>NC_059206.1:36561649-36931649 GCF_020615455.1 Coregonus clupeaformis | reverse complement strand
CGGAGATTCACATTTTCTCTAGTCTGTATAAATGCACATGGTGTGCTTAGTATGCATATGAGTGTGGATAATGAAATCTAGCCAGAACACAATCTCATTACTCATCCTCTCTCTCTCTCTCTCTCTCTCTCTCTCTCTCTCTCTCTCTCTCTCTCTCTCTCTCTCTCTCTCTCTCTCTCTCTCTCTCTCTCTCTCTCTCTCTCTCTCTCCCTCTCTCTCTCTCCCTCTCACTCACCATTATTCAGACCCCCCAGTGGTGCTGGTCCATGTTGTGTGGCAGGCTGCTCAGTGTGGTGCCAATGACACAGGAACACATGTCGTCACCTCGTAGACATCACCAGTGGCTCTCGTACGGAACAAAGCCATGCTCGGTGTATGCATTGAATCATACGTACATGTGTTCAAACAACCTTGCTGTGATATGTAGGGCTCTTAGGTAAGACAAATACATGTGGGCACACACACACACACACACACTCACAGATGCATGTATGCACACACACACAGACACACACACACACAGATGCGTGCATGCACACACAAACACACACATACACACATTGTCAAAGACTCCAGCCACCCTAGTCATAGACAATTCTCTCTGCTATCGGCAAGCGGTACCGGAGCGCCAAGTCTAGGTCCAAAAGGCTTCTTAACAGCTTCTACCCCCAAGCCATAAGACTCCTGAACAGCTAATCATGGCTACCCGGACTATTTGCATTGTCCCCCCCACCCCACCCCCTCTTTTACGCTGCTGCTACTCTGTTTATTATCTATGCATAGTCACTTTAACTCTACCCACATGTACATATTACCTCAATTACCTCGACTAACCAGTGCCCCCGCACATTGACTCTGTACAGGTACCCCCTGTATATAGCCTCCTTACTGTTATTTTATTTTACTGCTGCTCTTTAATTATTTGTTCTTTTTATTTTTTACTTAAAACTGCATTGTTGGTTAAGGGCTTGTAAATAAGCATTTCACTGTAAGGTCTACACCTGTTGTATTCAGCACATGTGGCAAATACAATTTGATTTGATTTGATTTGAGATGCATGCATGCATGCACACACACCACACACACACACACACACACACACACACATGGTCCCGGGGACAGTAGATGGAGTGGCCGTGTATGGGTTCTCTCCTGCTCTGCAGTGTGTGATTGATTTGAGCATAAAAGCATTAATTGTGCTCAGTACCAAGCCATTAAACCTGGCTGTGATCTCAGCGTTAAGTGTGGAGGAATCTGAGTGTGTGTGGCGCTGAATTATTCACCTCCCCCTCTCTCCTCTTTCTCTCTCTCCTTCTCTCTCGCCTCTATTTTTCTCGCTCGCTCGCTCACCCATTCTCTCTCCTCTCTCTAGCTCTCTTTCTCTCCTTGCTGCTCTCGCTTCCTCGCCACTCTTTTCGCTCTCTCCTCCCTCTCTCTCTACCTCCAGTGTTGTCAGCCCCAGGGCTAGGCTCCACCATCACTCCTGTTCATTTATTAATACCCGGCTCATTCAGCACACAGCACATCTCCGCCTAGCCTGCCTGCCTGCCTGCCACTGAGCATTGTATGGCACACAGCACTGCCTAAGCACCCCCTAGGAGGCAGGCAGGAAACCCAATGTCCACACACACTGACACACACATGCTTACTGTGCAGAAAAATGCCATTTGCAAAGGACAGGCTGCATCAATCTCACTGTTGTATGACTCTCTGTTTTGGTAGATCCTCTCATGGTCAGTCAAGAGCCATTTTGATCTTGTCAGTGAGTACGGTTACATGCACATAATAATGCGATTGTTGTGGATAGTCAGATTAATATAACAGTTTGATTAAAAACGTTTACATGCGGGCCTCATGAGCGGCGCAGCGGTCTAAGGCACTGCATCGCAGTGCTAGAGGCGTCACTACTGACTCGTGTTCGATCCCAGGCTGTGTCGCAGCCGGCTGCGACCGGGAGACCCATGAGGCGACACACAATTGGCCCAGCGTCGTCTGGGTTAGGGGAGGGTTCGGCAGGCCGGGATGTCCTTGTCCCATCTCGCTCTAGCGACTTCTTGTGGCGGGACGGGTGCATACACGCTGACTTCGGTCGCCAGTTGTACGGTGTTTCCTCCGACACATTGCGGCTGGCTTCCGGGTTAAGCGAGCAGTGCGGCTTGGCAGGGCCGTGTTTCGGAGGACGCATGGCTCTCGCCTCTCACGAGTCCGTATGGGAGTTGCAGCAATGGGACAAGACTAATTACCAATTGGGGAGAAAAAAGGGGTACATTTTTTTTTTTTTTAAGTAACTTGGCATGCTTTGCAAGAAGAACGATTTCCCTAATAATCCTGTTTACATGGACACATCTGAAATCAGGCTACCTGATGGGACTTTGGTAAATGCAGAAAATCGCCAATCAAAATAAACCTTTTACCACAGCGACCATGTTATTTTTGAGAAGCATATTTCATTGTGAGTTCGGAGATATATAGTTTCTACTTCTAAAATGCATACATTCAGTTGTTCCGAACTTACTCCACTCGTGCTAAAGAGGGAGGCTGGCTCGGCTGGTGCTAGCACATGAGCAGATCAAATACACTGCTGGAACGCTGAGTAGCCTTTCCTGCAGTCAAATGACCTAGTGGCCTCATGGGTGGAATGTTATTAATATTTTTCATAATTTCATAATTATAAACATTTAGTATTTTTACGCTGAAAATCCGGTGTGTCTATGTCAAGCGGTTTTGTTATATTTCAGTCTTCTGTGATATATATAAAGTGTAATATTGGGATGCAAACTCAACATTTAATACATTTCAACTCTATATCTGACATGGTACAGGTGTCTTCTTTTTTTAAGCTCATAACCATGTGTGTGAGGTGTATACTTTTATTTCAAAGTAGACCCTGATTTAGCCCACCGCAGTAAAAGGTAAAGGCGTTTACATGTCCTAATAATTTGAAAGACTGCTCAGAAAACCATGTGTTTTAATCGGTGTATGCTTACTTCGATTATGACCTTACTGGGATTAAGATAAGCAGAGTAAGGTGTTACATGACTATTGCATAATCTGCCTACTGCCACAATCTGTTTAATATCGAATTATTCCTGTGCAAGTAAACGTACTCAGTCTGTGTTGTTGCCTGAAATGGAGCAAAGCATTATCTTCTGATTGTTGTGATTACCTACAGTACATTGTCCTTATTGTTATCATACCCTATATTGTGGAAATAGTTGGTACAGTATAACCACTGTATGTGCTCTAGTAGATTTACCAAGGTAAACTCACAGTGCTGTTAGCCAGTCAGTCTGGGCTGTAGACTTTCAGCTTACATCCCCCTGCCACACTGTTGAAATATGAAAAGACTCAGCCAGTGTTCTGACTACTGGATGTTCCACGCACTCAGTAGAGACAAGGAGGGAGGGGAGAAGCCAGCTAGTGAGCTGGGCGGTGATCTTTTAGGTTGGAAACGTTTTCATGGAGATTTCCCTCCCTCTCCTGCTCTGTCAGGAGAAAGGGTCACGGGGGAGTCATGGAAAGGACTAATGTGTGTTTTCGAAGGCAGCTCTTGGAAAAAAATGGAGCACCCCAGGAGATTGTCTCCTGCTTGAGTATAAACAGGGGGCTTGACTGTTGAGTAAATAGAATGACCAGTGTGAGGAGGAAATTGTGGGAGCTCCTTACACAATACTTATTAAAAGTGTATGGAGGCATTGGAAATGGAGACTCTCCAGAAGTGATAGAAAGTGTGTCAGAAGACAGTTGTCAAAGTTAGAGATTGTACTTATGGTTGATCAAATATTTTCAGTGTGTGAAACTAAGGGGAACAATACAAATAGAGAACCTCCTGTAGCTCAGTTGGTAGAGCATGGTGCTTGCAACGCCAGGGTTGTGGGTTCGATTGCCCTGGGGGGCCAGTATGAAAAATGTATGCACTCACTAACTGTAAGTCGCTCTGGATGAGAGCGTCTGCTAAATGACGTAAATGTAGAATAATTTTGTCTTAAGTAATTGTTTAATTTGACCACCTAGAAATATAAATATGAAAACTGGAGCTGACAATTTTGAAGTTTAGCAAACCCTCCAATCATACTTACTGTCATTCTTATATTATTATGTTCCCTACAGTAGGGGAAGAACTTTAACCCTATTGCATTATTTTGTACACGACTGTATCCCAAAGGCCTGTCAACTGTTGTACTCTCATATGGATGACTTCACACTGGGCAAAGTCACCATAGGGAGGCAGCGTCAGACAACAAAGCATGCTTTTCATACAGTAGCTCCAACTTGGCTGAATATGTGCATTTGTGGGCGTGTGTGTGTGTTGTTGCTGGGCTGGATTGGACTCTTGACTACAGACTATCCCCTGAAGGTGCTCCTCACGGCTATAAATAGCTCTTCATGTGGCATTAAGTAAGGGGGTGGAGGGGAGCGACATTTATTTTTTAAATAAAGAAAAAGATATATTACATGTGCTAAAGAGATCTAAATGATTGAGATGGGAGGTGTAGAGGCCAGTGTGGCCTCATGGCCTGATGCAGCAGCTGGAACATCAGGAAGTGTGTGTGTTTGTGTGTGTTTGTGTGTGTGTGTGTGCCTCAGTGTGTGTGTCAGTGTGTGTCTCAGTGTGTGAGTCTGGATAGCAGTTCTGGAACAGCCTGCTGTTATGATGGTATGCTTTTCTTGGTGAGCTTGAGGAATGTTTATGTAGCTGAGAAACTGGCCTCTCTACCTAATCACTCAGCGCCATCTTCAGGCCACATCAACAGTGAATAACATACCCTGAGATATTATCCGTATGGCCCAGAGATATTACATAGGCACTAGGCAGCAGGGTAATCACATGGAGATTACATGCTGAGTTTATTGTCTACTGGTTTATAAGCCTGGCCAGACAGGCGATGGGGTTTATAGATTAAAAATGTACATCAATGGAACAATCTGGTGGTTAATGATGTCCAGCCCACCCTCAGTTATAGATCACAATAATGGATTAGCTATTACATGTGTGATAAAACAAAGACCACCGTGATAAACTGTACCAGGAAGTGTACTAAAGAGTAGAGGCCATACATATACATTATGTCACTTTAATCAATCATAGGTAAATTAGGATTTATTCCTGCAATAAGGACCTACAGTATATGACGGAAGATGAACGATAAGCTTATATGCTTTTATGAAAAGCTTTGTATTTTCAAAGACACATTAAGTCTGTTTTCTCACCTACAGTATGTACAAATCTGCAGCTCACTATTACTCATCTGTAGTTACCATGGGGAGCTAACGGCATCCCTGTTACCATAGTAACTACATGGTATAACTGCAACTTAGTGCAAAGTGCCAGAAATGTTGTCTCTATAATGTCTCTCTCTATGTTGTCTCTGAAAAGTATTTACTGCATAGAGACTGTATATGACTGACATTGTCTCTGTGTCTCTCTCTATCTGTCTCTACAGTGAGCACCTATCATGCTCCTTCACCTTCTTCCTGCATGGGGAGAGTAATGTGTGCACCAGCGTAGAGATCGCCCAACACCAGCCTGCCTACCACATCACTGACGACCACATCCGCCTGGCCCAGACCTCCTCAGCCCCTGTACAAGGTGAGACACACCCAGGGAAACAGAGAGACGTAAGAGCCAACCCACTGGATGTCTTTACCCGCCTCTGTTTTAGCCTGAGCATCACTGTCATAACTATGTGTATTATCAAATCTCTGAATCTGAACATGACATTGGTCCTTTCTGATATAATGCACCTCTGTGCTCCTCTCTCTGACTATCTATTCTATCTACCTATCTATGTGTCTGTCTCTACTTCTACCTATCTATGTGTCTGTCTCTACTTCTACCTATCTATGTGTCTGTCTCTACTTCTACCTATCTATGTGTCTGTGCTCCTATCTGTATGTCCATCTATCTGACTCTATGTCTGTCTGTCCATCCCTCCACCCGTTGCCCCTGCAGTGATCCTGAGTCCGTATGGTCTAGCGGGCTCTCTGACGGGCCAGGCCTATAAGATGAGTGACCAAGCCGTGAGGAAGCTGATGGAGGAGTGGAGCTACTTCTACCCCATGGTGCTGCAGCACCACAGAAAGGGAGGCACAGGGGGTGCCGGCACGGGGGGCATGGGTGCAGAGAGGGAGGGCACTGACCCACCATTTGACCCCCACAGACATGTGGCCGTCGAGGTCATCGTAGGTATGTATGGGAACGCTCTAAACACTCTTGCTACCAGGGCCGGCTCTAGCCTTTTGGGGGCCATAAGTGAGATTTGGTTGGGGGCCCCCCAGCAAGCGGGCACATTTTATTTTATTTTTAAACTAATTTCCTGCAATTCTAACCATTTTTTGCCATGGGGTGGAGAGAAATATTAGCCTTTTTTAATATGATCTGAGTGAGAGTGACTAACAAAATCAATGTGGGCCGCCTGGAGGTCAGGGCCCCTGGACACGTGCCCTGGTCGGTATTCCGCCATGATTACTACAAGTTTAGATAACTGGCTAGACTAACTTACCAATCAAAAAATTGTTATCTGATTGAGTGACTGTCAGTGACTGACAAAACAAGAGAAAAACTGCTCATGCACAACCAAATGTAGAACTTGCACCTTGTGTATTCTACTATTCTAACTCAACAGTAAGTTGAGACCCGACTGAGTTCCTAAACTTCCCACTCGGGAGCGGCCGCTTATGTCGCTTATGCCTGGAGCCGGCCCTGCTTGCTACCTTTGAATGTAACTGAATGGACACACTTTGCTGTATATACATTGTTACGACCTGGCTCATAGTTCGTAACAACGCGCATGACTTAAATGTAAAAAGGAATACATTTATTAAACTAAATAATAATAAATACAAAAATGTAACATAAGTTGTGGACGTCTGTAGGATCAGTCGTATGCAGTGTATGCAGTGTGTGGAGAGGGTGTTGTATGGTGAAAACAGAAGAAAAAAATGAAGGTGGTGGAAGCCAGCCTGCCAGTCAGGGAAGAGAGTGTTGACTGATGTGGCCAGCCTTTATAGCCTGCAGGCCAAGCCTGCCCAGGTGCGCCACATCAGCTGATGATCCTCCCAGCTCTGCCCACTGGCCTCCTGCAACAAGCAGACTACCAAACAGGAGATCCCAGCAGACAGAGTGGGAGGGATGTCACAACATTTACACTGAGTGTACAAAACATTAGGAACACCTGCTCTTTCCATGACATAGACTGACCAGGTGAATCCAGGTGAGAGCTATGATCCCTTATTGATGTCACTTGTTAAATCCACTTCAATCAGTGTATATAAAGGGGAGGAGACAGGTTAAAGAAGGATTCTTAAGCCTTGAGACAATTAAGACATGGATTGTGTATGTGTCATTCAGAGGGTGAATGGGCAAGACAAGAAATGTAAGTGCCTTCGAACAAGGTATGGTAGTAGGTGCCAGACGCACCGGTTTGTGTCAAGAACTGACACGCTGCTGGGTTTTTCACGCTCAACAGTTTCCCGTGTGTATCAAGAATGGTCCACCACCCAAAGGTCATCCAGCCAACTTGCCACAACTGTGGGAACAACATGGGCCAGCATCCCTGTGGAATGCTTTCGACACCTTGTAGAGTCCATGCCCCAACGAATTGAGTCAGTTCTGATAGCAAAAGGGGGGGGGGGTGATCCTAATGTTTGGTATACTCAGTGTACGTGTATGAACAATAGGCTATGGGTGATAGTAGGTTATTGGTGAAGTGTATTGGTATGGTGTTACTGAAATGTATTATCATTATCACACCTAAAGAGGGAACAACAGAGAACAACAGCTCTTCATCGATTTTAGTCTCAGCTTTGATTGCAGATTCATTGTCTGTTTGAGGCTAAATGATACTGGAGGTGGTTAATTAGTGGTGGATCCAGTGTTCTTAAGGGGGTAGTGTTATGTATCTCAGAGTGCATTGAGGTAAGGAGGAAAGACTAGAGGAGAGGAGAGAAGGAGAGAGGAATGGAGGGGAGGAGTGGAGAGAGGAGGAGAGGAGGGGAGGAGAGGAGAGGAGAGATTGGGAGAAGATGAGAGAAGCGGAGGGGAGAGGAGGAGAAAAGAGGAGCTTAGTGAAACTCCAGGGAGTGACGGATACACAACATGGTGTAATCAGCCCATCGACTGGCTGCCAAGCCCATCGACTGGCTGCCTGACCCCTCATCATTGATTAGAACTGATTGAAATCGGACCTCCCTAAGCCCCAGTACCAGACAGCTGCTGTAGGCCATGCAATGATAAACCAATGCAGTGTGTATTGGCCACAGAAGGAGTGTGTGGGGTGGATATGAGTGCATCTGTGTGAGTGTGTGAGGGGATTTAAACTCTACTCTTTCATCTTCTTTTAGGTGGTGTGAGGATGATCTACCCAGCAGCCTTTGTGCTGGTTGCACATGGCGACCTGCCTGTGGAGCAGCCCCCACCCGCCCCCGGAGCCCAGGGGCTCAGCAGAGACCCCTCCCACTGTAGCATCCCCCTCACCCCCCCCACCTCACCTGAACAGCCCTGCTCAGGTACTGGATGCCTCTACTACCACGCCATATCATCATCATAAACTCCAGAACTTGACCCTAAATAATTGCGTACCCAAAATGACTCTGAATCAGCTCTATTTGCACAACAGCAAAATAACTCAATACTGCAATCCATAACCAAACTCTAAATGCAATAAAATCTATAATCAACATTGAATGAAGTCTGCTTGATGAATATCTAACAAATTATGAGATAAAACAGCTGATACAAACAAACAAACTAATGATGCTATAGCTGCAGAGTTGTTCTTGAGTGTCTGATTGCAATCTTTCAATATCTCAAGAGTCCTAGTAAAGTGTCTCCTGCCATGCACTTTTAAGACATCCACCCACAGCCTTGCCAATGGGAACAAACTCCAGTGAATAATGTCATCTGTTGTTTATTTCAGCAGACAGTGGCTTTGTGACAGTGTCCAGCGTCCTCCCTGCCCAGGAGAGTGCAATGGGGGCCACCAACCACAGCCCAAAGCATTCTGGGAAGAAACTGACCAATCAGGTGGTGCATCAGGCGTGGAAGGAGTGTTATCTCAACCAACTGCAACACAAGTGAGTGCCCAGAGAGGCTGCTGGCTAACCAGGGCACAGCTCCAGACACAGCACTGTTTATCTCTTGGCATCTGCGGTGGGATTGTTATTGTTGATGTGCAGTGACACAACTTTGTGCCCACAGATGCAGTGTGCCCAGTAGCGTGACGCTAAAGAAGGAGGCGCCAAACGGGGTGACCACGTGGGACTTCACCGACCCAGGGGAGAGGGCACCCTGCAGCTGCTCCAGGTTGGCATCAGGGGGTAGTGCCCCAGCTGTTTAGCACTGCAGCATGGCACCACCCAGCTAGACATCTGGGCTTCATTTTAAAGCATATTGAAATTGAATATTGCGTATTGATTATGTAGAAATAATGTGAACATTGTGAAAATATACTGTATGTATATGTATTAAATGTACTGTGTTGATATGATATGATATGATGTAGACAAGTTCTCATAAGTTGCTACACATAGTTGAAAGTGTTCAGTATGTTTAAGAACAGAATCCTCACCTGTCACACTAGTTCTGGCTGCCATCTGATCCTGTTTCTCTTCCTGAAGGTTAAAGCAGCAGCAGAAACAACAGCAGCAGATCAACACCTCCTCTGCCAACCCTCTGTCTGGTGCCAACACCACCCCCTCCTCCGGCCCAGCCCTCCCCCCTCCCTCCCTGCCTAAGCACAAGGCCACGGACAAGTCTGAGAAACCCGACAAACAGCCCAAGAGGGTCGCCGCCATGACCCCCTTCCACCACCGCCTCTCTGTGGGCCAGGAGGCCTGCCTGGAACAAGACTCCAGTGGAGGGTCCCAGCTCGTCCTAGTCGCCCTGGACCCTCCCCTGGATCCCATGCCCAGCTGCAAGTACCCCAAGCCCCTCTCAGCTGGCAGGAAAGCCCCCCAGTCCCTGCTCCACTCTCCCGTATCCCCATTACCCCCCACGCTCAGCCCCCATCCGCGGGTGGGGCAGGACCCCGAGGTACTGGACGCCCCTGTGGGCATGGCCCCCTGTCCAGACGGGGCATCAGGGCTGGTGGTGATGGAGCCCAGTGAGACGGCTCTCTATGCAGCCCCTCTGGGGCCCAGAGAGAGGGATGCTGGGGTGTGCTGGTGGAGGGGCTTCAGGACTCCCAGGGCTGATAAGGCTGAGTTCAGGCCTCCAGAGCTGCCCAGTGACAGAGTGGAATTAAAAACAGAGACACAGGCCACTGAGGGAGTTGCACTGAAGAGGTGAGAGAGAGAAAAAGCAGTTCATGAATGTAGAATCTAAAGACACACACTCCAGCATGCACACACGCAGGCACGCAAACACACACACATACACACACTTAAAGGATCTCTCTTAATTTCCTATCTAATTTCCCTCCAGACTATTCATGCAGACACAGAAGCGCTTCAAAATCTCAGAGGAGCGTGTTAGGGAACACATCCAGACCCTAGGTCTACTGCAGCAGCCTGGGGTGGAAGGGCTGGGGGACCCTGGGGACGACCCCTACGACTTCAAGGAGGGAGACATAGAGTACAGCTTCCCCACCTCCAAGAGACTGAAGGGCCGAGACCCTAGCAAGAGAGGCCCCAAGGTAAGTTTTTTATTTTTATTTTTATGATTATTATTGTTGGTGGATAGGGCTGTTACAGTGACTGTGTTACCGCCACAGTCAAATTCCAAGTGATAGTTTAGTCATGGTAACTAGGCTTCTCCAAGGTCTGATGATGCTGCTGGTCATTAGTAGCCTACCAAACTTGCTAACTGTCTGGAACTCAGCACTCTATTGTCCCTCTAATCACTCTGACATCAATGCAAATGTAATCGAAAATTAAATCAAACACTTTGTGAGAGCCCATGAGCTCATGTTGCGCAACATCTCTATAGGCTGTGCAATTGCGTGAGAAAACAGAGTTTTGATGGCATCTATTAAAAAGAGGAGGATACCATCAGCTTTCTATAGGCTAGGCCTATTATATTTATTTCTCAACTTTTCTACTATTAAGCACATTGCTTCACTTTACAACAGGAGTATAGCCTACCTGGCTGGCATGAAAAGGAACCACGGGAAAAGCGTCCTCCATTCGCTATTTAAATGCATAGATTACATGTATTTTTGCCCCTGCCTCTGTTCCGAGACATGTGCATGATAATGGTCCATTCTAAATCCAAACTAATTTCACACATATATTATTTATTATATGTAAAGACAAGATTAAATCAAGAATAGTCTGATGGGTGACAATAATAGCCTATCACTTGTGAATGATGCCTAGCTTGTGTGCAGTAAGGCAAGAAACAGCGCATGCCTTTTTTTGCGACTTTTTCAAATCATAGTCACACACCCCTGTACCCTAGCCCATAGGCCTATATGTTTTGATAAGGTTTGTATCACAACTAAAGTGGCCAAATAACTTCTTAAAATTAAGCACATCAATCCGCTTTACAACCGGTGTACAGTCGTTGTCAAAAGTTTTGAGAATGACACAAATATAAATTTCAGTTTTTATGATGGCAATTTGCATATACTGCAGAATGTTATGAAGAGTGATCAGATGAATTGCAATTAATTGCAAAGTCCCTCTTTGCCATGAAAATGAACTTAATCCCCAAAAAACATTTCCACTGCATTTCAGCCATGCCACAAAAGGACCAGCTGACATCATGTCAGTGATTCTCTCGTTAACTCAGGTGAGAGTGTTGACGAGGACAAGGCTGGAGATCACTCTGTCATGCTGATTGAGTTAGAATAACAGACTGGAAGCTTTAAAAGGAGGGTGGTGCTTGAAATCATTGTTCTTCCTCTGTTAACCATGGTTACCTGCAAGGAAACACGTGCCGTCATCATTGCTTTGCACAAAAAGTGCTTCACAGGCAGGGATATTGCTGCTAGTAAGATTGCACCTAAATCAACCATTTATCGGATCATCAAGAACTTCAAGGAGAGAGGTTCAATTGTTGTGAAGAAGGCTTCAGGGCGCCCAAGAAAGTCCAGCAAGCACCAGGACCGTCTCCTAAAGTTGATTAAGCTGCGGGATCGAGACACCACCAGTGCAGAGCTTGCTCAGGAATGGCAGCAGGCAGGTGTGAGTGCATCTGCACGCACAGTGAGGCGAAGACTTTTGGAGTATGGCCTGGTGTCAAGAAGGGCAGCGAGGAAGCCACTTCTCTCCAGGAAAAACATCAGGGACAGACTGATATTCTGGAAAAAGGTACAGGGATTGGACTGCTGAGGACTGGGGTAACGTCATTTTCTCTGATTAATCCCCTTTCCGATTGTTTGGGGCATCCGGAAAAAAGCTTGTCTGGAGAAGACAAGGTGAGCGCTACCATCAGTCCTGTGTCATGCCAACAGTAAAGCATCCAGAGACCATTCATGTGTGGGGTTGCTTCTCAGCCAAGGGAGTGGGCTCACTCACAATTTTGCCTAAGAACACAGCTATGAATAAAGAATGGTACCAACACATCCTCCGAGAGCAACTTCTCCCAACCATCCAAGAACAGTTTGGTGACGAACAATGCCTTTTCCAGCATGATTGAGCACCTTGCCATAAGGCAAAATTGATAACTAAGTGGCTCGGGGAACAAAACATAGAAATGTTGGGTCTATGGCCAGGAAACTCCCCAGACCTTAATCCCATTGAGAACTTGTGGTCAATCCTCAAGAGGCGGGTGGACAAACAAAAACCCACAAATTCTGACAAACTCCAAGTATTGATTATGCAAGAATGGGCAACCATCAGTCAGGATGTGGCCCAGAAGTTAATTGACAGCATGCCATGGCGGATTGCAGAGGTCTTGAAAAAGAAGGGTCAACACTGCAAATATTGACTCTTTGCATAAACTTAATATAATTGTCAATAAAAGCCTTTGACACTTATGGAATGCTTGTAATTATACTTCAGTATACCATATTAACATCTGACAAAAATATCTCATAACACTGAAACAGCAAACTTTGTGAAGAACAATACTTGTGTCATTCTCAAAACTTTTGACCACGACTGTAGAGCCTAACTGGCACATGAGTTTCAAGTTTGGGGAAGATCATTTTCACCATGAAAATGCACCTTTATAAGAAAGCATTACATGCATAATCGCATTTACGGTCACTTTTGAGAAGGGTGTTTTCCCGCTAATTTATTGCATTTTGGAACATTCGCACTTATAGCCTAGTGCAGTGTGTGCATTGCTGCGCTTATAATGTGAAGAAATAACCTAATAGTTTATCAACATTTTTAGCTAAACGTTCTGATCTGTTGCGAGTAGTTGCGTCCCCGATGTGTCTATCATCACTTGTAGCCTACTTCAGAGCTGAGATGCCTAAGGACCCGATCACGTGACAGGCATTGGCTAATAAGAGTTGAAATAGCTGAGAGAGCCATGTGAGTGAGAGGTGCTTCGGAGCACGCAGCTGGGAGAAGTGAATTATAATTATTATATTCAGCCCTTGAGCACAATGGCCACTGGCCGCAAAAGGCATGGATTTTTTAAAGGGGCATTACGGCCACACAAGGGGGATGCCGCTGGGAAATTCTAGGCATTATCAAGTGCTTGTCAAATTGTGAATGAGAGACTGAGGAAGTGTGTGCAGCCTGCACAAGAAACAAAGCAGATCTCATGCTTTTTATGCAACTTTTTTCAAATCATCATTAGATTCGTATCATGCAGCCTTAGAATGTATTAAAAATCAAAACATGTAGCTCAACATTTGTATCACAACTAAAGTTGCATAAATAACTCTAAATTAAGCATATAGGAGGACCTGTTTCTTTGTTAACCGCTCGACACAGAATAGCAGCATGTGCGCACTCCCTTAGAAATCGTTTGGAGAAAATATCCTCTATTTTATTCAGCTATGTTCAATTGTATTCTTCATAATATAAAATAATATAAAATAATGCAATGGAATTCTAAGCAAATCTTGTCTGCTAAATGAACTAGTGTAGCCCACAGCCATATGGTATAGCCAGATCAGGGCCTAACATAAGGACAACTCAGAGTATGCTATTCTGTTCTTCTGAAATAGCCAACATTTTCTTGATATCATGTTTCTTTAGACCTGTCTAAAATAAATAATGAATTTATTATGATGGTGTAGGCTATATTAAATTGATAAAATGTAGATGTTCCAAAGGTTTGCATTAGTGGCTTGTAGGCTATGCGTGGAAGCCAGGAGCTGCTAAATGTGTTTATGTTAATTAACCGTCAATTACAGTGAGACCGGCAGTTATTTGGTTGACAATCTCCTGCTGACAAAATGTAATGACCGCCACAGCCCTATTCATGGATACCCAAGCTTGAAGAGGAGAATAAACTAAATATAACTGTCTTCCAGGGAGAGGAGATCAGCAACGGTGCACTGCCTGATGGGAAAGACGCCATGTCCATCTTTAGCTCTGCCCCCAAAGCTGGTAAGGAGTTGAATGTTGACACTATATACATATTCTCTGCTAAATTCAATTTTTACCCCAACACATGTATTATGAGGTGTGTTCTTTGCGTTGTGTTTGAGGGTCTTGTTTGTGTGTTTCTAGATGATGACTCACCGCAGGATGACGAGGCGGCCAAAGCCCAAAACCCTCCTCTAACCAGGGAGACTGATCTGGTAGTCCTCATCTCAGACCTGGAGAACATCTTCGATGAGGATGAGGAGGAACTTGGGGTGAGACACATTTGAACAATTACTGGATGTCTAAAATCTGTTTCATTTTCATTTCCGCTTTGCACAAAGCGTTATACACTCATCATAATAATACATAATAGTATACTGTACTGTGCATGCCATTTAGCAGACACTTTTATCCAAGGAGTCTTACATATGTGTTGTATAATAATTTGTAGACTGCTTGCCCCAACCAGCACACAGCCAGGGTCCTGGTATCAGGAGGTGAAGACCGAAGGGAGGGGAGGGTGGCTGTGCCCTATCCTTCAAGTGAGTCCATCTTTACATGTACACATGTTCAGCAGTTAGTTTGTTATCTTATGCATGTTATCTTAGTTTAGTTTAGCATGATTCTAAGACCTGGGAATAATAATCTTTCTTGTTCTCCTCCTTCTCTCACGTCTTCTCTGCCTGTTTCTGTCTGTTTTATCTCTCGTTGTCCATCACCCTCTCTCTCTCTCTCTCTCTCCCTCTCTCTCTCTCCCTCTCTCTCTCCCTCTCTCTCTCTCTCTCTCTCTCTCTCTCCCTCCCTCTCTCTCTCTCTCTCTCTCTCTCTCTCTCTCTCTCTCTCTCTCTCTCTCTCTCCCTCTCCCTCTCTCTCTCTCTCTCTCTCTTTCTCTCTCTCTCTGTCTCTCTCCTCCCCCCATCCCTCTCTCTCTTCATTCAGCAGTAGCAGACCTCCAGCGGATGTTCCCCACACCCCCGTCCCTGGAGCAGCACCCAGCCTTCTCCCCCATCATGACATACCGCGACACCCCCAGCCAAGAGCCCCCAGCCCCCTCGGGGGGCTCCGACCACCCCCTGGGCCCCCTGTCCTCCACCCAGCTCCAGGAGTACCGGATGGAGGTGGAGGAAGGCATGGCCAGTCCTAAACATGAGGACATTAAGGTGAGGCACCACAGAAGCAATGGATTTACATATGATACTTTTTCACGAAGTAGTTTGTAGTGAACAATTTTTCAGAGTAACTTTAGGGTAGCTTTAGTGTAGCTTAACTTCTTCCAGTGTGAAGTAATTGGTAGCTTGGTAAACTATATTTTCAGAGTAGTTTCCCAAACACTGATGACCACTAACCATATTAACCAATTTGAATATATCAATCGGTTACATGATGTCACTTTTCATGGGACTTATCTCACTTTACAAAGTCAATCCCATTGCAATTTACTGTTCAAATATGGTAGAGTCAGTCTTTAATTGTCTATCATCAAGTTTTGCTGCACATACTACAAACTTAATCATTTCCATTCCTGTAATGTCATTGACTACAAATTGCAAGAACATATCACTTTGGGGTCATATGTTAACAGAATGTGTAATTTAGCCTATTAAACTAAAAAACGATGTATGTTTCAAGTGAGAATTAGGCAGGTCTGATACCAAAAAAGAAAGGAAATGATTGGCTACTTCACCCATACTTTATTTTCTTTTTGAAGAAAAAGTAATGTGTAGTTCCAGTAGTAAGCTACAGTGCTAAATGGCAAAAAAGTAATTAAGTAGTGAAAACACTAAATAGATTTGAATTGATCTCAACTACCACCAAGCTACAGCAAAATGTAGTTACATTACTAGTTGAACTAGATGTAGTTCACTACTCCACAACACTGGTGGTCGTATGATCAATGATATAATAGTGAAAAGGCTTAAAGTAAAGTAGCTACAGGGTACTATGCAGCCAACCTGTGTTAATGTAAACCTTAGCGCCTCATTTGATCTTGACTGATGTTGCTGTAGCATGTTTATACCTGCTGGGCTGGCCTGCTAGAGGGCTTACTGGTATGTGGAACCAAATACCTGAACCGCTCCTCACCACACAGCCTGTTTCAACTTGTGTCGATGTTAAGTGCTAATTGTCTCTCTGTGACACATTGTGAGACTGTGGGAACACATTTGCAATGAGCTCTCCTTCCCCATCCCCCTCTGCAGGACTTCTCATTTGTGTACCGTGTCCCATCTGTCCAGCCACAGATGGGCTGCTCCATGTTTGCTCCGCTGCGGACCCTCCCCAGCCAGTGTCTGCCCCCCCTCAAGGTGCCTGACCAGTGTTACTACCGGCCCTCCTGGGCCCTGCTGCCCAAGATGGAGCACTACTCCTCCCTGCCGCCCTCTCATCACGCCTCCTTCACCAGAGATGGATATGTGTAAGTACTGTACCAGGGCTGGTTCTATTACATCTGGATGCATGTTCATAAAATGTTCCTTAAACGTTACCATGTTGAATTTACTGTGTGTGTATTTGTGTGTGTGTCCTCCAGCAATGTCCCCAGTGTTGGGGACCAGGAGTATGCCCAGATGAGTGCCAGCGCCCCGTCCATGGGCACCACCGGCGGCATCCTCCCCTCGCCATCCCCTGCCACCCCCCGCTTCTCCGTCCCCACCCCTCGTACCCCCCGCACCCCCAGGGGCGTAGGCACGGCCAGCGGGCAGGGCTCGGTGAAGCAGGAGGGTACCGGGACAGAGCTGAGCTCCCCTGCCTCCACGCCCTCCACCAGCCTGCCTATGAGCTCCGTGACTGAGCCCCATGCGTCCTGCCCCGCCCTGTCCGAGGCCCACAGCCTGTACGCCGCCCTGCTCCTCTCTGACTCAGTCCTCAATGTCTTCAAGGACCGCAACTTCGACAGCTGCTGCATCTGCGCCTGCAACATGAACGTGAAGGGTGCCGACGTGGGCATGTACATCCCCGACTCCACGCTCGAGGACCAGTACCGCTGCATGTGTGGCTTCAGCGCTATCGTCAACCGCCGGCTGGCCCACGGCACGGGCCTCTTCCTGGAGGACGAGCTGGACATCTTCGGGAGGGGCTCGGAGGTGGGCCGGGCAGCTGAGAGGAGACTGGCACTGTGCCGCAGAGACCCACCCATGGGAGATCCCCGGGCCAAGCGCCCCCAGGACTCCTCCCCTGCCCCTTCCTCTGTCATGGTGCTCCTCCAGGAGCAGTGCTCCCAGCCCATCTCCTCTCTGGCCTCCCTACACCTCCCTCCTGCCTGCTCCTGCCACGGCCGCCAGGGGGCCCTGCTCCAGAGCTGGATGGCTGACAAGCAGTGGGCGGATGGCAGTGATGCGTGTGTGGAGTGTTACAACGCGCTGGTACAGGGGCAGCAGTATGTGGATAACCCCGCCGGAGGGAAAGTAGATCCGGCTGTTGTGAGGAGCAGCGCTCTACACTCCTGGCCTCACACCAACGGTAAGGAGGAGTGATCTGGCTGTAATGATAGAAGGATGCCAAGGGGTGATAGTAATTGGAGGATGACAGTAGGGATGACAGTAGTGATGACATTCCTAGTGGTGATAGAAGTAATAGCGGCTTTCTATCTGCAGTGAACTGATTACAGAGTTATAGAGACAAATACACTACATACATAAGTATATGGACACCCCTTTAATTAGTGGATTCGGCTATTTCAGCCACACCCATTGCTGACAGGTGTATAAAATCGAGCACACAGCCATGCAATCTTCATAGACAAATATTGGCAGTAGAATGGCTTTACTGAAGAGCTCAGTGACTTTCAACGTGGCTCCGTCATAGGATGCCACCTTTCCAACAAGTCAGTTTGTCAAATTTCTGCCCTGCTAGAGCTTCCCCGGTCAACTGTAAGTGCTGTTATTGTGAAGTGGAAACGTTGAGGAGCAACAACGGCTCAGCAGCAAAGTGGTAGGCCACACAAGCTCACAGAACGGAACCGCCGACTGCTGAAGCGCGTATCGTGTAAGAATCATCTGTCCTCGGTTGCAACACTCACTACCGAGTTCCAAACTGCCTCTGGAAGCAACGTCAGCAGAACTGAACTGTTCATCGGGAGCTTCATGAAATGGGTTTCCATGGCCGAGCAGCTGCACACAAGCCTAGGATCACTGTGCGCAATACCAAGCGTCGGCTGGAGTGGTGTAAAGCTCGCCACCATTGGACTCTGGAGCAGTGGAAACACGTTCTCTGGAGTCATGAATCACGCTTCATCATCTGGCAGTCTGACGGACAACTCTGGGTTTGGCGGATGCCAGGAGAACGCTACCTGCCCGAATGCATAGTGCCAACTGTAAAGTTTGATGTAGGAGGAATAATGGTCTGGGACTGTTTTTCATGGTTCAGTCTAGGCCCCTTAGTTCCAGTGAAGGGAAATCTTAACACTACAGCATACAATGACATTCTAGACAATTCTGTGCTTCTAACTTTGTGGCAACAGTTTGGGGAAGGCCCTTTCCTGTTTAAGCATGACAATGCCCCCATGCACAAAGCGTGGTCCATACAGAAATGTTTTGTCAAGATCGGTGTGGAAGAATTTGACTGACCTGTACAGAGCCCTGACCTCAATCCCATCGAACACCTTTGGGATGAATTGGAACGCCGACTGTGAGCCAGGCCTAATCGCCCAACATCAGTGACCGACCTCACTAATGCTCGTGGCTGAATGGAAGCAAGTCCCCGCAGCAATGTTCCAACATCTAGTGGAAATTCTTCCCAGAAGAGTGGAGGCTGTTATAGCAGCAAAGGGGGGACCAACTCCATATTAATGCCCATGATTTTGGAATGAGATGTTCGACGAGCAGGTGTCCACATACTTTTGGTCATGTAGTGTAGCTTATTTTTTCTTAGAATGGAAAATTAAACCAGATCAATCCATTCACTCAAAGTTTAAATCCATGTTTCTCTTTGTTAGTTACGGACTGTTGTGTGATGTGACGTTCAATGTGTATGATGTCTAATGTTTATTTATGTAATGTATGTATTTCTCTGTGTGTGTGTGTGTGTGTTTGTTCTCGTGTGTGTCTTCTCGTGTGTGTGTGTGTGTGTCTCCTTGTCTCTCCCCAGTGCTGGACATAAGTATTCTGTCATCCCAGGACGTGGTGCGTATGCTGCTGTCCCTGCAGCCCTTCCTTCAGGACGCCATCCAGAAGAAACGTACGGGCCGGACCTGGGAGAACATCCAGCATGTCCAGGGTCCGCTCACATGGCAACAGTTCCACAAGATGGCCGGCCGGGGCTCCTACGGTAAGCCACCAGGGACACTCTTTATTGATGTATCTACAGTAGATATTTGCAATGTACAGTATTTTAGATAGATTTCCCTTGAACTGTTTGTGACTTGACTTTTGTGTAAATTATATTTGATGTCAACATTTTAGGTTCTTCCACAGATCTCAATTTAGGAGTAGGCCCTCTAAATATTGCTGTACAAAGGATAACCGGAGAAATGTAATCGAACAAGACAATCACCTGACCTCCTTCAGTCCAGTTCAGCCTTCCATAACTCTCCCATGCCTCATCTTTCTTCTCACCAGGGTCAGAGGAGTCGCCGGAGCCCCTTCCCATCCCTACCCTGTTGATGGGCTACTACGACAACTACGACCGTAACTTCCTGGCGCTGTCGCCCCTGGCGCTGCCCTTCTGGGAGAAGCTGCTGTTGGAACCATACGGGGGACAGAGGGACGTGGCCTTCCTGGTGCTCTGCCCCAACTCTGAAACCCTGCTGGCCGGGGCACAGGCCTTCTTCCAGGAACTCAGCGCTGTCTACGAGGTAGGTCCTGTTATACTACTGTATCCAAACCCTCTCCTCTAGCAAATTCTTAGTTGTTGTTTCTTTCAGAATATACAATGACCAATTAGATGCCTCCACCTCCCGTGAATGTGTGAAGACACTGGGTGGGATACTGTGTATGTAATCTATAACCCCTACTTGTTGTCATTTTCAGACGTGTCGGTTGGGGAAACACAGACCCCTGGCCAAGGTGTCCAGAGATGGGCTGGTGCGTGTGGGGGCAGTGGACACAGAGACAGAAAGTGAGACAGAGAAGGAGAAAGAGAAGGAGAGGCAGGAGGAGGAGCAGGTAGATCAGTGGTTCACAGGGCCTTGGGCTGGACAGCAACACAGCGACAACCTCAGCAAACTCAAACTCTACGCGCGCGCCTGCAGGAAGCAGCTAGGTGAAACACTGAACTTTATGATTGCAATTGTCTGTGATGAAGGGACATTGTACCAGGTGGGACATATGAGTCCTATTCTATTATTTGTTCTATCTATTAACCCTTCCCCTGGGATGTTTTTGTGATATACCTAACTCTCTATAGATATTTCACTAGTTACTAAATTGGTATTACACTAACCATGGCCGCAGGAAGTAGGGGTGCTGAGGGTGCTAAACATCTTCCCGCAGCTATAACACTAACTACTACATGCATTTCAACTCTAACTCCTCCTCAATGTTTTCCTTCATCCAGGTCCACAGTTGTCTGCCCTGTCTTTGGACAGCAGTCTGTTGTTACCCCCCAAGCCTCAGCCTCCTCCGGCCCCTACGCCCTCCTCATCCCAGCCTGCCCCCTCCTCTAGCCAGCCCCCCTCTGGTCCTGGGGCCCCTGCTGAGGGAGAGCCATCGGCCCCCCCAGTGGCCCCCAGATCAGAAAGCACCCCAACCCCCACAGTAGCAGCCTCGGGCCAGCCAGGGCCAGCAGAGAGCACCCAAGGAGGGTCCACTGAGGTCAAGAATACCCCCAATGCCATACCACCACCACCTAGCCAGCCAGAGACCCCTGAGAGGTGAGGACCCAGGGCATCTATGCTTCTATATTACTATTGTATTACTATGTTATTATTCAGTATTCTATGTTATCATGATATTGGGATATTCATCATGTCTCCGCCCCCTTTCCCAGAGTGGCGGAGCGGGAGCGAATCGGCATCCCCACGCTAGCGGACTCGGCCGATAGCCACGCCCACCCCCCGGCCATCGTGATCTACGTGGTGGACCCCTTCCTGTGCTCGGGCCGAGCGAGTGATGGAGGAGGAGGAGAGGAGGAGGAGGAGGAGGGAGAGGAGGTGGAAGCAGGCAGTGTGTGGTTACTAGGGCTGCTGCGGTGCTACGCAGAGATGCTACAGACATTGCCAGAGAGCATGAGACCAGCACTGGTGTTACAGGTAGGATCATATACTGTACTGTACTCCCTCTTACACCACCTATAGCTTTGCTTCTGTATGGTTGAATGGATGAGTGACTGAGACTGTGGGTAGCACCCTAATCCCTACATAGTGCACTACTTTTGACCAGAGCCCTCTAGTCAAAAGGAGAGCACTATTATTATTATTATTATGTATTATTATATATGGAATAGAGTGCCAGAAGACACAGTCTGGATGTCCTACCACGGCCAACAGCAGTGAATAGCTCCCCAGGTCAATCTGCTCATACTAGAGTGTTCATTCATTCCGTATGTGTTGTCCAGGTGGTGCCATGTCAGTACCTGCTCCAGCCAGCCAGTGGTGAGAGCCCTCTGTACCTGCAGCACCTGCGCTCCCTGGCCTTCTCAGCCTACTCCCAGTGCAGACGCCTCCTACCCACACAGACACACATCAAGTCTCTGACTGGCTTCGGCCCCGCCTCCACCCTAGAATCTGTGCTTAAGAGCCCAGAGGTAAGGCTTGCACAAACCCACACTTAATGACATGTAGACCCATTGAAAAGTCCCACACAGGCTTCAAACACACTCACTCAGACACATAGGGGCCTACCCTACCTATACATCTCATCTATTTTGAACTTGTTAATAAATGCTCCAACTGTCTGACAATCCCACTCGCTTCCTCTCCCCCCCTTCTCACTCCCCCTCCCCCTCCCCCTCCCTCTTCACTCCCCCTCCCCATCCCTCATCACTCCCCCTCCCTCTTCACTCTCCCTCCCCCTCCCTCATCATTCCCCCTCCCCCTCCCTCCTCACTCCCCCTGTCCCCTCCCCAGCACCACAGCCCTCTACAGGGCTACTCTCCCCCGTACATTCTGGGTCCTACCCGTGCCAAGCAACCGGAGCCAGGGGAGGTGTGGGCAGAGATCCCTCCCAGGTACAACGTGCTGTTTGTGGGCTACTGCCTGTCCCATGACCAGCGCTGGATCCTGGTCTCCTGCACCGACCAACAGGGAGAGCTACTGGAGACCTGCATCATCAACATCGATGTGCCGAACAGGTACAGTCAGTCAGTCAGTTACTCAATCAGTCAGGGCCTGGGAGAATGGGGGATATCTATGGAGAGGTGTTGATGATGCTGTGCTAATGTTAGATAATGTCAAATCCTTTCATCCTGTCGTTCATTATATGATATCATATAATATCTATTATTCATAGTAGGCTTGGCTATATTATATTGAGTAAAGTAATACACTTTAATGTAGCATTTCAGAACCTTTATATTTATACAGTTCATGATGTTATATAGACATTACCGAACGTTCTTCTTGTCTCTCCCTGCTCCTCCTCAGAGCACGGTGGCCTAAGGTCTCAGCCAGGAAGATGGGACTGCAAAAGTTATGGGACTGGTGTGTCGGCATCATCCAGATGACCTCACTGCCATGGAGGATCGTGATTGGTCGGCTGGGCAGACTAGGACACGGTGAACTGAAAGGTGAGTTCAGCATAGTGCAGCTAACTCTGTCTCAATATCCCTGGTGTTTGGTGTAAGGTGAGATCAGCTGGAACTATTGTTTCTATATTTTCTGCCTCAGTACTTCAGTTGATCCAGAGGGGATGACAGTTGACTGTAGAACAATTCACTGTAGTGACCCGAATCTCTCCTCCCCTGTCCCCCTCTCTCTCCATCCCTCCCTCTCTCCCTGCCTCCGACTTCCCCTGTCCCACCTCTCTCCCTCCCTCCCTCCCTCCCTCCCTCCCTCCCTCCCTCCCTCCCTCCCTCCCTCCCTCCCTCCCTCCCTCCCTCCTCCCTCTCTCCCTCCCTCTCCCCTCCCTCTCCCCCTCCTCTCCTCTCCTCTCCTCTCCTCTCCTCTCCTCTCCTCTCCTCTCCTCTCCTCTCCTCTCCTCTCCTCTCCTCTCCTCTCCCTCTCCTCTCCTCTCCTCTCCTCTCCTCTCCTCTCCTCTCCTCTCCTCTCCTCTCCTCTCCTCTCCCTCCCTCCCTCCCTCCCTCCCTCCCTCCCTCCAGACTGGAGCGTTCTCCTTGGGGAGCACTCTCTCCACTCCATCAGTCGCCAGCTAAAGGAGGCGTGTCGTATGTGTGGCATCTCCTCTGCCGACACCCCCTCCATCCTCAGCGCCTGCCTGGTTGCCATGGAACCCCAGGGCTCCATCGTGGTGATGCCAGGTTAGCAGCACTGCTGGGCCCATGGATTATGTGTTTACGAAACCTTCCAGATATAATATACATATTTAATAGATGTTATAGAAGCCCACTCTAAAAGCCCTGGTGTTGCAGATACAACATGATGTTATGAGCCAAGGGTGAGCAGTGTAATAGTGTGTTTAACCCCAATGCTGCCACACACTCAGGGAACACATTGAGCTGCCACACATTGAGGGAGCACGGTGAGCTGACACTCACTTCACAGCACACAGTAATGCAGACATAATGGAGATTGCAGCATTTGAGCCAAGGTTAGGCCAAGTGGATTTTACAGGACAGACACTCTGCACTGTACAGTAGCACATTGTGCACAGCAATACAAACTTGAGCAAACTCAAAGGATTTCATTGCCAAACACACAGCAAGCTCTATTAAGGGAAATCACAATACAACCTTACATGACAACGGGCTGTTGGAAATGTGCAGTGTTCAGTCCGCATCAGCTGCCTTGGCAACGGAACGCCGGACCATTTCCATCGTAATGGAGGCCAAGTTCATGGGATTTGTTGCATGACAGGGCCCATAGGTTTACTATCATACACATGGCACATTTGTTTCTGTGTGTGTGTGTGTGTGTGTGTGTGCAGACGCGGTGACGATGGGCTCGGTGTTTGGTCGCAGCACGGCCCTCAACCTGCAGACGTCCCAGCTGAACACCCCTCAAGACGCTTCCTGTACCCACATCCTGGTATTCCCCACCTCCGCCACCACCCAGCTGGCTGCCAGCTCCTACCCCACAGAGGATAACGCTGGTAAGGGCTCCACATTAGACCTCCATGTTGAATGCAGAGTGTATTTAGGTGCAAGGTTATTCAATACAACCAATATGTTAGCGGCAATAGCATTATATCTAAAAATCTATACTTGAGCTGAAAGTATATCAGTAATTAGGTATTGTATACTCAGCATTTTACAGAAACTGTTGCTGAATGTAAGTTATGTGCAGTTCACAAATATCCCCACCAGAGTGTGCAATTCTCTCAGGATTGTTTCGAATAGAGTCAGAGGAAGATCCAGTGGACTACACCTCTTGTGGATGAGATATGTATCTGTAGCTGACTAGATAGATAACTCTCTGCTGTGTTTCTGTCTCCAGACGACATGTTCGACCTGCCTTTCCCTGACGAGCTGGAGAATGACATAGGACATGACATTCTCAACCTGCACCCCTCCCCCAACACCTCCCCCGTACCCTCCCCTGGCTCCCCCTCGGGCATGGGGGGAAGCTCACACTTCCAGCATAACAGGGTGAGTTCAGAAACCAGGCTAAGTGACTCGATTCATATGAATTATGCAGAACTTTTCCTGATACTGTTGGTGACCATATGTCCTTAATGTTCCTTCTGTCCTCCAGAGTCAGGGAGAGAGGTTTCTGTCCAGGGAGAACCCTCCAGAGGAGCTGAAGCAGCAGCCTCTAGCCCTGGGATACTATGTCTCCACTGCCCAGGCCGACAGCCTGCCTCACTGGTTCTGGGCCTCCTGCCCTCAGGCTCAGAACCAGTGTCCACTCTTTCTCAAGGTAAGGGATCCACGTACTTGTTGATTTTGTGTGTGTGTGTGCGTTGCTTGTGTGATTGTGGGGGGGGTGGGTGGTGGTGGTGGTGGGTGCGTGTGTGCGTGGGTGCGTGGGTGCATACTTTTGTGTGTCTGTGTGTGTAAGTGTGTGTTCAGACACCCCTGTTTCTCCCCTGAAGGCGTCTCTACACCACCACATCTCCATCGCCACAGCCCAATCAGATGAGCCCAATCAGACAAGCTCAGACAAGACGACCAAGAGGATACCTCACCCTCTGGACTCCAAGACCACCTCTGATGTACTCAGGTTAGTAGGTTATGCTATATGCCCAGTACCTATGGTTGCAAAATTCCGGTAACTTTCCCAAAATTCCCAGGTCTTCCAGAAATCCCGGTTGAAGGAATCCCAAATCAGGAGGGAATAAGCAGGAAATCCAGAATCCTTCAACCAGGATTTCTGGAAAACCAGGGAATTTAAGGAAAGTTCCTGGAATTTTGCAACCCTCCCAGTATCCACTACCCATCCCATCCTACCTTCTTCTACTGTATAACACCCTATCATCTCCTCTTCTCACTCTGTCAAATAGGTTGTTATTGTCACTAACTTGTCCTCTGTGATGAAGAAGTAGCTTATGTGTGGGCATCATTTGTAGGCTATAAAGGTCAACACTTCATCTAGTATGACGTATGTTCATGTTATGTGTTCCCTAACCCCAAACCATGGTGCTCATGTCTTGCGTACTACTGTAGGTTTGTGTTGGAGCAGTACAACGCCCTCTCGTGGCTGACGTGCAACCCTGCCACCCAGGACCGCCGCTCCTGCCTGCCCGTCCACTTGGCCGTGCTCACACAGATGTACAATGCCGTCCTCAACATGCTCTAGCTATGGGACTTACTAATGGACAGCTAAGGAAACTGAGTACTGCACAATCCATGGCCTCTGAGGTCATGTGTGCCTGCCTGCCTGCAATGTCTCTGTCTGGACACCAGAGAGAGCCAGAGGTCTGTTAGAAAAATTCTGGATGGACAGATAGGGTGAGGCTTATGGACCCCTTTTACACCTAGTATTAACATGTGATCTGTGATCAAATCATGGCTATATTTCAGTGGAATGATGGCCAAAATGGTGGCAGTAGGACAACAGATTGTGCTGGTTCTTGGTTGGGAAAACAATCAAACAAATGCCTATGTACAGTACAGAGAGACCTTTGAACATGAACAGTATGGTCAGCCATGAGACCAGCCCAGTGCAATTCTTACCTTTAAAAAACGGTTATTGTAAGATGCGGTGATGTGCCAACAACCATCTGAAAAGGCACGTACAGCCTGAGAGAGAAGATGGAGATATCCAACTATGCCCTTTTTATTGACATAATAGGACATTTCAGTGTTACACTTGTCATTATCAGATCAGCGTTGTTGTACAGGAGGATTTTTCACCCTGTTCCTGTGAGACTGAAGATGTTTTGAAGCTATGGAGGAAACATGTTAAAGGGTGCACTATGTGACCTACAGTGTGGTCCTGCATGAAGACTTGGACCATCCCCCTTACCAGCCATAACAGTGATACACTGGGAGCTATAGACATCCTCATGTAGGATGGGAGCCTGGGAGTCACCTGCATAGCTGTCCTGTATCTGTCCCACACTGCACAACCAGGGAACCAACTGACCACAGCAACACAGCAGCTTCCTACTTTCAATGACACTTTTACACGTTTGTAAGGAACTGTGGTTGTGAGTTCATTGGCTCGCGGTTTAGTAATGAAATTTAAACCAACAATCATAAGAGGGTGGAGAACACAACAATTTCCTGTGAGGTCAAAGCAATTGATAATGGCACTTTTTCCTTACTTTTGAAAGTTACAATTTTATTGCTGTACATATGAACACACTGAATACTATTTGACAAATAATGAACAGAGGTTCTTGTTTATAGTGTTAAACTGACATTTGCGAAGAATTTAGACTTATTTTTTATATTTAAAATTACATTTTGAAGCCAAAAAATTATCAAGGTCTTTTCCAAATTTAATATCAATCGCCTTGGGGTCGGAAATGAAAATGGAAATTTTACATTTTTACATTTTAGTCATTTAGCAGATGCTCTTATCCAGAGCGACTTACTTATTTGAAGCAAATTGTAACAAAAATTGTTAAAATGTCATATTTCTATATAGTATATCATGCATATAAATTCATATATATATATATATATATATATATATATATATATATATATATATATATATATATATAAATGTTACTTCTCTAAAACAGCCACATGATGGTGATAGTGGTTTATACATAACTTTCTCTTTGAAGAGGCAAATACAGTATAAATCTTTTATCAAAGACAATGCATTTTAGTTCTATACTTTTATATATTTTTCAATTATTGAAATGTCAACTGTTTGCCGTTTTATTTAAGGAGTTTAAGTTAAGGAGCTTAATACTGCAGGAAAGATATATTTATAAAGTGTCTCTCTTCTCCTGATAAATAAACTTGAAATAGGCAATAGGTTTCAATGGTATGTATTTGAGCATTACATGGGTGTTGTATATTTAACTAATATGCTTTATTTCAGTGGTGGTCCTAAATGAGGTCAAGCAAACCATCAGAAAAGCCTATTTCTTGAGCTCCACTCAAACAGCCCTGTTATTTGTACAATTCCTAGCATGTTTGTATATACACTTTTCAGCTGTGTTTTTTGAATTTCTCAAAGCTGTACATTTCATGCTGGTTTAATTTACTTTATTTTAAGTGATTCCTATAAAGTATTTTTTGCTGTGGGCTTTTTTAAATATAAATATATACTTATGAAGTCTCATTCAAAATACAGCTAAGGGTGTATTGCCAAGAAATGTACACTAAAGTACAAAAGAGGGCAAGTTCGCAAATTTGTTACATCTGCCATCACTTTGAATATGAGACAGATCTATCTTGGAGAAGAGATCTGTGACTTTTACACTCTTTTTTTTAGTAAATTATTAAAACTCTTGAAAAAAACTCCCTTTGAGTATATGTGTTCTCTATGCTCTCTTATTCGACACTGGAGTCTTTCATCTTTTGATGTCTTTATATGATTTGGGACAGTGCCACTCAGATCACACATTGAATTTGAGACAAGCTGCGTGATTAGTCCCAGACATTGATTCCATTGCCATGTTGTGACACTGACTACATGTAATGTGATTGGAATGATCTGGCGTGTCAAAGCTCTGCTATCTGCATTTGTGTAGAAGAAAGGAGAGGGCCTGTTAGCACTTTTCAATGCTTTCCCCTTGTCCTGTCAACACAGGGACCTGTGAATTGGATCAACACCTCGGACCCCCTCTCACATCTGCCCTGCATATTGGAGACTATGTGGGAGACATGCTGAGAGCTGCTCTGTAGTGGTACTGTATCAGCCCAGACACCACTTGTTCTCTCACTAACACTGTCACAATCTTGACAACGTTGTTGTAGCATACAGTTCAGCTTCTAAGTTATTGAAACAAAACAGAAACATGACTGATAGTTTTTCCTTGCACCATGCTGGTTTCATTCATTATCTGTATTGTAGTGGGGTAATATTTGATATATAGGTATATATATATATATATATATATATATATATATATATATATATATTTATAATGAACAAAAATATAAATGCAACATGTAAAGTGTTGGTCCCATGTTTCATAAGCTGAAATAAAAGATCCTATAAATATTCCATACACACAAAAAACGTATTTCTCAAAAATGTTGTGCACAAATATGTTTACATCCCTGTTAGTGAGCATTTCTCCTTGTCAAGATAATCCATCCACCTGACAGGTGTGGCATATCTTGAAGCTGATTAAACAGCATGATCATTACACAGGTGCACCTTGGGCTGGGGAAATTATAAGGCCACTCTAAAATGTGCAGTTTTGTCACACAACACAATGCCACAGATGTCTCATGTTTTGAGGGAGCGTGCAATTGGGATGCTGACTACAGGAATTTCCACCAGAATGTTCATTTCCCTACCATAAGCCACCTCCAACGTCATTTTAGAGAATTTGGCAGTACTTCCAACCGGCCTCACAACTGCAGACCACGTGTAACCACGCCAGCCCAGGACCTCCACATCCAGCTCCTTCACCTGTGGGATCTTGTGAGACCAGCCACCCAGTTAGCTGATGAAATTGTGGGTTTGCACAACCAAAGAATTTCTGCACACTGTCAGAATCCGTCTCAGGGAAGCTCATCTGTGTGCTCGTCATCCTCACCAGGGTCTAGATCTGAATGCAGTTCGGCATCGTAACCGATTTCAGTGGGCAAATGTTCACCTTTGATGGCCACTGGAACGCTGGAGAAGTGTGCTCTTCACGGATGAATCCCAGTTTCAACTGTACCGGGCAGATGGCAAACACAATTGCATTTTATCTATGGCAATTTGAATACACAGAGATACCGTGATGAGATCCTGAGGCCCATTGTCGTGCCATTCATCCGCCGCCATCACCTCATGTTTCAGCATGATAATGCTGAAAATGTCCCAGTTCTTCCATGTCACCCATTGAGCATGTTTGGGATGCTCTGGATTGATGTGTACGACAGCGTGTTGCAGTTCCCGCCAATATGCAGCAATACGCACAGCCATTGAAGAGGATTGGGATAACATTCCACAGGCCACAATTAACAGCCTGATCAACTCTTTACGAAGGAGGTGTGTCGCGCTGCACGAGGCAAATGGTGGTCACACCAGATACTGACTGGTTTTCTGATCCACGCCCCTACCTTTTTAAAAAAGGTATCTGTGACCAACAGATGCATATCTGTATTGCCAGTCATGTGAAATCCATAGATTAGGGCCTAATGAATTTATTTCAATTGACTGATTTCCTTATATGAACTGTAACTCAGTAAAATCTTTGAAAATGTTGCATGTTGCTTTTATATTTTTGTTCAGTGTATATCTCACATGCAATAAATTACAGTAATAGGCACTCAAGAAAGGTCTAAAAATGGAATTCTAAAGGCAAATAGATGTAATTACATTGTAAAATGAATTAATTCACATAGAAGGCTTAAAGCTTAAGTTACAAAGCATTAACAAGCATTACAAGGCATTATTCTAGGCATGATCAGAGAGGGAGAGAGAGAAGGAAATAGCCTGAAAGGCCATGCCCCAAGAGTCCCTGGGGTGGATAGAGAAAGAGAGAGAGAGTGTATCTCACCAGCGCAGGTCAGGAGCAAAGAGAGAGAGACAATTAGTCTAAGACCCTTTATAACATCTGACTTGTTTGGATTCAAAATCTGCGTTTTTGACCAATAGTATTACTGTAAAGTTAACCTCCAATCAGACATCAGACCTACAGGCTGTAACGACAACATACCCTCTGCAGTACACCAATTTATAAGTCGCTCTGGATAAGAGCGTCTGCTAAATGATGTAAATGTAAATGTAATGCTTCACAGAACTATGACAGAATGGGTTTGGAGAGATGAACACAGAGAAGGCTGAATTCCTGAGAAGACAGTAAACCTTATTGCATAGAGTGTTGATAAGAGTCACTGGGCTGCCCTCCAGATCAGTATATACAGTACATATACAGTGAGGGAAAAAAGTATTTGATCCCCTGCTGATTTTGTACGTTTGCCCACTGACAAAGAAATGATCAGTCTATAATTTTAATGGTAGGTTTATTTGAACAGTGAGAGACAGAATAACAACAAGTCCAAAACAACAAATCCAGAAAAACGCATGTCAAAAATGTTATTAATTGATTAGCATTTTAATGACGGAAATAAGTATTTGACCCCCTCTCAATCAGAAAGATTTCTGGCTCCCAGGTGTCTTTTATACAGGTAACGAGCTGAGATTAGGAGCATTAGGGTCGTGGATGGGTATTCCAGCATGACAATGACCCAAAACAAGAAGTGGCTCAAGAAGAAGCACATTAAGGTCCTGGAGTGGCCTAGCCAGTCTCCAGACCTTAATCCCATAGAAAATCTGTGGAGGGAGCTGAAGGTTTGAGTTGCCAAACATCAGCCTCGAAACCTTAATGACTTGTAGAAGATCTGCAAAGAGGAGTGGGACAAAATCCCTCCTGAGATGTGTGCAAACCTGGTGGCCAATTACAAGAAACGTCTGACCTCTGTGATTGCCAACAAGGGTTTTGCCACCAAGTACTAAGTCATGTTTTGCAGAGGGGTCAAATACTTATTTCCCTCATTAAAATATAAATCAATTTATAACATTTTTGACATGCGTTCAAATAAACCTACCATTAAAATTATAGACTGATCATGTCTTTGTCAGTGGGCAAACGTACAAAATCAGCAGGTGATCAAATACTTTTTGTAGATCAGTATATACAGTACATATAAATCAGTATATACAGTACATATAGATCAGTATATACAGTACATATAGATCAGTATATACAGTACATATAGATCAGTATATACAGTACATATAGATTAGTATATACAGTACATATAGATCAGTATATACAGTACTTATAGATCAGTATATACAGTACATATAGATCAGTATATACAGTACATATAGATCAGTATATACAGTACATATAGATCAGTATAGACAGTACATATAGATCAGTATATACAGTACATATAGATCAGTATATACAGTACTTATAGATCAGTATATACAGTACATATAGATCAGTATATACAGTACATATAGATCAGTATATACAGTACTTATAGATCAGTATATACAGTACATATAGATCAGTATATACAGTACATATAGATCAGTATATACAGTACATATAGATCAGTATTTCTGTGCCACAGGTCAGGACTAAGGTTATATACTATAGCTCCTTTCCTTTTTTGTGGTAGGTATTTCATGTTTTTGGAGGATCAGTTTGTGGTTACATTGACCTTCACTTTAGCAGTGACACTCAGAGACAGTTGTCTGTGTCCGTGACAGACAGACAGACAGACAGACAGAGTGCCGCGGCCTGGTCCGTGCCACACACTCTCTATGCAAAACAAGGTGTGCCCACATTAATGCCATATGCAAATGCCCGCTAGTCACAACTTACCTGATTAGCCATCCATCAACCCAGCTGAAGGCGACTGTAAGCTCCAGGCACAGCTGAAATTTGATTAAGTTGACAACCTGCTGATTGAGACGCTGTCCTGGCTTTGAATGTCTTCAACTCATCGCACAAAAGAGGGTTGGTCGGTAACAACCCTGTGTGGTGCTGCCGAGCTGGTGACACGCTGTGTTGAAACACACATAAGCCCAGTAAGATCATGTCCATCAAATATATTATAATCAATCAATCAGGAAAAATAAAAACTTGTTCAGTAGGACCAGCTGTGTTCAAGGTGCACCTTCTGTCAGTGTATCTAATTATTTTAAAGCACCACATCCTGTGGCTTTAGAGAGCAGGTTAGAAGGGAGGAGTGCTGCTGTGTTTCGTGGAGGTCAGAGACTCAGTCCATTTGAGCATCAGGGTCAAATGAAAGTGCCCACTCGACAAGAGGGCCTGCGTTTCAATGAAGCCCATCACATGAAAATGGTGAGCAAACAAACCAAACAAAAAGTCAAGCTGTATGGCAGGAGCGGAGGAGGAGGGTGAGGAGGTCTAGTGAAAAGGCAGTGGTCATTGAATAGCCCAGCGCTGAAGAGTCACTCCCGGTGTGGCAAGGCTGTCTAATGGCCACTGTGCGGCCGCACCCCAAGAGGAAGATGACTAATTGAGTTGTTGCGTTATCCACAGATGGCCTATTAGACCATGTTCATTCACCTGCTATCTGCCTCACCGCCACTCGGCTGCAGCCAAATGGCCTCCAGACTGGACTATGGAGCTGAGGAGCGTCCCTGAAAATGTGGCTATTAGCGCAAATACAATTAGCACACAATTACATTGTATCCCCTTCTGCAAATGTGGGCCTTAACAGGTTTTCTAATGGTACCTTATGAGGTCGCTATAGAGGTTCAATCATGTTAACCCCCTTTATCCCCTCCCAAAACAAAAGAGGAATTAATTGTGGATAGATCATGTGTATTTAGGTTATACATTTATTTAAAAGTACAGGAACACAAGGAACAATTTCTGAAAAAAGGAAGTCCCCTAAAGATAGTTTGTAGGTGTTCAACTAACTGTCCACTAATTGTCCACTACCCCCAACACTGCCCCTAGACTGGTAATACATTTTACTTACAGCAGTAATGCATACCTTAACCCTAACCCTTACCCTAAAGCTGTTGTATGTTAACAGATTTGCAGTTGGTAGTTTGTTGATATGTATCATCCATAGACCATCCATAGGGGACTATTAGATGGAAGTGTGACCTTTGTTTATACATGTTACCTACAATAGTGTTGGTGTCAAAAGCTAGGTGAAGATTAGACAGATCAGCAGCAACTCTGTCCCACCTGGGTCCAATCTCTTTGCAATAAACTAACTGCCCTGACATTCACATTTCAGTATGTTTTCTCTAAAACAACATTGTTTCCCTCTAGACACATTTCTCTCTGCTAGTGGAGTACACTTTACTGTACTCCAGCCTGCTACATTGTTCCCAGACAGAGCCTGAAGTGAACAGAGATGCTGTCCTCTCCTCAGCCAGGCAGGCTGTCACTCCAGATGGTCTGTGAGACTGTTTCAGTTCCAGGCGTGACTTTAGTGAGAGAGCCGTGTGCTGTTTTGACATCTCCTCTTCCTCAGATGTGGAGGCAGCTGGGGGCTGTGGCTTCACTGTTCTCACTGTTCTGGTGTGATGATGGACATGAAGGCGGTAGTGCTTGTGTGTGTGTTTGTGTGTGTGTGTGCATCCGTGTGTGTGTGTGTGTATCTGTGCCTGTGTGTGTCTGTCATGCGGTGAACCTGGGATGAACTGCCCCCACACACACACACACACAAACACACACAAACACACACACTTTAGAGCTGGTGGTCTGTCTGTGTGTCTGTCTAGTCAAGAACCAGGGATCTCCCCCACTGCCGGATGTCTGTGAGGCGTCTGTCATGGCAACTCTCCACTCGTCACCGGGGACAACGTGGTGGGTCTGATTTGGGGGTCACCGAGAGGTCAGGGGAGGGACTGGAGCTGTGTGGCAGGTCATGGTCGATGCTCATAGCAGGAGAGGGAGGGAGGGAGGGGGGGGTAGTCTGGGGTCTGGGTTCTGGGGTGTGGGCTGGAGTAGTTTGGGGGTCTGTGGGGTTTGTAAGGTGACATGTGGAGACTCTGATTCATCATCAGTCCAACACCAAAGGGCCGCCCATGCAGACAGATAGACAGACACACATAGACAGTGTCAGGTGTCAGGGTAGCCATGGCTAGAAGGGGGCTCTGGTCTCTGTGAGTCGCACCCCATCCCGCCCCACCACACACCCCGGACTTGACTGCTACAGGACATCTGGAGCTAAGATCTGGAGGGACTGCTGCTTAGGGTCATAGCAGGTTTCTCCTCCATGCTTCACATTGTAATCATATTTATTGCACAGACACGTTTTAGATGTCGCTGTTAAAAGGCAACTCTGTGGGTAGGTAGCCCCAGAAGTTCATCTTTGAAGGGTCTGATGAGAAGATTAATGACCACTGTCATCAATCTTTCTGGGGCTGGCCATTCTCCATGACCCGATGTCTACTATGTCACTGATGTGTCCAGTTAGAATCACTACTGTTGTAAGATGGTCAACCATCAACTTGTAAAGCATCACCATAGAGGATCAGACTTCAGCACCTTCTATAGGCTATGATATGATACAATATTATTAACATGGATGTGTTATTATTCAAAAGTGTCATGATATTTCCTATTTGTAAATAAATTATCCTAAATGTAACTCCCATAGAGAACAAAAAAGAACAACACTCCAAAATCCTAGTGAAACATCATTATTTCTAAGAGGTATCTAATATTCTCTCTCTCTCTCTCTCTCTCTCTCTCTCTCTCTCTCTCTCTCTCTCTCTCTCTCTCTCTCTCTCTCTCTCTCTCTCTCTCTCTCTCTCTCTCTCTCTCTCAATTCAATTTCAATCTCTCTCTCTCTCTCTCTCTCTCTCTCTCTCTCTCTCTCTCTCTCTCTCTCTCTCTCTCTCTCTCTCTCTCTCTCTCTCTCTCTCTCTCTCTCTCTCTCTCTCTCCAATATCATTTCAATAAGGAGCTCCTCTCCCTGTGTGAGGCTTGCCAGCCAGGCAGACTAGAGATTGTTATCTTCCAGATGGCTACAAGGAGGTCTAGCTCCTGGCAAAGCTTCCACTTAAAGCGGAGAGCCATCAACAGCTTTGGTTTACAGGGTCCCTATTGAAGCGACAGAACATTTGCCAACTCAGCAGCCTGTTGGAAAACATCTGATTTTGTCTGAGAGTGTTTTCGGGCTTCGCTCGACATTTGCATAAATAGTTTTTGTTTCAGGGCCTAAAAGGAGTGCGCAGCGGCAGAGTAGCAGTTTCGCTTCCTGTAAATCTTTCATTTCCCAGGGTATTACATCCTTTAGGCCAAACGAAAACTCCTCTTAACACTTCAGCCAAAGTAAATAGAGGGAGATAAAAGCGCTGGGGACTTCAAAGCCCAGAGTATTAGCCTCTCCTGCGCCAACATCAAATAGGTCCCCACGCGAAAACAATCTGTCATTTCCTCTGGAAATAAAATATTGAAGTGAATTAATCCTCTCTATGAGTGTGAAAATTTACCTGAGAGCGCTGAGGCGGCTGGGATGTTGATATTCTTGTTGAAGGATGGCATTTTACACAAATCTGAAGTGAATCTGGGGCTCGGTTGCACATTTGGCAAAAGAGATGGTTTCTGTTTTCCTGTTGTTATTGAAAGGCAGGGGCACAACTTTCACTGGGGACAGGGAAAACATGACCCCCCCACATTCTGTTTTCAGGTTTCAGCCGGCTGGATTTAGGACCGCACAGACACCACAGAGCATGCGGACAGGCTGTGTGAAGGCAAAGCTTCTGAAAGCCTGGCGTATAGGAACAGCATGGGAGAGATAATCAGAGGTAGCTGCTGTTTGTGTTGCGCTTTTTCTCTGAGTTGTAAAAGCAAGCAGAGCAGAAACTGGCTACTCTGTAGTTGACTGATCTAGCGGGCAAGGTAAACTGACGTTTCTTCAGCGTAATATTAGTTTTTATTAGTCATTATAGCAATGTAACGTTATTGATCTGTCCGTTTCCCTAGCGAATTCTCTACTTTTCACACTGACACGGTATAAACAGCTCTACAGGCTTCAATGTCGTGGTGCACAGTCAGTACACAACACTGTGCTCATCATGTCTTAGCAGGATCAGATGGTGACAGGTGCCCCAGCAGGGTCAGACAGCCAGGGAAAACCAGTCTACGGAGCTCAGCTGAATTTTGCAGTATATTATAACAATCAGTGAATGGCTATAAAGTTCCATCTTGAGTTGATGGGTAGGCTACAGTCTGGGATCTGGGAATAATGGGCATTTCAATTATTGAACCATTGATTCTATTCTTGGATAATATAATGTATAAATGTACACCAAGGTAATTATTTGTCATGCCTCATCTGAGCAGGATCATATGGTGACAGGGGTCTCAGCAGGGTCAGGCAGCCAGAGAAGACCAGTCTGTTATGGCGCAGAGGTTAACTTTTGCAGATACAACACTTTATTCTGTCTGTGCAGCAAACACTGGACAAGCAAGAAGCTTAAAAGATTCAAACTATTTGATTTTCAAACTGTATCAAGGGTTGATAGTGGCTTTTCCCGATGACACAAAACATGTAAAACAAAAATGTGAGGAAGAACTGGGAAACGCTATTGATGATGATGAATGGACACAGAATGCCCAGTAATATTCATATAATCTCAAACATAAATTACTGCAGTTTAAGGCCATCCATAGAATGTACTATATGCCAGTTAAACTGAAGATCATGCACTCAGAAATGTCATTCTTCTGCTGGAGGTGTAAAACACAAAAGGGGACATATTTGCATATGTTATGGTCTTGTGAAGGTTGGCTGAATTCGGGCAAAGAGTATGTTCTTTTATCTCAGCATGTCTACAGATTTTCCCTGTTTTTGTTTGCTTGGAAATGTTGATGCTGGAGACTGTTATCAGAAGAAACCGTGTAACCTAGCATTTATAGCGGCTAAGAAATGCATTGCCATTAATTGGAAGGATGGTTATCTTCCCTCAATGTCACAATGGGATGGCAGAAATGTCATGACTAGATTTGATTAATTACAAGATTAAGGGTATACTGTGCAACTTTCATAAGGTCTGGATTCCTTATATGGAATACTGTACGACAAAAGGAGTCTGTATTGAAAACATGCCCACGTTAGGGGAGATCCCTATTTAGGCAATCCCAATCCCAGTTGGTTGTCACTGGCCTTGGCCTAAAACACCTGAAACCAATAATGAATGTTTCACTAAGATCCTAAAACTGAGTGGGGTGTGTTGGGTTGGGGGCGCTGCAGGGCCATGGACCCCTACAGACAGAACGGGGTGACCCAGCTATATTGTGTGCAAGTAAAAAGAGCTCTACAGTACTATTAGGCCTATGATATTAATTATATGGAGGATGTACTGTTTCTGTGTGTTAATGTGTAGGAGGTGAATGTGTGTTTTTATTAAACTTTTGATTTCCAAACCTTTCCCTTGAGACATAAAAAAAAATGATGGGAAGGAAGTTGTGTTGGGGAGAGAGTTCAGTTATTGGCTGGGCGGTCTGACTGAAATGTGATATAGTGGATGACAATCAAAAGTAAAGTCTGTACTTTATTTGTAAGAATTGTTCATTTGTTAGGCTATTGATTAAAGGTGCACCACAATATTGATTATTGAATTATCATCGATCTAGTTCAGTCTTATCAATCACTTAAACATCTTTAACAATGGTCTCTTACCTAGCTTGATGACTGAGGGAATTTTTGCTTACTTTTTGTTGTTCTAAATAGTGACGGCTAGAAGGACCATGGGTCATATTAGATTGTGTAGAAATTCAGGAAATGAGCATTAGTTGCCCCCAAAAATGGGAGGACCCTCAGACCCCCCGTCAAGTTATGTCCCCCCCACTTCTAAAACCAAAGTTGCGGCCCTGTTGAAAGGGATTAAGTGGAAATCACGAGGAGAGGTAAGTAAAGAGAAAAAAACTGGCAGGGAATATATCTGAATTTAATCAATTTAAACAGCCAATCATAAATAGTTGAAATACTGGATTTGATCAGGCCAGTCCTGGGAGTGCTCCTGAGATGGTGAAGATTACAATGTTACAGTAAATCTTTACACCAACATTGAACATCGAGATTTCCACAGATGTTAAGTGAAGGGAAAACCCTTTAAAAATCTGTAAATCAGTAACAAGTACAGCCCTGTTATTAGAAAACAACAGTCAAATACATTCAAATGAGCTTGATTTAATTAGGAATTTGCACCTTGGGGATTATTCCATTGATATCATTGTACCATGCAAACTAATTTAAGATCAAGGATTTGAAAGGATTTGACATATGAATTTGACATATGAATTGGATCCTAAAGGTGATGTTTTTGAGACCACATGAGAATTGACTGTGAGGATTGCATTGTGTTGTACCCCAGCAGTGCTTCATCTCTCCACAAGGGAGAGCTGTCGTCCAACAGATCCACAACCAGACAGCGGAGCCATTATGTTTATATTAGCCACAGTGGCTAGGATTCATTTAGAAATAACAATCACCTTTGCTATGCGGTAATCAAGTTGTTTCACATGATGTCCTTTCTTAATTAATGAAATTTGAAATGACCAATCGGTGTACCCACACACACACACATGGGCAAACACACACACAGACAAAGAGAGAGAGAGAGAGAGAGAGAGAGAGAGAGAGAGAGAGAGCAGCAACAATTCAGAGTGCCACATAAATACAAGGTCTCGCTGCAGGCACTTAAACTGCAATCTCCTGAAAAATATGTCCCTCCTCTGTCTCTCTGCAAGTCCATTCAAGTTGCATTTGAAAACGTGGATCAAAGCCAGGATCTTCTTCTGATCATTACATAAACAGGCAATAATGAATACATAATGATTTATTAACTAGGTTTGCCTCCTTGTATATTCTCCAGAACTATATTTCAAAGATAAATCAACTAAGACAGCATGACTCAAAGCAGAAAACATTCGCTTCTTTTTTTTAACCTAATTTGGGTTGGCATTTGGCATTGCACTGTAAAACAACACTAATGTTTGTCAAAATCCTTTCACCTGATACACTACTGTTGCCAGAGTGCCTTGCTGACCACAATGACTGCTGACATTCAACTAAAAAATGCATTGTTTCCTTGCAGTGCTATCGCCCCACTGTTTGTCGTTTGTCTAAAAGCACTTTGAAGTGAAAGTCTGTACACTTATTACAATAACACAACATCCATTTGTCTTTTGCAACAGGGTTTCATTAGAGAAGAACTCGTCATTAATAACTGAAATATCCGTCCCACCGATCGTGCCTTGTTTCTCATGCTTTCTAGCAGACTACTGTAGCTCCCCTCTCTCCTCTCTCTGCTCTCTCTCCTCTCTCCCTTCTCTCCACTCTCTCTCCCCTCTCTCCCCTCTCCTCTCTCCTCTCTCCCCTCTCCCCTCTCTCCTCTCCTCTCTCCTCTCTCCTCTCTCCGCTCTCCGCTCTCTCCCCTCTCTCCCCTCTCTCCCCTCTCTCCCCTCTCTCCGCTCTCTCTCCCCTCTCCCCTCTCTCCCCTCTCTCCCTCTCCGCTCTCTCCCCTCTCTCCCTCTCCGCTCTCTCCCCCCTCTCTCCCCTCTCTCCCCTCTCTCCCTCTCTCTCCTCTCCCTCTCTCCCTCTCTCCCCTCTCTCCTCTCTCTCCCTCTCCCCTCTCTCCTCTCTCCTCTCTCTCCTCTCTCTCCTCTCTCCCCTCTCTCCTCTCTCCCTCTCTCTCCCCTCTCCTCTCTCTCCCTCTCTCCCTCTCTCCCCCTCTCTCCTCTCTCCCTCCTCTCTCCTCTCTCCCCTCTCTCCCTCTCTCCTCTCTCCTCTCCCCCTCTCTCCTCTCTCCCCTCTCCCCTCTCTCCTCTCTCCCTCTCTCCCTCTCCTCTCTCCTCTCTCCCTCTCTCCCTCTCTCCTCTCTCCCTCTCTCCCCTCTCTCCGCTCTCCTCTCTCCCTCTCTCCCCTCTCTCCCCTCTCTCCCTCTCTCCCTCTCTCTCCCTCTCTCCCTCTCTCCCCTCTCTCCGCTCTCTCCCTCTCTCCCTCTCTCCCTCTCTCCCCTCTCTCCCCTCTCTCCCTCTCCCCTCTCTCCCCTCTCTCTCCCTCTCTCTCCCCTCTCCCTCTCTCCCTCTCTCCCTCTCCCCTCTCTCTCCGCTCTCCCCTCTCTCCCTCTCCCTCTCTCCCTCTCTCCTCTCTCCGCTCTCTCTCTCCCCTCTCCCCTCTCCTCTCTCTCTCTCTCTCCCTCTCTCCTCTCCCTCTCTCCTCTCTCCCTCTCTCCCCTCTCTCCTCTCTCCCTCTCTCTCCCTCTCTCCCCTCTCTCCCTCTCTCCCTCTCTCCGCTCTCTCTCCCCTCTCCCCTCTCCCCTCTCCCCTCTCCCCCTCTCCCCTCTCACCTCTCCCCTCTCCCTCTCCTCTCTCCTCCTCTCTCCTCTCTCCCCTCTCTCCGCTCTCTCCCCCTCTCTCCTCTCTCCCTCTCCCTCTCTCCTCTCTCCGCTCTCTCTCCCCTCTCCCCTCTCTCCTCTCTCTCTCCTCTCTCCCCTCTCCCCTCTCTCCCCTCTACGCTCTCTCCCCTCTCCCCTCTCTCCCCTCTCTCTCCGCTCTCCTCTCTCTCTTCTCTCGCCGTCTCTGATTCTCATTTGGCCGTCTTAATCATAAAAGCATCACCAAGCAGCCATTGTAGGGAAAACTGAGAGGTGAAATGTGCCCCTAAAAATTCATTTTTCACTCAAGTGGACAAACACAACAAGGAACATACACAAAGGAAAGGTTATCTGCTCCCAGATCAAATGGCAAGGGGGTGATTATTAAAGACAGAAAACAAACAGTACTGTAGACGTGGTAGGTGCGGTTGCTCACACACTGTAGGCCTGCATGGATGAGCTACACCTACAAACGCATACAGACACACACGTGCATGCGCACACACAGACACAGACAGACACACACACAGCAGCCGCGGCAGCAGATTAACACACACACACCATCTAAAGGAAACTAAATCTGCTTGATAGTTGATGTACAGTATACCGTGCATGATGCCAGCGAGAGGTAAAGGAGAGACTTTGGAGATTCTAGCATCTTATCTCGTACCTGTTGGAGAGTGAGGTTAACATTTTGGACAACCTACTCTCCCATTACATTAGCTTTCTATGCCGGCAGCCCCTCTGACCGCCTATAATTTTTAGTCATCAGTCTTTATCTCTATGGATGTGTCCCACTGACAGTAGGGCCTCTGACAAAGGAAGATGGAGAGCTCTCTTCTTTTAGACAGTTGCACATGGGAGTCCCTCCTTTCCTCCGGCTGGCCAGGCGTTACACTCTAAAAAATGCTGGGTTGTTTGGTTGACCCAAATGCTGGGTTATTAATGCTGGGCGCTGGGTTATTGAGATATGACCCAGTGGGTCAGCTCAGAAGACTGGAGACGTGGCTTAGTAGGGCGTGGCTTTCAGAAAGATATTTTTGGCCACCCATGAAAATAAATGTCATTCCGGTTAATCTGTTCTGTTGTATTGTTATCACATGTTAAGGTGTAGAAGTTCCTCAAGAGGCTATGCATATCCAAATGTTGGGATATGTAATTAAAACACATCCGAACATTGTATCTCAATTCTGGGATATGTAAATAATAATGTCATGAATTTTATATTAGTATATGTAATGTGGAAAAATATTCAAGGACAATTGTAATTTGTAGTGTACAAACTTAACATGATGAACAGGAACGACATTTACTCTTATGGTTGGTCAAAAATAATTATCTGAAAGACACGCCCTAATAGGCCAGGCTTCCTGAAAATAACCTATGGATTACTTTTAAAAAGACCCAGCTGTTGGGTCAACCCAACTGATGGTTAAAACAACAACAACTGCTGGTTAAATTAACCCATGTTTGTGTAATCCAAACAACCCAACATGTTGGGTTATTCAGTCACCCAACTGGCTGAGTCAAAATAACCCAGTGTGTGTTCTGTCCAATATTTACCCAGCGCTGTGTTACCAAATAACCAAAATGGAGTTGTTTTTAACCCAGTATTTTTTAGTGTAGTGAGAAACGGTCACCACTCTACAATCCTCTGCTCCATTCCATGTCTACTTCTAATGGTGGGAAAACAGTTTTAATTGATAACTTATCCATGTCCAAAACGTACATGAAAAAATATGCTGAAGAATAAGAAAAAGAAAAGGATAATTATTATGCTGTTTACTGTTTGTGGCCTACTTGATGAGTCATTGAATTAATCTGTCTTGAACAAAGAGGCAATTCCGAGAAAAACTTGATATATTAGAGTGTATTATTGTGCGACCCCATAGCTAATCTAGCAGAGTATGAATTCAGTGTATTTAATGCACAGTATGTATACTGTATAATATAGTGCATACACAGGGCCCTAAGTTGCAGGATATGTCGTGGTTGTAATGAATGATATACTGTATCAAGAGAAGATAGATAAGTTCAAACAGTTTAGTGTTGTTTGATTTCACTTTGACCTGTCCTGAAATTAATCATCTTGGTTCTAGGATTTCAAAAAGTGATTACTTCATGCCTATACCTGCTGTAGGTACACAACACCCTCCACAAGATGCATGTATGCCTCATATAACTCTCTTTTAGCCTATGTCGGTTGTTTAGTTTTTTTTGTATGGGCAAATACATGACTAAAATGTATTTTTTTAAAGATACACGTAGATATATGAAAATGTTAAAGAATACTTTTCTCAAAATAGATGTTGGCCTATTTTTGCTATTATTATTTAGAAAACGTTTCACAGCGCATCATATGTCTAGAGTCTAGACAGTTAAAACGACGTGGAGGGTGTTATTAGATACCTGAATGTCTGTGCCGCAATTGATTGTAAAACTGGGGCAGAACAATCTTTGCTCAGGGCACGCTGGCAGAGCTATGGAGCTCCAAGCATACAGTATTGGCTTGTCAAGAACTACAGGAGCTAAATGATAGTCCACGGTGAGATTCTTCTTTTTCATTATTACTAACAGTGCTTTCAATTCGTTGAATCAATTATTAATTTGATACCATGAAAAATTCTAGAAAAACTGCATTAGGCGACACGACCTAGTTGTTGTTAATGTATCTTTGCTAATTAACTTAACATTTAATAGGCTTAAACGAAATGAAATAACATCTTCCTTTGAAATGTAGTTGGTTAATTTGTTTATTCTGGATGGACACTTTGATCTTTGCTGTGTGAGAAGATGTATCACTAACATTTTGATATCCTAACTGTTTATTTATTTAACAATCAGGATATGCAAAATAAATGAGGAAAAGGTCCCCTGTCCTATGCTAAATAAATAAATATAGGCTACAATAGCCTACAATAAAGACATTTAAAGAAAAAAACATTTAACTAATATAATTCGAACTATTACATTATATTAAACCAGAAGTGTATTAGAATTGTAAAAACCAGTCGGGTTAGAACTGCATTGTTTAACTTGCTCGTGTCAGAATTATAAGCAAGAGTTGTTGTAACCGCCAGTCGCCCACCGAGATGGCAGTCGTATTTAATTGAATAAGTCAGATTTTCAAACGATCTCCGAGAGCGAGGCATCTCAACTTGTTAAAACTATTTTGAGAGAAAAACCATCTTCTGAAATGGTCCTGTTTAACATTTAATCCTTTCTCTAGCAAATGACTCGTGGAGCGGGGTCCGGGTGAAGGAAAATTGCCTCATTATATACGAGGCAGGGGTTTTCTGAGTTTTCTTTGTAAACTGCCAGGAAGAGGGGAAGTTATTGTAACAATTATACTTGATCGACCCCATTTTTCTCAGATGGATTTTTTTACAAAGGACTAGCTTTTGATTTCCAACATCAAAGTCGACTTTTAGCATAAATCAAAGTTTGTTTAGATTATTTTCATGAAACACTTTAATGGACATTTAAATCTCCTTAAACATTTTGAATTCAATACACCAGTGTTCTTTCGTATTTAAGATTAATTGAAAAGTGTAAACTATTCACCCAACTACATAGCCTAAAAATCATTGAAACAAATAGGCCTACTGGCTATAGGCCTACTGTGTAACAATCCAAACTAATGGCAATCTAATATTTATTTAGATACATCAGCAATCAGTAGATCGGATTTAGAGCATAATTAAAGTGAATGAATAACATTACATTAGATTTTACATTTACATTTAAGTCATTTAGCAAGATTACACCTCATATGAAAATGCTTGCAAACAGGTTACACACGCGTGCTCAATAAATCAACTAGTTGTTCATGTACATAGTCTCTAACCCTGAAAAGTATTGCGTTTGAAAATGTATCCCACCACTGCATGGCGCTAAGGCACCGTATATTATCATAATCATATTCATACATATTTATGACAGAGTAAACGTATGAAAACACATAGCCTACCAATGATAATAATGATAACAACATCAAAACTACTACTACTACTAATATAAATTATCGTTAAAAAAACACAAGGCTACTACTAAAAGTTGCAGAAATGGAAGCCGTCATTGTAGACTATAGCTTACTTTGGCATTGGCAAGTATTAATGTGTAACTTAAATTAAAAGCCAATCCTGACTTTTTTTATTTAGGCTAATGGATGATCGATAAAAAAAAGCAGTATTGTTTTTTCATTGCTGATTATATAGAATTTTGTCACAATAAGGTCTATAGATTGTGGGCCCTGTTATGTAAGTAATCTTATTCGTTATATGTTTACTTTTTAAACTAAATATACAGGAAAGTAGTAGACACATTTTCTGGCTATGCCTTTGTAAAGCCAAAAAAATACTAACATCGATAGGCCTATTTATCAGTAAGGAACCCATACGTAGCAGATAGGCTAATGTAGGCTAGTCCCACATACGAATAATGCATTTTGTATTTAATATACATGACCTTTTTTGATCCCATGTTTATGTTTACCTTAATAATGGCAATAATGCATTGAATCCATCTATTGACTTTATTGGGCAACATTATACTATTTTCAGAACTTTACTATTTCTTATTATAGCAGTGCCAAATATACAGTACAATAGCTTAAAGTTGCTCCTTCGTTTTCATTGAGCATCATAATTCTAAATCCCCTGTCTCAGGATAAAATTGCATATGTCTTTATAAACCAGTCAGATCTGACTCAGTGCAGAAAGTCGTTTTACATGTTCTTTCTCTGGGTATCTGCCTCTCTCTCTAAATGCTCCACACAAAATATTTTATGAGCCAAGACATTCTCTGCTCTTTTGCTTTGCTTTGCTTTGTACAGTATACTGCTCACCTACACACACCACGCTCACACAGGAAAACCAGAACGCCCTCCCCTCCCTAACAGTGGTGCAGTAACTTTGCCCTGAGAGATGTGAGCAAGTTTCCAAATCATCTTTCCCCAGACATTATCACGATTCCCACAGAATGGTGTTCCTCGAATTACATTCGCCTGGAATCTCTCTGACTGTCTTCCCTCCATTCCCCTCCCATCTCGTCCCCCCCTCTCTCCTTCTATTTCTCCTCTCTCATTCATCAAGTTAAGCAGTATGGATCAATATTGGTTACACAGACAATATTGGTTACTCTGCCATCACCTAAAAACCTCTCCTGAATGTGACTTGTTTTATGGTACACCGTCACATTGTGTAGCCTAGCACAATCTTTTTCAGGATAGGGCCCTGTCTTATCAAAACGGTTATTATCAAGATTCTCGGATAAGGCTAAATAATATTCTGCCAGTGAAAAAAACATGTTGTTAAGTCTTTCCACACATACTTCCCTATACCAGGTTGAAATGAATAGAGCCCAAAGTCTATATTCAGTTGAATTTGCCTCATAAAGTATACCAGTCCTGATGTGCCCAGAAGAGGTTAAACCCAGCAATAGATAAAGGACAATTGTATCATGTATTGGCTAATTACCTGGATGAAAGACTATGCAGGCCACGATCACAATGATGATTAAAAGCTAAATATGGCCTGTACAGTTCAGTCATTTGTTCATGAATAATTTGACCCTTGAACCATAACCAATTTCCATCTGTGGAATGGGTTAAATCCTCCACTAATGGGATGGTAACTTGTTGGTAAGTGGCAAAAGATTCTATCAATGTGGAAGATTCATTTAAGATATACGGTAATATTGTTACACAAACAACATCAATGCAGTGCTAGAAAAACAGTAGGAGTGAGAGTGAGAGAAGTAGGAGTTCTCTGTCAGTGCCATGCAGTATTCATGTGTATAATTACAGGCAGAGTGCCCTAACTGTGTTCTGGTTGACAGAGGAGAATCTATGTTCTTGTAATCCTGATCACTTTCTCTTCACCTCCCTGACTAATTGATACCAAGGGGTTCCTCTACATGGGAGGGAAATTGTGTGTGTTTAGGAATACACACGCACCCACATACCCACACACACACACACACACACAGTCCTGTGTCTCTGTCTCTCCTCCCCACCCCAGTCCCAATCCCAGCCAGATGATCCTCAGTAGGGCCAGTGCTGGCCTGGGAGAGAGAAATAGACAGAAGCCCTCACTCGCCTGGTTTATCATTCTATGCAGGTGGGCGAGAGGTGGAAAGAAACACACAAACTCACACACGCAAAGAACATGATATATATCCCAGAAATACACCCTGTACAGTGTACGTATTTTCAAAAGCACAAACTCAACTTAAAGTCACCATTCCTATCTGCATGCAACATCTCAGGTTGTGCTGTTTAACCCTTGTTACATCATCGCTTTTCCCTTCCCTGTTTTCTTGGAAATTGCTGGGATTATGTTTAGTGACAAGTCACAATACACCCCCCCGGAGGAAAACCTACCCAGGACTGTCATCCTTAAAATGACTTCTTGTTCAGTCTACAGACATATCATCATCCAGGACTTGGGGACCCTGAACTTCCACTCTGAAAAGCCTCTCTCCAAATCTGATTATTCCTGTGTTTCATCAGGTTGAGAGATCTGGCTAGAGGGTGTATTGGCATTTGACTCCTGATTTATGCCTCTGTACACAGTCCAACAGCTGGCACCAATAATACAAATAGCGCTTGTTTCATTAAAACATATGCAAAGTACGTCATCGTTTTTCCATCTCCTAGTTTGTTTGGGCCCTGCCAATCAATCCTCTCTTTGGGATTGTTATTGTCATGCTGCGCAAGATGATTTATTCTAGAGATATTACTGGACTGGACTGCCTTAGCGGGGGCAGCCTCTCTCTCTCTCTCCTCCTCTCCCTCACCTGATAATGAAGAAAACCTTGGCACATGGCAGTGGTCTTGTTGTACTTTTAAGAATGCTGCAGTATTAAGGTCTTCAGTACTTGAGCTTTCCTCTCATAGTTTGTGTTGTGTGTATGGGTAGCCCATGCATTCCATACTGTACTCTGAACTTCTTCTACATTGTGGCTTTGAGTGCAGCTATGCCTATGACATCAGAATGGGGGTACTGATATCCCTCTCTCTCTCTCTCTCTCTCTCTCTCTCTCTCTCTCTCTCTCTCTCTCTCTCTCTCTCTCTCTCTCTCTCTCTCTCTCTCTCTCTGTCAGTCTCCCTCTCTATCTCCTTCTATTTCTCTCCCACTCCTCTCTCTTGCCTGTCTTGCAGTAATAAAACCCATCATGAGGAGGTATTCAACACTCCCAGCGTTCCTGACCCCCAGCACCCCGCCCATATGCCAAAGCAGGGCCACACCTCAGCCTAGAGATTAGCTTCCAGAGTGGATGGGTTGGACGGAAGAGAAGAAAAGGATAGAATGTGACAGGGGAATGGAAACTCTTAGGCACACTTAAGAGATGGACCATGCTGAAAAAACATTCACCCTGTAAAAAAACACGGTCCACTGCGGGCCATGCAGTGAAAAGTTTCATCTCCTTCAATGTCATCCCGCTTTCTTTTGTCATCCGCGGTGGCCTTTATTGCATTCACTCCTGCCTTGCGTGTTCTCCTTACCATCAGTGTAAAATGCAATCAACTTGTGCTGAGGGCGACTGAAGCTTTGTTTGGGCCAGTATTGTGAGGTAGGTAGGTGCAGTCCTGGTTCTGTGGATACTAGGCGGACAGGGTTCATCTATAATATTCCCCTCAATAAGGTCTCTATCCAATGTGTGTGAGTGTTTCTGAGTGTGTGTGTGTATGAGAAGAATGAATCAACACTGTCCTCATCACCCCAGCACTTCAATACACCACACTCTCTCCCTCTGCTTTTATGTGTCATATTCTATATTATCCCTCAGCCTTTACAAAATCAAACTCTCCCCCACAATGTCTCCCGTCAGCAGCACCACAGATCAAAGACACACTGAAGTTAGAGCAAAATGTATAACAAACACCCGGTACCACTAAACTTTAAGTGTGTGTGTGTGTGTGTGCGTGCTGCATGGCTGTTTATTTCAGCCAGAAAACAACCTTCAGCTCTACGGAGGCCAGACTGTGTCACACAAAGCCAGGCTAAAATACTTTTTTTTTTTTTTTGACAGATGATTGACATGAATTAGCAGACAATGGATCACTCATTGCAGCTCCCTGCGCATGCACATAAACACACACATGCACATATAGTGAGCACACACACACACACACACACACACACACACACACACACACACACACACACACACACACACACACACACACACACACACACACACACACACAGAGCATCATGCAGATGTTGATTATCATCATTGTCAGATATGATCAATTGCCCACAGAACATGTTTTCCTCATGAACAGCTTTAGCATGTAGCATGTCATCGCACTGGCAGCAGCAGCCAAAGCGATATGATCAGGGATGGATCACTTGCTTGATATTTACATTAAAACACTACTTTTCACCTTTCTAGCTGAAATATGCAGTAGAAAACACACTCTCTCTCCCCCTTTACTATTTCAGTTGACTTTATAGTGATGGGAGCATTCCAATCCATTACAGTACGATTCCACCATGAAATGGTCACAGTGGTGAAACATTTGACAATAAAACTGCCAGTGCTGATCATACCCAGTTTCACCAGTAACACTGAATGGCAGAGTATGCACACATACACACACACACACACACACACACACACACACACACACACACACACACACACACACAGAAACAAATGTGCCATGTGTATGATAGTAAACCTATGGGCCCTGTCATGCAACAAATCCCATGAACTTGGCCTCCATTACGATGGAAATGCTCCGGCGCTCCGTTGCCAAGGCAGCTGATGCGGACTGAACACTGCACAATTCCAACAGCCCGCTTCAGACCAATTCACATGGCTCCTAAAATGTTACAGGATGCCATTGTGCGCTCACAAAGCATGCATGCAATTAAATTTCCCCTCGCCGTGTTTCACGTTCATCCATGAATTGGCCCTCTTACGGGCCTGAGTTTCCATTCGAGAAACCCCACTCCACCCCCTTGGCTGTGACCCACCCTGGCCTTTAGCTCTGAATGGTTGGCCTTTTGACGGAGAGCATTTGGGAGGTCAGAGCAGGGCAGGCCATCTGAGCCCCACAGGGACATGGCTACTTATCAGGCTATTAGCAGGTGAGCGTGACTAGTATTCAAACATGGAGTCTTATTACCACAGTGATGGCATAGTTGTGGCGTAAATCACAGAGATAAATTACTGTAGTAAGGATTTGAAAGGGGTTGTAATAATGATCTATGTTATAATACTGTAAGCCACACATGTGGCAGGTTCTGATCCTACAATTTTGTGCCAATTTTCTTCATTTTATGCTCGTCGTCAGGGGACATGCAACTGGCCACTTTATATAAAGGCTGTCACAATGCATTTAATGCATGCCGATTTGGAAACTGTATAATTACTATATTACCCATAATGCTCATTGACTGTTTGTTCCAAATTACCATGACAATTATGCATCAATAGTCATTTTTATTTCTATGGTGAAGGCATTGTCTTACGTTAGATAGCACAACAATTCTGCCTGCACTGTCAGTTGAGCGATGAGTGTCGCATAGGAGGGACGCCACCTGATGTAAGACAATATGTTTAGGGTTAGGGTTAGGGTTAGTGCCTTCTATGGTGTGGTAGGGCAGCCACATTATTTTACAGTGCATACAGACTTTTATGGTCACACAAGTTGGCCACCTTTGGTTTCAAAATGAGTAGCCTAACAATTATTTACATGACCTCAGTTTCATTTGCAACCCAAAAAAATTCTGTGCAAAATCCATATTTTACATTACATTTTTGTCATTTAGCAGACACTCTTATCCAGAGCGACTCTACAGTTAGTGAGTGCATAAATTTTTTCATTCTGGTCCTCCGTGGGAAACAAACCCACAACCCTGGCGTTGCAAGCGCCATGCTCTACCAAACTGAGCTACACGGGACTACAACCATATGAAATGGTTTAGCCTAAAGATTTGATCTAGGCCTACTACACACATGTTTTTGTTATGATTTACCAGTATTAGAACCCAAATGCAGACAAGTACACCAAGCCAGAGAAGGTTTAACAGGTTTATTTAAAATGTTCAATAGTCCAGGTTTCCAATAATAGGGGAAGAGCAAGTCCAGGTTACAGGGAGGGTAACAGATCCAGGTCAGGGCAGGTGTGGTACCGTAATGTCCTAGTGTCCGTGGTGAGTCCAAAAGAGAGGTCCGGTAGTGGAGAGCAGGATGGTGGTGGCAGGAGTGAAGCGGAGGCAGGAGTCAGGTTCCAAATATCTGTGGCACAGGAGAAAAAGTAAATAGAACAGGCCAAAACACAAAGAGCAAAAATAAACAGGTTGAGTCGGCAGCGAGACTAACATGGTCGTCTTGACTATGATCTGACGATGAGTGGTAAGTTTGACCGGGTCTTAAAGGCTGAGGTGATTATGGTGAATGAGCTGCAGCTGGAACCCTGACTCCCGCACACCAGACTTCACTCCTGCAATCAAGGACAGACAGAGGGGAGGGAGAGAGCAGAGAGAGAGCTACCTAGCAGCAGTAGGCCTAACAGTACCCCCTCTACGGACGCCACCTGGCGGCCGACGGGTTTATCGGGATGTAACCTATGAAACTCTCGGACCAGAGCAGGATCCACAATGAAGCTCCTGGGCACCCAGGAACGTTCCTCAGGACCATAACCCTCCCAATCCACCAGGTACTGGAAACCACGACCCCGGCGGCGAACATCCAGAAGTCGCCGGACAGTGTAGACCGGACCCCCACCCACGATCCTGGGCGGAGGAGGGGGACGAGAGGGCGGGCACAGAGGGCTAACCGACACAGGCTTAATCTGGGAAACATGAAAGGTGGAATGAACCCGTAGGGAGGCAGGAAGCTGTAGCTTAACCGCGCAGGGGGTTAACAATAGACAGTATCTTGAACGGTCCTATAAAACGAGGCGCCATCTTCTTAGACTCCACCTTCAATGGAAGGTCCCGTGACTTCAGCCATACCTCTTGACCAGGAGAGTAACCGGGAGCCTGGGACCGGTGACGGTTGGCTTGCCTCTGCATGTACGCCGAAGCTCGGGACAGAGCTACCCTGGCCTTCCTCCAGACCTTGAAGCAGCGGCGCATGTGGGACTGCACCGAGGGTACCACCAGTTCCCTCTCTTGAGAAGGGAACAGGGGAGGTTGATAACCCAGAGCACACAGAAAAGGAGACAAACCAGAGGAAGCGTTAGTCAAGGTGTTATGAGCATATTCCACCCAGGGGAGCATGGAGCTCCATGACCCAGGGTTAGACCCTGTGACACAGCGAAGAGCGGTCTCCATCTCCTGGTTCGCTCTCTCGGCTTGCCCGTTGGTCTGGGGGTGATATCCAGAGGACAGGCTGGATGTAATGCCCAAAGCTTTGCAGAAAGCTTTCCACACCTGGGAGACAAACTGGGGACCCCTGTCAGAGACAATATCCGTGGGTAGACCATGAGAGCGGAACACATGTTCAACCAAAATATCAGCCGTCTCTCTGGCAGTGGGCAGTTTAGGTAGGGCCAAAAAATGAGCGAACTTAGAAAAACGATCAATCACCGTAAGAATTACAGTCTTTCCAGACGAGGGGGGAAGTCCAGTGACAAAATCCATAGCGATATGCGACCAGGGCCGGCTGGGTATAGGTAGAGGTCGTAGATGACCAGCGCTGGCCTGGGTGGAGTTCTTACTTCGTGCACATACCGTACAAGCAGCAATGAAGGCTCGAGTGTCCGCCTCCATCGTGGCCCACCAGAACTTCCGTCGCACAAAGTCAAGGGTCCGCGAAACTCCAGGGTGACAGGTAAGGGGAGACGAGTGAGCCCACTGAAGTACCTGGGAGCGAGCAGACTCAGGGACAAACATCCGGTTAGGAGGACCCCTCCCAGGGTCAGCTTGATGATGTTGAGCCTGTCTAACAATCCCCTCGATGTCACATGTGACGACCGCAATACTGCAGGTAGGAGGCAAAATGGGTTCAGGGTTACTACCAGTATCAACAGCCGAATGAACACGAGACAGGACGTCAGGCTTGACGTTGCGTGACCCAGGACGGTAAGACAGAGAAAAATTGAATCTCCCAAAAAATAGTGCCCACCTGGCTTGACGGGGTTGAGCTGCTTCGCTGACTGGAGGTAAGCCAGATTCTTATGATCCGTCCAAACGATGAAGGGTTGTTCCGCCCCCTCCAACCAATGTCGCCACTCCTCGAGAGCCAGCTTAACGGCGAGCAGTTCACGATTGCCAACATCATAATTCCTCTCTGCCTGAGAAAGTTTCCTTGAGAGAAAAGCACAGGGATGCAGTTTGTTATCTTCAGGAGAACGCTGTGACAACACCGCACCTACCCCAGTGTCGGATGCATCCACCTCCACGACAAACTGGCGGTCGGGGTCCGGCTGCATCAGAATGGGAGCCGAGGCGAAGCGATGTTTCAGTTCTTCGAACGCTGATTCGGCCCCTTCATTCCAAGCGAACGGTCGTGAGATGGAGGTGAGAGCGGTGAGTGGCGCCGCAATGCGGCTGTAGTCCTTGATGAACCTCCTATAGAAGTTCGCAAACCCCAGAAATCGTTGAAGTTGTTTGCGGGTAGAGGGGGCTGGCCAGTCCGTGACAGCAGAGATCTTAGCTGGGTCCATCCGCAACTCCCCCTGAGCGATGATGTAACCCAAAAAAGAGGTCTCAGACACATGAAATTCACATTTCTCCATCTTCACAAACAGTTTGTTCTCCAACAACCTTTGCAACACCTGGCGCACATGCAGTTCATGTTCCTGGGAGGACTCTGAGAAAATCAAGATATCATCCAGATAGACAAAAACAAACCGATTCAACATGTCCCGAAGGACATCATTGACTAGTGCCTGAAAAACAGCAGGGGCATTAGACAACCCAAAAGGCATAACCAGATACTCAAAATGTCCCAAGGGTGTGTTGAAGGCAGTCTTCCATTCATCACCTTTACGAATGCGCACCAGGTGATACGCATTTCGTAGATCCAGTTTCGTAAAGATGGTAGCACCATGAAGGAGGGGAAAAGCAGAATTAATCAAAGGCAGAGAATACTTGTTCTTAATGGTGATGTTGTTAAGTCCACGGTAATCAATACAGGGTCTGAGGGTCTTATCCTTCTTAGCAACAAAAAAGAATCCCGCTCCTACAGGTGACGAGGAAGGACGCATAATACCTGCCGCCAAGGAGTCCCGAATGTAGTTCTCCATAGCCTCCGTCTCCGGCCGGGAGAGATTGTACAGGCGACTGCTGGGGAGCGGGGCTCCTGGCTGGAGGTCAATGGCACAGTCGTAAGGCCGGTGAGGAGGAAGAGAAGTAGCTCTGTGTTTGCAGAAAACGGATGCCAGGTCATGATACACGTCAGGAACATTAGAAAGATCCATGGACTCCAGTGGAGGTCGAGGCACAGTACTGGCAGGAGTCAGAGCAGAACACAAACAATTCACATGACAAAATGTGCTCCATGAAACAATTCTACCTGTCACCCAATCAATGTGTGGATTGTGTCTTATGAGCCAGGGGATACCAAGGACCAGAGGGGTCTGTGGGCAGTCGATAATATGGAATTGAATGTTCTCCTGATGATTTCCCGACACTCTAAGACAAACAGGAACAGTCTGATGGGTAATATGGGTCAACAATTGTCCATTCAGACCCTTAGCCTGCAGCGGACAGTCCATAGGAACAGTCTCCAAATCCATTTGTTGAGCCCACTCTCTATCCAAAAAGCTTTCGTCTGCACCAGAGTCAATCAGCGCACTAACAGAGAGATTCTGGAACTGCCACTGGAGGGATGCCTGGAGCAGAATGCGGGGAGAAGAGGAAGAATCCGCTGCTCGGCTCACCAAAACTTCTCCCATTAATGATGAGCCGGCCCTTTTCCCGGACGAACTGGGCAGGAAGGAACGAAATGACCAGCTTCTCCACAATACAGGCAGACCCGAGCCTGAATGCGACGTGCACGCTCCTCTGAGGACAACCGTGCACGACCCACCTCCATGGCTTCGGGTTCAGTGCTCCTCGTATCGACTCGGGAAGACACGGCTTTCTCCGTAGGGAAGATGCGGGGAGGAGTTTGTTGATGACAGACAGGTTGCTTGGAACTAACACTCCTCTCCCGGCGGCGCTCCCGAATCCGATTATCCAACCTGATGGTGAGTGAAATAAGATTATCCAGCGTAGGCGATTCATCATATGACACCAATTCATCTTTTAAAGTCTCAGACAAAGCATTGATGAACACTCCTTGTAATGCCTCGTCATTCCAACCACTCACTGCTGCTAAAGTCCGAAACTCCACTGCCATCTCCGCCACACTGCGAGCCCCCTGCCGAAGAGAAAACAACCGTTTCGCAGCCTCCTTGCCTCGTGCGGGGTGGTCAAAAACCTTCCTCATCTCAGTGGTGAAGGCAACGTAAAGCGTTGCAAATGTCCGACTGACTCTCCCAGACCGCGGATCCCCAGGCACGAGCGGAACCGCTAGTAGAGTTGATAAGGTAGGCAATACGGGCTCTTTCTGAGGCGTAGGTGAGGGGCTGTTGTTCAAACACTAACGAGCATTGAGTCAAAAAATCGCCATAGGTTCCCATGTTCCCGTCATAGCGCTCTGGAGCAGGAACAAAAGGCTCTCTGATCTGGGCTGAAGGGGTAGTAAGGGCAGACACTTGATTGGTGAGTAATTGAACCTGATTAAGCAGCACCTGACTGTCCTCAGCAATCGTCTTAAACAGGGTATCATGTTGGCCAAGTAAAATGCCCTGATTGGCTATGGCAGTCCAAATTTGAGTGCACTCTGGGGTGGTATCCAAGCTACTGTCTGCTGGGTTCATGATGGTCAGATCATACTGTTATGATTTACCAGTATTAGAACCCAAATGCAGACAAGTACACCAAGCCAGAGAAGGTTTAACAGGTTTATTTAAAATGTTCAATAGTCCAGGTTTCCAATAATAGGGGAAGAGCAAGTCCAGGTTACAGGGAGGGTAACAGATCCAGGTCAGGGGCAGGTGTGGTACCGTAATGTCCTAGTGTCCGTGGTGAGTCCAAAAGAGAGGTCCGGTAGTGGAGAGCAGGATGGTGGTGGCAGGAGTGAAGCGGAGGCAGGAGTCAGGTTCCAAATATCTGTGGCACAGGAGAAAAAGTAAATAGAACAGGCCAAAACACAAAGAGCAAAAATAAACAGGTTGAGTCGGCAGCGAGACTAACATGGTCGTCTTGACTATGATCTGACGATGAGTGGTAAGTTTGACCGGGTCTTAAAGGCTGAGGTGATTATGGTGAATGAGCTGCAGCTGGAACCCTGACTCCCGCACACCAGACTTCACTCCTGCAATCAAGGACAGACAGAGGGGAGGGAGAGAGCAGAGAGAGAGCTACCTAGCAGCAGTAGGCCTAACAGTTTTAAGTTGTGGGTAATATGGGTTCATGGTAGGCTTATCATATGATTGAATTTCCAAGGGAAAGCATGATCCTACGGGGAATTTGAGTTTTTTAAATGCTCTTGAGTTGAGAAAGTTAGGAGCGTAGCCCAAATTGAGTTTAAGGTTATTTGGTAGTTGCTTCTCGTTGGTCCTCAACAATGAAATTGCATTGAATTGAATTAGTAATTTCCAATGAATTGCCGCCCGTAAGGGCAGGGTGCCGGTAGTATAGTCTTATTGCCACAGTGATGGCGTAGTGATGGCGTAAATCACAGAGATAAATGACTATAAGTATTTGAAAGGGGTTGACATGATCAATCAATTAAATGTCAGATTACATTTTTAGCTATCAGTTACTACTGTGAAATGTGTCCGGATTTCTCTATACAGGCTTATATCAAATGTAAGTGATGTTTATGAAAGGACAGACTCGTAGCTTCCAAATGGTATATCATACACTGTAGTTGGAGGAAACATGGGAAAGTTATGCTGCTTTAAAAGTTGATCGACTTGTTATCCCACTTAAGAGACAAGTATGAGAAAATGCCCTTTGAAAGATTTTGATGAGATTTTCACAATTCCTAGAGAGTTCTTCTTTGTTTACGCCCATTCAGCATCATTCACACCCTCTTAAGCCTTAGCCCCACCCCACCCACACATGTAAACATGTGAGTCAGTATGGCATTGTCCTCCAGAAAGTCTCTCTCTCTCTCTCTCTCTCTCTCTCTCTCTAGTTAAACCCAGCTAAATTCAAGGCAGCAATGTTTTTGAGAGCTGGAGCAACACTTTTGCAGTTGTCCAAAGCTATATCTTTCCAAAAATCTGCGATAGCAAAGATGATCTATATACTGACCAGGGAAGCCCCATTCAGAAGTTTGTGACATGACAGATCAATTAGGACTAATCTCTCGGTATGTCCAACCACTCCATTATCTCAGCCAATCATGACTAGCCAGGAAGGGTCCTTTCTTTCTCCCTGTATAGCTCAGTGATTTCTCCTTGGCTAAACAAGGCTCATAATTTAACATTTTTATTCATATTTACAGATCCCAAACAAATTTGTAATTAAGGCACATGAAATTTCACAAGTTCAAGAAAGCATTTCTGCGTTTTTCAAATAGCCCTACTGTGAAGTAGGAACTGGCCTCAAACGGCTCAGATCCTGTAACCGGTCACAAATGTGATAGAGCATCTTCGGTTTACACACAAAATAAATCACCATACTTTCGATGCAATAAAATGTTCTGTGTAATTTGATGGGAGATTATATTGTTTGGGAATAACATAAAAGCAAAATGATGGAGTAATTTTTCGGTCATGTACTTCTGCCAGGAAAATCCATTCCATGCTTACCAATGGTTTTATGGGACATGTACTGGGGCTGTACTTCTTAATTTATTTAAATGTGGTTCTTCTCTTAAACGGGAAGCCTGGATATGAATGTTTGAATAACAGAGTAGTTAAAGCATCACCACCATCACAGCACCTCTACCACAGTTACTTCTATTGTACCAACACCACCACCACCACTCCCAGCACTACACTACACTAGCAGCGTCTACTGACAGGCAAATTGAGAGATAGGAGGATGACAGTGAAGAGGAGCAGAGGGCAGAGGGGGTAAAGTGGCTGAATGGCGGCTCCCGTCTCTCTCCCTGCGCCCCCGGGAGCTAATGAGGGCCCTGTGCTTCAGGAGGGAAAGATAAACATTATTTCTGGCATATTGTGGCCGCCAGCAGCTTATTTATGGCCTGGCTTTTGTGTGCTGGGAGCTAATAATGCTTCAGAGGAACCAGTAAAGCAGGATTTCAGGCAGACATCCCTGGTCCTCCTATAGCCTCACCACCACAGCAACCACTCCAGGGGGACATCAAACACTCGCCCTCCCGGCCCCGGCCCACGTTAATTGTACACCTATTGTTCCCACGTAGAGCACTGAGAAGCGAAAGAAGGAGAAAATGGAGGGAGAGAGAGAGGGAGAAAATGGACTTTGGTAATGAGGCTTCTGCAGCTGAATAAATATGGTCTAAAACAATATGAACTGTTTTGATGCCTCCCTCTGGGCCCTCTCAGCCAGTATCCTCATTACTCACCTTAATGACAAATAAGGCCTTATTAAAATCAGCCTTGTTACATAGACAGGACACGCATGAATACTATGGCCAAGCCCAGGCTATTTCATTAGTTGAGGTCGAAAGTAAAAGTGTGTTTATGTGTGCATTTGAAAGAGGTCTGTGATCCACAATTGCTCAAGGAGTTGTGTATGATACAAAACAACCCCATTCTTTACTCCTCTTTATGATACATAAAAAAAAACATGGGCTGTGATTTGACGTGAAGCCTGGTAATATGATACAGTGTTGAAGATTTCTTTCATTCAGAGTCTGGGATGCAGTGATACAGATGTAGGATCTTAATTTGACCTCTCTTTTGTAGTGTATTCAAGGTTTAAAATGGCTTCTAAAGTTTGTAATTTCCACTTTAAAATGTCAGACTAGATTTCCCCTAACAACATTTTTATCAACCCCTACAAAAATATCCATTAATTATAATCCACATAATAATTAACATTTCCTGTTGCTGCAGGATTATTTTCTTGCTGTAGCAACCTGGCTCAAATTAAGATCCTACATCTGTATGACTGTGTCTTAACATAACTAGGGTTATGTATAGGATTTCTCAATGGGGATTGTCTCCAACGCTTGTGGAGACTAATCTGGTAGAGACATTCAGTCATCTCCAATGGGAATACAGTGCCATCCAATGTTTAGTATTACAGATTGGTAGAGGCTTCATTGAAAAATGCATACTTTTGCATTGCAGATGTAGGATCTTAATTTGAGCCAGTTTGCTACAGCAGGAATGTAATCTTGCAGCAACAGGAAATGTGAATTAGTATGTGGATTATATTGAATTTACATTTTTGTAGGGGTTGATACAATTTTCGTAAGGGGAAATCAATTTAATATATTTTGATACACAAATAATATATAAATGAACCTTTACTAATGCCGCGTTCCCATGATAGTCGGAACTAGGAAACTCTGAAATGTCCAACTTGCTAACTGGTTGTAGTTATACTCGTGCCGCGTTCAAGCCAATTAGCAAGTTGGAAATGTCAGAGTTCCGACTAGCACGTGAACGCGGCACTAGACCAAGAGGGAAAAAATAAATACCAATATCGGGAAGCTTACTTGTGACGTTACCATGTGTACCTCAGAAAGGGACTGTAATCACAACTGACAGTTTAGAGAGTGATCAAATGAACACTGCACCTGTACACCTCTCCTCTCAGAGAAGCGTCAGACAGAGGGTCCGATACATACAGCTGTCTCTAACTCCTCTTACCCTGCTCCCCTGCTCCAGTGGAGCCAGCCAGACAGTCAGACAGGCAGAACCCACTGGGCACAAACTGGTTGAATCAACGTTGTTTCCACGTCATTTCAACAACAAAACAATCAATGTGACGATGTTTAATCAATGTGAAGGAATTTTGGGAATGTTTGTCTTTTTTTCACCCAACTTTTAACCTAAATCCAATGACACCTAAATCATTTGATTTAATGTTGAATTCACATTAGTTGACAACTCAATCAAATGTAAATTAAAACTAGACGTTGAACTGACATCTGTGTCCGGGAAAATAAAGCAGTTAGCAGGCAGGCAAGTAGTTAGTAGGCAAGCAGGCAGACAGGCAGGCAGTTAAGCAGGCAGGCAGGCAGGCGGGTGGACCAAATTGACTATGAGTTCAAAGGGCAGAGTTCAGAGCTAGCCTTTTCCAAGGTAAACCAACCCACAAGTGGGCCATATTTATGAGGTGTTATTTTTATGGAGCGCCGTGGCAACAACAGGTTTAAGAGGGCCACTGTAACCTTACTGAGGCCAGGCCTGACCTGGACCCGGGGTACAATAATATCTCAGGGCCAAAATTAGCACAAGGACAGCACTGAGTCAGCCCTGGCTGCCTCAGACCCCCTCTGCCTCCACTGGTCCCCCACTGCTGGCTGGCCCTCCCCTCCCCTCCCCTCCCCTCCCCTCCCCTCCCTCCCCTCCCCTCCCCTCCCCTCCCCTCCCTGACCCCCTCCTCCTGGCCCTAGACCTCATGCTCTTCATGCTCCAAGGGCAGGTGAACGCTGGCAGCTTAGCTAAAATAAAGACAGAATCTACCACACAGCCAGCCTTGGGTTGGCTCATATAGCAGGAGGACAGAGCAACAGACTAGAAAATATATTTATTTGTCATTTGATTTAGTTTTGTCATTTTTTTTTCAGAGGGGGGTTACAGGTACAAAAACAATCACTGAAATGCATACAAAGACAACCCCAACCCATTTCCCCCTCAGTACCCATCCACCCGCCCGCATCCTCCCTGCCCACCAGGAAACCATGTTTCCCCCCCGCCCTCATAAAGCATTCATATAGGCTTCATAAGCACTACGTAAATGAGTCACAAATCATCTATAACCGTATTTCATGCTCTATAAAGGATGAATAAATGTTAACAAATAAATGTATGGTTATGTCACACAGTTATGCCACATTATGAATCTTTATAGAGCATGATATATGTCTCCTGAGTGGCGCAGTGGTCTAAGGCACTGCATCGCAGTGCTAACTGTGCCACTAGAGATCCTGGTTCGAATCCAGGCTCTGTTGCAGCCGGCCGCGACCGGGAGACTCATGGGCGGCGCACAATTGGCCCAGGGTAGGGGAGGGAATGGCCGGCAGGGATGTAGCTCAGTTGATAGAGCATGGTGTTTGCAATGCCAGCAAATTAGCATACTAAAAAAATCCCTAGAAAAATCTGTCAGTTTAAGCTAGAGATAGCTGGTGGTCAGACAAGATAATCTGTCCATTTTCTTGGTTAAAAAATCCCTAGAGTCGATTGACGCAAACTAAGTAATATAATAAAACATCCCTATCAAAATCCCCCAGTTTAAGCTAGAGCTAGAGATTTTTTTTTGTTGCATTGGATGCATCTCAATCCACCACATCTGTGAAAGTCTCACTTCCTCATCTGTGTTGAAAGGTGGCAGAGCTAGAGCGATTTTTGTCAGACCACGAGACATCCTGAAAATCGGTCTTCTCACAAAAACAGTTTGACCTACAAACTATTATGACCACTCTATGGAAAGGGTAGACTCTCACGGACACAAGGGACACATCGATGTGCCAGCTTCTGTTTGTAGCGTCCAAACCAATTGGGCTACAATCTAATGTAACCCCACTGTGGATGACCCCCACAAGTGTCAAGGGACTTGCCTGAAGGTAACCAGTACCGGTACCGGTAAAAAAAAAAAAAAAAAAAAAGGGGTTAAATATGTGTAAAAAAAACATATATATATATTTCCCGAGCTTTCTTATATCTCCTAGATATAGGACAGATATTTCAAAAGCTTGTTTCTTATTATTTTTTTATTTTACTGTCTTTTTTGCCATTTATGAATGTGTTATTCAATGTATTTCTCTAGGCTATAGTAGTAAAGGCCAAGTTCAATATTTTATCAAATATTTTTTTAATATATTTGTTTTATTCCTACAGGGGTCCTAAAATTCAAAATCAAATAGCTAAATGATCCATAGTGAGACCATCTTAAAACAATTCCATATGTCAGTTCAGAACCCCCCCCCCCCAACGACTTAGGGGGTTAAATAAAATAGAGGTGTACTGTCGTGGTCAAAAGTTTTGAGAATGACACAAATACTAATTTTCACAAATTCTGCTGCCTCAGATTTGATGATGGCAATTTGCATATACTCCAGCTAAATGACTAAAATGTGATTTTGAGCTTCTTATGTATTATTATGATTGCACCTTTAGTTTTGTTTGGGGCTGATGAAAAAGCAGCCAGTTTGTGCAGCTGGTTCTCTATTCTATGTGAGTCCTTTTGGAGCAGATGTGTTTCTTGGAGCATTGCTACAGTGCCTTCAGAAAGTATTCACACCCCTTGAATATGTTCAGGAGTAAACATGTGCTTAACAAGTCATGAAATACGTTTAATGGACTCACTCTGTGTGCAATAATTGTGTTTAACATGATTTTTGAATGACTTCCTCATCTCTGTACCCCACCAGAGCATGTGAGCGGAGTTAAGCGGTCGAAAATCCCGTTCATCGCTCACGCTCTATGTCCTTTCCAACCACTCCACTAAAAACCGCTCCTCCCCTCACAGGAAAAAAAACTGCCGCTCCAAATTCGCTCTATTAATTAAAATCACAATTTAACCAACACCCATCTATTTTTGTGACTACCTGGACCTACCATTTGGTTTTGAAGTATTGAAACCAACCATATGATTTGAATGAAACGTATTTTAATAAACAACATGAAAAGGTGACGTTAAGAAGCGCTCATCATTTCAAATAGGCTACATGTCATATTAAACAGCATATGAACACTCTAAACAGGTGAGGAGCCAGACATGTAGCCTAAGAAGGAAAAATGAATTATTTATATATATATATATATATATATATATATATATATATATATATATATATATATATATATATTTATCATTATTAGCCTATTATTTCTATTATTTCAATATAGCCCACAATATAGCCTACAAATTAATACATTGTGAAGCATTTGTTAGTGCGACACACTAGGCAGGCATGAACATTAAACTCTCAGCATTTAAACAACATTTTGTTGTATTAAATTATTATAGTCTATAAATTATGCATACAAGCTGTGACTTACTTAGAATCGCCCCTTAGCACTCACCTCTGTCATCATGAAGTGCTTTGAGAGACTAGTCAAGGATCATATCACCTCTACTTTACCTGTCACCCTAGACCCACTTCAATTTGCTTACCGCCCCAATATATCCACAGACGATGCAATCGCCATCACACTGCACACTGCCCTATCCCATCTGGACAAGAGGAATACCTATGTAAGAATGTTGTTCATTGACTATAGCTCAGCATTCAACACCATAGTACCCTCCAAGCTCATCATTAAGCTCGAAGCCCTGGGTCTGACCCCCGCCCTGTGCAACTGGGTCCTGGACTTCCTGACGGGCCGCCCCCAGGTGTTGAAGGTAGGAAACAACACCTCCACTTTGCTGATCCTCAACACTGGGGCCCGACAAGGGTGCGTGCTCAGCCCCTCCTGTACTCCCTGTTCACCCATGACTGCGTGGCCGAGCACACCTCCAACTCAATCATCAAGTTTGCAGACGACACAACAGTAGTAGGCTTGATTACCAACAATGACGAGACAGCCTACAAGGAGGAGGTGAGGGCTCTGGGAGTGTGGTGCCAGGAAAATAACCTCTCACTCAATGTCAACAAAACAAAGGAGATGATCGTGGACTTCAGGAAACAGCAGAGGGTGCACCCCCCCATCCACATCGACGGGACCGCAGTGGAGAAGGTGGAAAGCTTCAAGTTCCTTGGCGTACACATCACTGACAAACTGAAATGGTCCACCCACGCAGACAGTGTGGTGAAGAAGGTGCAACAGAGCCTCTTCAACCTCAGGAGGCTTAAGAAATTTGGCTTGGCACCTAAAACCCTCACAAACTTTTACAGATGCACAATTGAGAGCATCCTGTCGGGCTGTATCACCGCCTGGTGCGGCAACTGCACTGACCGCAACCGCAGGGCTCTCCAGAGGGTGGTGCGGTATGCCGAACGCATTACCGGGGGCAAACTACCCGCCCTCCAGTATACCTACAGCACCCAATGTCACAGGAAGGCCAAAAAGATCATCAAGGACATCAACCACCCGAGCCACTGCCTGTTCACCCCGCTATCATTCAGAAGGCTTGTACTCCTGAGTGGCGCAGTGGTCTAAGGCACTGCATCGCAGTGCTAACTGTGCCACTAGAGATCCTGGTTCGAATCCAGGCTCTGTCGCCGCCGGCCGCGACCGGGAGACTCATGGGCGGCGCACAATTGGCCCAGCGTCGTCCAGGGTAGGGGAGGGAATGGCCGGCAGGGATGTAGCTCAGTTGATAGAGCATGGCGTTTGCAACGCCAGGGTAATGGGTTCGATTCCCATGGGGGGCCAGTATAAAAATATATATATATATATATGTATTCACTAACTGTAAGTCGCTCTGGATAAGAGCGTCTGCTAAATTACTAAAAATGTGAAAAAAAAAAAAAAAGGCGAGGTCAGTACAGGTGCATCAAAGCTGGGACCGAGAGAATGAAAAACAGCTTCTATCTCAAGGCCATCAGACTGTTAAATAGCCATCACTAGCACATTATAGGCTGCTGGTGCCTATTGAAATCCCTGGCCACTTTAAGAAATGGAACCCTAGTCACTTTAATAATGTTTACATATCTTGCATTACTCATTTCATATGTATATACTGTATTCTATAATATTCTACTGTATCTTAGTCCATGCCACTCTGTCTTTGCACGTCCATATATGTATACATTCTTAATTCCATTCCTTACTTATATTTGTGTGTATTGGGTATATGTTGTGAAATTGTTAGATATTACTTGTTAGATATTCCTGCACTGTTGGAGCTAGAAGCACAAGCATTTCACTACACCCGCAATAACATCTGCTAAGCACGTGTATGTGTCAAATACAATTTGATTTGATTTGATTTGAATGAAATAAAAATGAAATGAAAAATGCCTTACTAAGCATTTGAATTCACTTTTATAAACAGGAGTTTTGCCAGAATCTGTGGCTTCGGGCTCATGCGATTGCAGAGCCACTAGGGATGCTGAACACCCTTCAGGCCACTCTTGCCAGGCTGGGCAGGGATGCTGAGTTTAAAAAAAAATCTATAGGTAGGCCTAAAGGTTTTTTGGCAAAATAACCCTATCAACACGGAAAGCTCCTTGAAAGAGTTAATATGCCAGCAGGCCTATTGGGCCAAAATCAACGATAGCCTATACTGTATAGAATGAAAATGAACAACACTTTTAAGCTATCAGATTTTTTGTTTATAAATACTTTGCTACAATGACACACTTAGCTAGCTACCCACCTCATCCCTTTCTGTTTGCATGTGCAAGTAATACAGTGCATTCGGAAAGTATTCAGACCCCTTGACTTTTTCCACATTTTGTTAGGTTTCAGCCTTCTTCTAAAATGTATTCCCCCCCCCCTCATCAATCTACACACAATACCCCATAATGACAAAGCAGAAACAGGTTTTTAGAAACGTTTGCTAATTTATTAAAAATAAAAAACGAAAATATCACAGTGTTCAGACTCTTTACTCAGTACTTTGTTGAAGCAACTTTGGCAGCGATTATAGCCTCGAGTCTTCTTGGGTGTGATGCTACAAGCTTGGCACACCTGTATTTGGGGAGTTTCTTCTCAAGCTCTGTCAGGTTGGATGAGGAGCGTTGCTGTACAGCTATTTTCAGGTCTTTTCAGAGATGTTTGATCGGGTTCAAGTCCGGGCTCTGGCTGGGCCACTCAAGGACATTCAGAGACTTGTCTCGAAGCCACTCCTGCGTTGTCTTGGCTGTGTGCTTAGGGTCGTTGTCTTGTGGAAGGTTGAACCTTCACCCCCAGTCTGAGGTCCTGAGCGCTCTGGAGCAGGTTTTCATCAAGGATCGCTCCGTTCATCTTTGCCTCGATCCTGACTAGTCTCCCAGTCCCTGCCGCTGAAAAACATCCCCACAGCATTATGCTGCCACCACAATGCTTCACCGTAGGGATGGTGCCAGGTTTCCTCCAGATGTGACGCTTGGCATTCAGGCCAAAGAGTTCAATCTTGGTTTCATCAGACCAGAGAGTCTTTAGGTGCCTTTTGGCAAACTCCAAGCGGGCTGTCATGTGCCTTTTACTGAGGAGTGGCTTCTGTCTGGCCACTCTACCATAAAGGCCTGATTGGTGGAGTGCTCCAGAGATGGTTGTCCTTCTGGAAGGTTCTCCCATCTCCACAGAGGAACTCTAGAGCTCTGTCAGAGTGACCATCGGGTTCTTGGTCACCTCCCTGACCAAGGCCCTTCTCCTCCGATTGCACAGTTTTGCCGGGCGGCCAGCTCTAGGAAGAGTCTTGGTAGTTCCAAACTTCTTCCATTTAAGAATGATGGAGGCCACTGTGTTCTAGGGGACCTTCAATGCTGCAGAAATGTTTTGGTACCCTTCCCCAGATCTGTACCTCGACACATTCCTGTCTCGGAGCTCTATGGACAATTCCTTCGACCTCATGGCTTGGTTTTTGCTCTGACATGCACTGTGAACTGTGGGACCTCATATAGACAGGTGTGTGCCTTTCCAAATTATGTCCAATCAATTGAATTTACCACAGGTGGACTCCAATGAAGTTGTAGAAACATCTCAAGGATGATCAATGGAAACAAGATGCACCTGAGCTCAATTTTGAGTCTCATAGCAAAGGGTCTGAATACTTATGTAAATAAGGTATTTTTGTTTTTTAATTTGAATAACTTAGCAAAACATTTTGAAACCTGTTTTCGCTTTGTCATTATGGGGTATTGTGTGTAGATTGCTGAGGAATTTTCTTTACTTAATCCATTTTAGAATAAGGCTGTAACGTAACAACATGTGGAAAAAGTCAAGGGAATACTTTCCGAAGGCACTGTAAGTACACCATCATGCTTTCGGGATACATGTATTTTCAGATTCCACAATGATTATTTAGTTGTGGACGCTACATCACCACACTCCCTGTCTTGCTCTTGGTCCTCCTCATCTTTGTAAGTAATATAATATAATATAATATGCCATTTAGCAGACACTTTTATTCAAAGCGACTTACAGTCATGTGTGCATACATTGTTGCGTATGGGTGGTCCCTGGGATCAAACCCACTACCCTGGTGTTACAAGCACCATGCTCTACCAATTGAGCTACAGAGGACCACAGTCACCTTGATTTTGCACTTGAGTGTTTTATCAGTTTTATCAGTTTCTTTATGAAAATATTTAGCGAACTCCATGACAGTAGCTAAATCAAGGGGCTATAGCAGCACACAAGTAGCCTACAAATGCATGCTGGGCCGGGCATGCCCTGAGCTCTTGAAGTGAGCATTATTGGAGCGAAATTGTAGCAGGCAAGAAGGCAGCCTTTGGTAAACTCACCCTGCGATCCAGTCAAGTTAGGCACGCTCCGCTCCTCGCTCTACTCCAGCTCCACTCCGCTCACATACTCTATACCCCACACATACAATTACTATATTTGTAAGGTCCCTCAGTCGAGCAGATTCACAGAAACACAGATTCAACCACAAAGACCAAGAAGGGCACCTATTGGTAGATGGGTAAAACATTTAAAAAGCAGACATTGAATATCCCTTTGAGAATGGTGAAGCTATTCATTACACTTTGGATCATATACAGTGAGGGAAAAAAGTATTTGATCCCCTGCTGATTTTGTACGTTTGCCCACTGACAAAGACATGATCAGTCTATAATTTTAATGGTAGGTTTATTTGAACAGTGAGAGACAGAATAACAACAACAACTCCCGAGTGGCGCAGTGGTCTAAGGCACTGCATCGCAGTGCTAGCTGTGCCGCTAGATATCCTGGTTCGAGTCCAGGCTCTGTCGCAGCTGGTCGCAACCGGGAGACACATGGGCGGCGCACAATTGCTCCAGTGTCGTCCAAGGTAGGGGAGGGTTTGGCCGGCAGGGATGTGGGTTCGTTTCCCACGGGGGGCCAGTACGAAAAAAATTAAAATATGTATGCATTCACTAACTGTAAGTTGCTCTGGATAAGAGCTTCTGCTAAAATGTAAAATCCAGAAAACTGCATGTCAAAAATGTTGTAGTTGGCCACCAGGTTTGCACACATCTCAGGAGGGATTTTGTTCCACTCCTCTTTGCAGATCTTCTCCAAGTCATTAAGGTTTCGAGGCTAACGTTTGGCAACTCGAACCTTCCGCTCCCTCCACACATTTTCTATGGGATTAAGGTCAGGAGACTGGCTAGGCCACTCCAGGACCTTAATTTTTATTTTTTATTTTTTTTATTTCACCTTTATTTAACCAGGTAAGCCAGTTGAGAACAGGTTCTCATTTACAACTGCGACCTGGCCAAGATAAAGCAAAGTAGTGCAATAAAAACAACACAGAGTTACATATGGGGTAAAAAAAACATAAAGTCAGAAATACAACAGAAAATATATATACAGTGTGTGCAAATGTAGCAAGTTATGGAGGTAAGGCAATAAATAGGCTATAGTGCAGAATAATTACAATAGTATTAACACTGGAATGCTAGATGTGCAAGAGATGATGTGCAAATAGAGATACTGGGGTGCAAAAGAGCAAAATAAATAACAATATAGGGATGAGGTAGTTGGGTGGGTGTCAGGTCGTGTTGTAGGTGTGGTGTAGGAATCAAACGCAGGAAGCAGACTGAATTCCAAAAAGCTGTATTCCTGCCTAAACACAGGCAACAGGACGAAATAAGCCTGACAGCAAAATACGCACGAAGGCGAAAAGACAATGCGCACAAACAGGTGCGTCAGGATGAAATAAGTGCACACACAAGTGCAACGAACGCTCCAGCAAACAGTGGAGAAAATAACGCTCAACCGAGCAATATACAGACTGACGGTAACAATCACACACAACACAAGACAAACACAACGAGAAACTTATAGGACACTAATTACTACAAAACAGAAACAGGTGTAGAAACAAACAGACAAAAGCAAACGAACATGAAACATCAATCGGTGGCAGCTAGAATTCCGGAGACGACGAACGCCGAAGCCTGCCCGAACAAGGGAGAGAGGCAGCCTCGGCCGAAACCGTGACAGTACCCCCCCCTTGACGCGCGGCTCCAGACGCGCGCCGACTCCGGCCTTGGGGACGACCCGGAGGCCGCGGCGCAGGGCGCGTCGGATACCCCCGATGGAATTCCGTCAGGAGCGACGGGTCCAAGATGTCTCTCCTCGGCACCCAGCACCGCTCCTCCGGACCGTACCCCTCCCACTCCACTAGATACTGAAGACCCCCTCTCCGACGTCTAGAATCCAAGATGGATCTCACGGTGTACGCCGGTACCCCCTCGATGTCCAACGGGGCCGGGGGGGGTCTCCAAGATCTCATGTTCTTGGAGTGGGCCTGCTACCACCGGCCTGAGAAGGGACACATGGAACGAGGGGTTAATACACTTATACTCAACTGGTAACTGTAATCTATAACATACCTCGTTCAACCTTCTCAGGACTTTAAATGGCCCTACAAACCGCCGACCCAGCTTCCGACAGGGCAGGCGGAGGGGCAGGTTTCTGGCAGAGAGCCAGACTCGATCTCCAGGTGCGTACACTGGCCCCTCACTGCGGTGTAGGTCGGCGCTCGTCTTCTGTCGACGTATGGCACGCTGCAGATGGACGTGTGCAGCGTCCCACGTCTCCTCCGAGCGCCGCACCCACTCATCCACAGCGGGGGCCTCGATCTGGCTCTCATGGCATGGTGCCAGAACCGGCTGGTACCCCAAAACACACTGAAAAGGGGTTAGTTGGGTGGAGGAGTGGCGGAGAGAGTTCTGTGCCATCTCGGCCCAGGGCACATATCTCGCCCACTCCTCCGGCCGATCCCGGCAGTACGTTCTGAGAAACCTACCCACATCCTGGTTAACGCTGTTCCACCTGCCCATTACTCTCCGGGTGGTAACCCGAGGTGAGGCTCACCGAGACCCCCAACCGCTCCATAAAAGCTCTCCAGACTCTGGAGGTGAATTGGGGACCTCGGTCAGCCACAATGTCCTCGGGCACCCCGTAGTGCCGGAACACATGGGTGAATATAGCTTCGGCGGTCTGCAGGGCAGTAGGAAGACCCGGCATGGGGAGCAAACGACAGGCCTTAGAGAACCGGTCCACAACGACCAGGATGGTAGTATTCCCTTGAGAGAGGGGAAGGTCAGTTATAAAATCCACCGAGAGGTGGGACCATGGTCGTTGTGGAACGGGCAGGGGCAGTAACTTACCCCTAGGCAGATGTCTAGGCGCCTTACACTGGGCGCACACCGAGCAGGAGGAAACATAAACCCTCACATCCCTGGCCAACGTGGGCCACCAATATTTGGCACTAAGACAGTGCACTGTCCGGCCGATACCCGGGTGTCCAGAGGAGGGTGACGTGTGAGCCCAATAGATCAATCGATCCCGACACTCGAGCGGAACATACTTCCGACCCTCCGGGCATTGTGGTGGACTAGGGTCGGTGCGTAATGCCCGCTCGAGCTCAGAATCGAGCTCCCACACCACCGGTGCCACTAGACACGACTCCGGCAGTATGGGAGTGGGCTCCACGAACCTCTCCTCCCCCGTCATACAGCCGAGACAGCGCATCTGCCTTCCCGTTTTGTGACCCAGGGATGTAGGTGATCTTAAAAGAGAAACGGGTCAAAAACATACTCCATCTAGCCTGCCGAGGGTTCAGCCTCCTCGCTGCCCGGATGTACTCCAGGTTACGGTGGTCCGTCAAAATGAGGAAAGGGTGTTGAGCCCCCTCAAGCCAGTGCCTCCACACCTTAAGGGCCTGTACCACAGCTAACAGCTCCCTGTCCCCTATGTCATAATTTCGCTCCGCCGGCTGAGCTTCTTGGAATAGAAGGCACAGGGGCGGAGTTTAGGTGGCGCGCCTGACCGTTGTGAAAGCACGGCGCCAATACCGGCCTCAGACGCGTCCACCTCTACCTGAAATGGTAAAGAGGGATCCGGATGCGCCAGCACCGGCGCCGAGGTAAACAGGTCCTTCAGCCTCCCAAACGCCCTGTCCGCCTCGACTGACCACTGCAGACGCACCGGACCCCCCTTCAAGAGAGACGTGATGGGAGCTGCCACTTGCCCAAAACCCCGGATAAATCTCCGGTAGTAATTCGCAAACCCCAAAAACTGCTGCACCTCTTTCACAGTGGTTGGTGTTTGCCAATTACGCACGGCCGACGCTTCGGTCTACCTCCATCTTCACCCCTGACGCGGACAACTGATACCCCAAAAAGGAGATAGACTCCTGGAAAAACAGACACTTCTCTGCCTTCACATACAGGTCGTGCTCCACCAGCCTCCGCAACACTCTGCGCACCAGGGCCACATGCTCGACACGGGTAGGTGAGTACACGAGAATGTCATCTATGTACACAACGACTCCCTGTCCCTGCATGTCCCTGAAGATCTCATCCACAAATGATTGGAAAACCGACGGAGCATTCATCAACCCGTATGGCATGACTAGATACTCGTAATGGCCCGAGGTGGTACTAAAGGCTGTTTTCCATTCATCATCCTTCTTGATGCGCACCAAGTTGTACGCGCTCCTGAGATCTAATTTCGTGAAGAACCGCGCCCCCATGCAACGACTCAGTCATGGTCGCAATCAGCGGGAGTGGATAACTATACTTCACCGTAATCTGATTGAGACCACGGTAATCGATGCACGGACGCAAACCACCATCCTTCTTCTTCACGAAAAAGAAACTCGAGGACGCGGGGAAGTGGACGGCCGTATGTATCCTTGTCTCAGCGATTCGTCTATGTAAATCTCCATAGCTTTCTTCTCCTCCTGAGACAGAGGATACACATGACTCCGTGGGAGCGCAGCTCCTGCCTGAAGGTTTATCGCACAATCCCCCTGCCTATGGGGTGGCAACCGCGTCGCCCTCGCCTTACTAAACGCGATAGCCAAATCCCCATACTCAGGTGGAATGTGCAATGCGGGCACCTGGTTTGGACTCTCCACCGAGGTAGCCCCCTACGGAAACGCCCAAACATCTACCCACACACTGAGCAGACCACTCCATCAGAGCCCTCTCCTGCCACGAAATCACTGGGTTATGGGTACTCAACCAGGGCATGCCCAGCACCACCGGATACGCAGGAGAGTCAATCAGGAACAGCTGAATCATCTCCTGATGATCCCCCTGCGCACACATCCTAAGTGGCGCCGTGACCTCCCTGATCAAGCCCGTACCCAACGGACGACTATCTAGGGCGTGAACGGGAAAAGGAACATCAACAGGAATGAGGGGAATCCCTAACGCTAAACAAAACTTTTTATCAATAAAATTCCCAGCTGCGCCTGAATCTACCAGCGCCTTATGCTGGGCATGAGGTGCTACCTGTGGAAAACATACAGGCATACAGAAATGGGCAACAGAGAGCTCTGGGTGAGTGGGGCGCCTACTCACCTGGAAGGAATCCCCAGTGCGGGACCTGTCGTCATCTCCCCTAGGAGGCCATCCCCAGCACCTAGCCGCGGTGTGTCCTCCCCCGACCACAGTTGGTGCAGTGGATGGACCCCCTAGTCTGCCGACTCCTCCTATCTCTAGCGCCAGCGCCCCGAGCTCCATAGGACACGGCTCGGATGCGCTGGAGGATGGAATGGACGGACCCCCCTCAGGACGTCCGCGGGTAGCCAATAGGTTATCTAACCTGATTGACATGTCGACCAGCTGGTCGAAAGTGAGACTGGTGTCCCTACAGGCCAGCTCCCGACGGACGTCCTCTCTGAGGCTACATCGGTATAGATCGATGAGGGCCCGCTCATTCCACCCTGCATCTGCCGCTAGAGTACGGAATTCGAGTGCGAATTCCTGGGCACTCCTCCTCCCTGCCTGAGGAAGACCAGACGCTCCCCCGCGCTTTCCCCCTCCGGGGATGGTCGAACACCGCCCTAAAGCGGCGGGAGAACTCGGTGTATGTAATAGTCGTGGCGTCGATCTTCCTCCACTCCGCGTTGGCCCACTCCAACGCTTTACCGGCCAGGCAGGAGATCAGGGCGGACACGCTCTCATGCCCTGAAGGTGCCGGATGTACTGTGGCCAGGTACAGCTCTACCTGGAGCAGGAATCCCTGACACCCAGCTGCGGTCCCGTCGTAGGACCTCGGGAGAGATAGTCGGACTCCGCGAGGTTCCGGCGCTGGACTGGGTGGGCTGGCCGATGGTGCTGGCAGGGCGGCTGGCGGTGGAGGCGGACCCCAGCCTCGGAGGGTGGTCATCACCTCCTGCAGGGCGGCCCCCATCTGCAGGAGCTGCTCTTGCTGTTCCCGAACCTGGGTTTCCAGTCTTGAATGTGCTGCTTCGGCTCCTGCTGATTCCATACTGTAAGGTGTGTGATTCTGTCAGGTCGTGTTGTAGGTGTGGTGTAGGAATCAAACGCAGGAAGCAGACTGAATTCCAAAAGCTGTATTCCTGCCTAAACACAGGCAACAGGACGAAATAAGCCTGACAGCAAAATACGCACGAAGGCGAAAAGACAATGCGCACAAACAGGTGCGTCAGGATGAAATAAGTGCACACACAAGTGCAACGAACGCTCCAGCAAACAGTGGAGAAAATAACGCTCAACCGAGCAATATACAGACTGACGGTAACAATCACACACAACACAAGACAAACACAACGAGAAACTTATAGGACACTAATTACTACAAAACAGAAACAGGTGTAGAAACAAACAGACAAAAGCAAACGAACATGAAACATCAATCGGTGGCAGCTAGAATTCCGGAGACGACGAACGCCGAAGCCTGCCCGAACAAGGGAGAGAGGCAGCCTCGGCCGAAACCGTGACAGTGGGCTAATTTCAGATGGGCTGTGTACAGGTGCAGTGATCGGTAAGGTGCTCTGACAACTGATGCTTAAAGTTATTGAGGGAGATAAGAGTCTCCAGCTTCAGAGATTTTTGCAATTCGTTCCAGTCATTGGCAGCAGAGAACTGGAAGGAATGGCGGCCAAAGGAGGTGTTGGCTTTGGGAATGACCAGTGAGATATACCTGCTGGAGCGCAGACTACGGGTGGGTGCTGCTATGGTGACCAATGAGCTAAGATAAGGCGGGGATTTGCCTAGCAGTGATTTATAGATGGTCCGGAGCCAGTGGGTTTGACGACGAACATGTAGTGAGGACCAGCCAACAAGAGCGTACAGGTCACAGTGGTGGGTAGTGTATGGGGCTTTGGAGACAAAACGGATGGCACTGTGATAGACTACATCCAATTTGCTGAGTAGAGTGTTGGAGGCTATTTTGTAAATGACATCGCCGAAGTCAAGGATCGGTAGGATAGTCAGTTTTACGAGGGCATGTTTGGCAGCATGAGTGAAGGAGGCTTTGTTGCGAAATAGGAAGCCGATTCTAGATTTAACTTTGGATTGGAGATTCTTTATGTGAGTCTGGAAGTTGAGTTTACAGTCTAACCAGACACCTAGATATTTGTAGTTGTCCACATACTCTAGGTCAGACCCGTCAAGAGTGGTGATTCTAGTCGGGTGGGCGGGTGCTAGCAGCGTTCGATTGAAAAGCATGCATTTAGTTTTACTAGTGTTTAAGAGCAGTTGAAGGCTACTGAAGGATTGTTGTATGGCATTGAAGCTCGTTTGGAGGTTTGTTAACACAGTGTCCAATGAAGGGCCAGATGTATACAAAATGGTGTCGTCTGCGTAGAGGTGGATCTGAGAGTCACCAGCAGCAAGAGCGACATCATTGATATACACGGAGAAAAGTGTCGGCCCAAGAATTGAACCCTGTGGCACCCCCATAGAGACTGCCATAGGTCCAGACAACAGGCCCTCCGATTTGACACACTGAACTCTATCTGAGAAGTAGTTGGTGAACCAGGCGAGGCAGTCATTTGAGAAACCAAGGCTATTTAGTCTGCCAATAAGAATGCGGTGGTTGACAGAGTCGAAAGCCTTGGCCAGGTCGATGAAGACGGCTGCACAGTACTGTCTATTATCAATCGTGGTTATATAATATCGTTTAGGACCTTGAGCGTGGCTGAAGTGCACCCGTGACCAGCTCGGAAACCGGATTGCATAGCGGAGAAGGTACGGTGGTATTCGAAATGGTCGATGATCTGTTTGTTAACTTGGCTTTCGAATACTTTCAAAAGGCAGGGCAGGATGGATATAGGTCTGTAGCAGTTTGGATCTAGAGTGTCACCCCCTTTGAAGAGGGGGATGACCGCGGCAGCTTTCCAATCTCTGGGGATCTCAGACGTTATGAAAGAGAGGTTGAACAGACTAGTAATAGGGGTTGCGACAATTTCGGCGGCTAGTTTTAGAAAGAAAGGGTCCAGATTGTCTAGCCCAGCTGATTTGTAGGGGTCCAGATTTTGCAGCGCTTTCAAAACATCAGCTGTCTGAATTTGTGTGAAGGAGAAGCGGGGGGGGCATGGGCAAGTTGCAGCAGAGGGTGCAGAGTTGGTGGCCGGGTTAGTGGTAGCCAGATGGAAAGCATGGCCAGCTGTAGCAAAATGCTTGTTGAAATTCTCGATTATTGTAGATTTATCGGTGGTGATAGTGTTTCCTTGCCTCAGTGCAGTGGGCAGCTGGGAGGAAGTGCTCTTATTCTCCATGGACTTTACAGTGTCCCAAAACTTTTTGGAGTTAGTGCTACAGGATGCAAATTTCTGTTTGAAAAAGTTAGCCTTTGCTTTCCTGACTGCTTGTGTATATTGGTTCCTAACTTCCCTGAAAAGTTGCATATCGCGGGGGCTATTTGATGCTAATGCTGTACGCCACAGGATGTTTTTGTGCTGGTCAAGGGCAGTCAAGTCTGAGGAGAACCAGGGGCTATATCGGTTCTTAGTTCTGTATTTTTTGAATGGGGCATGTTTATTTAAGATTGAGAGGAAGTTACTTTTAAGGAACAACCAGGCATCCTCTACTGACGGAATGAGATCTATATCCATCCAGGATACCTGGGCCAGGTCAATTAGGAAGGCCTCCTCGCTAAAGTGTTTTAGGGAGCGTTTGACAGTGATGAGGGGTGGTCGTTTGACCGCGGACCCGTTACGGACGCAGGCAATAAGGCAGTGATCGCTGAGATCCTGGTTTCAGACAGCTGAGGTGTATTTAGAGGGTATGTTAGTCAGGATGATATCTATGAGGGTACCCATGTTTAAGGATTTAGGGTTGTACCTGGTAGGTTCGTTGATAATTTGCGTGAGGTTGAGGGCATCTAGCTTGGATTGTAGGATGGCTGGGGTATTAAGCATATCCCAATTTAGGTCACCAAGCAGTACAAACTCAGAGGATAAATGGGGGGCGATCAATTCACATATGGTGTCCAGGGCACAGCTGGGGGCTGAGGGGGTCTGTAGCAAGCGGCAACAGTGAGAGACTTATTTCTGGAAAGGTGGATTTTTAGAAGTAGAAGCTCAAACTGTTTGGGCACAGACCTGGATAGTATGATAGAGCTCTGCAGGCTATCTCTACAGTAGATTGCAACTCCACCCCCCTTTGGCAGTTCTATCTAGACGGAAAATGTTATAGTTGGGGATGGAAATTTCAGAATTTTTGGTGGCCTTCCTGAGCCAGGATTCAGACACTGCTAGAACATCAGGGTTGGCAGAGTGTGCTAACGCAGTGAATAACTCAAACTTAGGAAGTAGACTTCTGATATTTATGTGCAAGAAACCAAGACTTTTGCGATTACAGAAGTCATCAAATGATAGCTCCTGGGGAGTAGGAGTGATACTGGGGGCTACAGGGCCTGGGTTAGCCTCTACATCACCAGAGGAACAGAGGAGGACTAGAATAAGGATACGGCTAAAGGCTTTAAGAACTGGTCTTCTAGTGCGTTGGGTACATAGAATAAAGGGGGCAGATTTCCGGGTGTTATAGAAAAGATTCAGGGCATTATGTACAGACAAGGATATGGAAGGATATGAGTAAAGTGGAGGTAAACCTAAGCGTTGGGTAACAATGAAAGAGATAGTATCTCTAGAGGCATCAATTGAGTCGGTCTCTGAGTGTATGGGGGGAGGGACAAAGGAGCTAACTAAGGCAGGTTTAGCTAGGCTGGGGGTCTACAGTGATATAGTACAATTAGAAATAACCGAAACAACAATAAACTAACCATGTTTGGGCTGAGGCTAAACATAAACAGGATGTAGTACCGTAAAAAGGAACAGTCCAGCAGATATCAGCTGTATAGCTGAGTTATCATAAGGTCCGGTGGTGAAGCGCTAGTGAGTAAGAGGCCACGGCTAGCGTGTGCTACGTCCGTTTTGTTGTAGCCAGCTGGTAGCGATGAATCCGGAGTTAAAGGTCCAGTGATTCAGTGATTCCGGCGGAAAATGGGCTTCTTCTTGAGCCACTCCTTTATTGCCTTGGCCGTGTGTTTTGGGTCATTGTCATGCTGGAATACCCATCCACGACCCATTTTCAATGCCCTGGCTGAGGGAAGGAGGTTCTCACCCAAGATTTGACAGTACATGGCCCCATCCATCGTCCCTTTGATGCTGTGAAGTTGTCCTGTCCCCTTAGCAGAAAAACACCCCCAAAGTATAACGCTTCCATCTCCATGTTTGACGGTGGGGATGGTGTTCTTGGGTTCATAGGCAGCATTCCTCCTCCTCCAAACACGGCGAGTTGAGTTGATGCCAAAGAGCTCCATTTTGGTCTCATCTGACCACAACACTTTCACCCAGTTCTCCTCTGAATCATTCAGATGTTCATTGGCAAACTTCAGACGGCCCTGTATATGTGCTTTCTTGAGCAGGGGGACCTTGCGGGTGCTGCAGAATTTCAGTCCTTCACGGCGTCGTGTGTTACCAATTGTTTTCTTGGTGACTATGGTCCCAGCTGCCTTGAGATCATTGACAATATCCTCCCGTGTAGTTCTGGGATGATTCCTCACCGTTCTCATGATCATTGCAACTCCACGAGGTGAGATCTTGCATGGAGCCCCAGGCCGAGGGAGATTGACAGTTATTTTGTGTTTCTTCCATTTGCGAATAATCACACCAACTGTAGTCACCTTCTCACCAAGCTGCTTGGAGATGGTCTTGTAGCCCATTCCAGCCTTGTGTAGGTCTACAATCTTGTCCCTGACATCCTTGGAGAGCTCTTTGTTCTTGGCCATGGTGGAGAGTTTGGAATATGATTGATTGATTGCTTCTGTGGACAGGTGTCTTTTATACAGGTAACAAACTGAGATTAGGAGTGTGCTCCTAATCTCAGCTCGTTACCTGTATAAAAGACACCTGGGAGCCAGAAATCTTTCTGATTGAGAGGGGGTCAAATACTTATTTCCCTCATTAAAATGCAAAACAATTTATAACATTTTTGACATGCATTGTTCTGGATTTTGTTGTTGTTATTCTGTCTCTCACTGTTCAAAGAAACCTACCATTACAATTATAGACTGATCATTACTTTGTCAGTGGGCAAACATACAAAATCAGCAGGGGATCAAATACTTTTTTCCCTCACTGTATCAATACACCCAGTCACTGCAAAGATACAGGCATCTTTCCTAACTCAATTGCCGAAGAGGAAGGAAACCGCTTAGGGATTTCACAATGAGGCCAATGGTGATTTTAAAACAGTTACAGAGTTTAAAGGCTGTGATAGGAGAAAACTGAGGATGGATCAACAGCATTGTAGTTACTCCACAATACTAACCTAATTGACAGAGTGAAAAGAAGGAAGCCTCTACAGAATGAACATATTCCAAAACATGATTCCTGTTTGCAACAAGGCACTAAAGTAAAACTGCAAAAAATGTGGCAAAGCAATTAACTTTTTGTCCTGAATACAAAGTGTTATTACTGAATACCACTCTCCATATTTTCAAGCATAGTGGTGGCTGCATCATGTTATGGGTATGCTTGTAATAGTTAAGGACTGTGGAGTTTTTCAGAATTAAAAAGAAACAGAATGGAGCTAAGCGCAGGCAAAATTTTAGAGTAAAACCTGGTTCAGTCTGCTTTCCACCAGACACTGGGAGATTAATTAACCTTTCAGCAGGACAATAACCTAAAACACAAGGCCAAATCGACAATGGAGTTGCTTACCAAGAAGACAGTGAATGTTCTTGAGTGGCCGAGTTACCGTTTTGATTTAAATCTGCTTGAAAATCTATGGCAAGACCTGAATATGGTTGACTAGCAATGATCAACAACCAATTTGGCTGAGCTTGAAGAATTTTGAAAAGTATAATGAGCAAATGTTGCACAATCCAGGTGTGGAAAGCTCTTAGAGACTTACCCAGAAAGACTCACAGCTGTAATCGCTGCCAAAGGTGATTCTAACATGTAATGACTCAGGGTGCTGAATACTTATTTAATCAAGATATATTAGTGTTTACATTTTTATGATGATTTTTTTCCAATGTTAGAATGTTTCTTGCACTTTACAGAGTATTTTGTGTAGATCGTTGACAAAAAATGACAATTAAATCTATTTTATTCCCACTTTGTAACACAACAATGTGTGGAAAAAGTCAAGGGGAGTGAATACTTTCTGAAGGCACTATATATCAACATGGTTTCTTGCTAGGATATCAAGACAGCTGGAACATTTAATAGGACAGTTTAGGGCTTTCAACTTCCAAGAGAGAATAGCTAGCGTTGCCATTGTAAAAAAAAAAGAATGTGTTATTAATGATGTAATTGTTATCTTTAGTGTTAGCCCATGGATGTAAAACAAAAAGCAGGATCCAAAGGGAAACCCACCCATTGGTCGTTCCCAACCCAGCAACCGACCCCTGTGAACCATTCCCCCCTTCCAAACCCCTCCCAGCCCCCCTTACCCTAGCCCTCCCCTCCCAAGCCACCAACCCCCCTTCTCTTATCCCCCCCTCCCTGGCACCGAGCCCTCCCTCCCCGGTTCCCCCCGTCCTGCACTATCATTACAGGGTGGCAGCATAACAGTGAGTGGCAGCCTTATATATGAAATATCTTAAACAGCATATTTTTTGGTCTTAAGGTATTGAGAAATAAATAAAGTAAAACATAAAATAAGTAACATTTACCGCTTCAGACCTTTACATTTAAGTTTGCAGATGAGTTAGGGTGGGTAATGAAGAAAAATAAATAAGCAAAATATAACAACAGACATGCAATCCAATAGGATGGCTGTAGGAGCCATAGCTCTTTATCCATTAGCCTCATTATTATTAGAAATATGGTCTGAATTACCTTAAACATAATGTACCCTCAATTTGTATTAAGCATGTACACTGAGTATACCAAATATTTACATTTACATTTTTAGTCATTTAGCAGACGCTCTTATCCAGAGCGATTTACAGTTAGTGAGTGCATACATTATAATACTTTTTTTTCATACTGGCCCCCAATGCCTTGATTACTGCCAAACGCTCCATAGGCTTTCCATAGGCTTTTGTTCTGGACCAGTACCAACACACAACTGATCAACCAATCACCAATGCCTTGATTAGATGCATCTAATCATGTATTAGTACTGGGCATGAACGAAAGCCTGCACAAGCTATGGCGTCTCCAGGACCAGAATTAAAGATAACAGTCTTAGGAGATAGCCACACTGTAACCCGGAGCAGGGCTCTCTGTCTCAGTCACTCCACCATCAGCCATCTTCATCTTCTCCAGTTCAGACTTCTTGAACACAGAGTTATCGTTCGCTGTCAGGGGTATGGTAGCTGGCATGGTGAACCAGGGGCTCTCCCTGATGGCACGGGGCCCTCCACCGCCGATACACTCCCTGCAGGAGGATACACACGAAGCTAACCACCACCATGAAGACTGTGAACACTCGCTTCTCTGTTGGTCTGGCAATAAAGCAGTCCACCTCGTTGGGACAGGGGTCCTCTGAGCACTTCACCACCAGCGGGAAGAAGTACGCCTCGTAGATGTAAAACAACAGGAAGATGAACACGCCGTCCACCACCATCTTGAACAGCAGACTAAAGAAGTAGGTCCACCACAGGCCGCCACGCTTCTTCCCCGTATTGTCATAAATACGGGTGCATCCCTCGCCGTGCTTCAGACAGTGTTTCCGCTCTCGTTAATCTCTGTACGCAACATGGAGGACGACCAGGAGCGAGGGACAGGTGACGAAGATGAGCTGGAGTGCCCAGAGCCGGCTGTGGGAGACAGGGAAGAAGTGGTCGTAACAGACGTTGTGGCAGCCAGGTTAGCGGGTGTTGCAGTCAAAGTCTTTCTGCTCGTCACCCCACACCTTCTCCGCAGCCACGACGAAGACCATGAGTCTGAAGATGAAGACGACGGAGAGCCAGATACGACTGAACGCCATGGAGTACTTATTAAGCAGGCCCTGCAAAAACGCCCAGTTCATAGTGGAGGTACAAGTTGTAGAATTTGTAGTAGAAGTTCAGTTCAACCTCCAACAGGCCCCTGGCTCTTGCCACACGTGTAGTCTAAATTGTAAGTCACAACTGCCAACTGTGGGCTTCTACCCTTGGTAAAAAAAATACTCAACTGCACAAGTCAGGTAAGGTGTCTCTTTAATAAGACTTACTCAGCTGATATTAGGAACACCTTCTCCCCTTTGCCCTCAGAACAGCCTCAATTTGTCGGGCCATGGACTGTGCAAGGTGTCGAAAGCATTCCACAGGGATGCTGGGCCATGTTAACTCCAATGCCTCCCACAGTTGTGTCAAGTTGGCTGGATGTCCTTTGGGTGGTGGACCATTATTGATACACATGGGAAACTGTTGAGTGTGAAAAACCCAGCTGCGTTGCAGTTCTTGACACCTACTACCATACCCAGTTCAAAGGCACTTAAATATTTTGTCTTGCCCATTCACTCTCTGAATGAAACACATACACAATTCATGTTTCAATTGTGTCAAGGCTTAACAATCCTTATTTAACCACTTAAATGTAGGGTCCCCTAAATAGGGGACCTTCAAGAAATGTTTAATTCAATGTTGTCTTAAATGATAACTGTAGTCCCTATGCCTGAATACAGGGTGTCACTTGAAAGCTGGGGATCTTGGCTTTCCAGCCATACCATACCATTTTTGGTGCGACTTAGTACCATATATAGGCATACAGTCATAAAAGGGCAGGTCACACCCACAAGCCCATTTCAAGATGGCTGCGACTCACGGTCCGTTAGTGAGACACTCTCCAGACAGTGTCCAAATAAAATAAAATTGTATTTGTCACATTCGCCGAATACAACAGGTGAATACAACCTTACAGTGAAATGCTTACTTACAAGCCCTTAACCAACAATGCAGTTTTAAGAAAGAATAAAAAAAAAAAATCACACAAAAAAATACAATATAAAATAATACGAAATAAAAGTAACAAATAATTAAAGAGCAGCAGTAAAAATAACAATAGCGATGCTATATACAGGGGGTACCGGTACCGAGTCAATGTGTGGGGGCACCGGTTAGTCGAGGTAATTGAGGTAATACGTACATGTAGGTAGAGTTCGTGACAGTATCCCCCCCTTGATGCGCTCTCCCAGCAGCGCGCCGACCCCATCCTCGGGGACGGCCAGGAGGACGCGGAGCAGGGCGAGCCGGATGGCGACAGTGGAAATCCCGTTACATGGAGGGATCGAGGATATCCCTCACCGGTACCCAGCACCGTTCCTCCGGACCGTACTGCTCCCACTCCACGAGGTACTGAAGGCCCCCCACCCCACGCCTCAAATCCAGGATGGAGCGGACAGAGTACGCCGGGGCCCCCTCGATGTCCAGAGGAGGTGGAGGGACCTCAGACTCCTGGAGCGGACCAGCTACCACCGGCCTGAGGGGAGACACATGAAACGAGGGGTTAATACGGTAATCAGGGGGAAGTAATAACCTATAAGTGACCTCGTTGACTCTCCTCAGGACTTTGAATGGCCCCACAAACCGCGGGCTCAGCTTCCGGAAGGGCAGGCGGAGGGGCAGATTCCGGGTCGAGAGCCAGACCCGATCCCCCGGTACAAAGACGGGGGCCTCACTGCGGTGGCGGTCAGCGTTGGCCTTCTGACGAAGCATGGCGCATTGGAGGTGAACGTGGGCAGCATCACACGTCTCCTCTGTGCGCCAAAACCAGGCATCCACCGCAGGAGCCTCGGTCTGGCTCTGGTGCCATGGTGCCAGAACCGGTTGGTAACCTAGAACACACTGGAAAGGCGTTAGGTTAGTGGAGGAGTGGCGGAGAGAGTTCTGGGCATATTCTGCCCATGGCAAGAACACAGACCACTCCCCCGGCCTGTCCTGGTAGTAGGACCGCAGGAATCTACCCACGTCCTGATTTACCCGTTCCATCTGCCCATTACTCTCGGGGTGGAACCTAGAGGTCAGGCTGACCGAGACCCCCCAGACGTTCCATGAACGCCTTCCAGACCTTGGACGTGAACTGGGGACCTCGGTCAGACACTATATCCTCTGGTACCCCGTAGAGCCGGAAGACGTGTGTAAACAGGGCCTCCACAGTTTGCAGAGCCGTGGGGAGACCTGGCAGAGGAAGAAGGCGGCAGGCTTTAGAAAAGCGGTCCACAACGACCAGGATGGTGGTGTTACCTTGGGAGAGGGGAAGATCAGTTAGAAAATCAACACTTAGGTGAGACCATGGTCGTTGTGGAATTGGTAAAGGTTGTAACTTACCAGCTGGGAGGTGCCTAGGTGCCTTAGTCTGGGCGCACACTGAGCAGGAGGAGACATACACCCTCACATCCTTAGCCAAGGTAGGCCAACAGTATTTTCCGGTCAGGCAGCGCACTGTATGGCCGATACCTGGGTGACCAAAGGAGGGTGACATGTGTGCCCAGTAGATCAGATGATCACGGATAAGAGCAGGCACGTATTGTAGCCCATCTGGACACTGAGGTGGAGAGGGATCCGTGCATAATGCCTGCTCTATATCCGCATCCATCGCCCATACTACCGGCGCCACAATGCAGGAGGCTGGCAGTATGGGGGTGTTGTCACTGGGCCTCTTCTCTGTGTCATACAGCCGGGACAGTGCGTCTGCCTTCACGTTCTTCGTACCCAGGATGTATGATAGAGTGAAGTCAAACCGAGTGAAGAATAGAGCCCACCTGGCCTGGCGAGGATTCAACCTCCTTGCTGCCCGGATGTACTCCAGGTTACCGTGGTCCGTCCAGACGAGTAAAGGGTGTTTTGCCCCCTCGAGCCAATGCCTCCACACGGTCAAGGCTCGGACAACAGCCAACAGCTCCCGATCACCAACTCCGTAGTTCTGCTCCGCCAGGCTATGCTTCTTCGAGAAGAACGCACAGGGGCGGAGCTTGGGTGGCATACCCGAGCGTTGAGAAAGGACAGGTCCTATCCCAACCTCGGACGCATCCACCTCCACTACGAACGGTAGTGATGAATCGGGGTGGGCCAGTACTGGGGCTGAGGTGAACAGACCCCGCAGTTTGCTGAAGGCCAGGTCAGCCTCAGCAGACCAGCGGAGCCGGAACAGCCCACCCTTCAACAGGGAGTTAATGGGAGCTGCGACCTTGCCAAAGCCCCGGATAAACCTCCGATAGTAGTTGGAAAAGCCAAGGAAGCGCTGCACCTCCTTAACCGTGGTTGGAGTCAGCCAATTACGCACGGCTGAAATGCGATCTCCCTCCATCTCCACACCTGAGGTGGAAATGCGGTATCCAAGGAAGTAGACGGACTGCTGGAAAAACATACACTTCTCTGCCTTAGCATAAAGGGACACATGCTCGGCGCATGTAGTGGAATACACCAGGATGTCATCGATGTAGACCACTACACCGCGACCAAGCATGTCCAGAAACCTCGTTCACAAAGGACTGGAAAACTGAGGGAGCATTCATCAAACCATAGGGCATCACCAGGTATTCATAATGCCCCGTGGTTGTGCTGAATGCTGTCTTCCACTCATCTTCCTCTCGGATACGCACCAGGTTGTACGCACTCCTGAGATCTAATTTGGTGAAGAAGCGCGCCCCATGCATTGATTCAATCACTAAAGGAATGAGGGGGAGAGGATAACTAAATATTATCGTCTCCCTGTTCAATGGTCGATAATCAATGCACGGGCGCAGACCTCCGTCCTTCTTCTTCACAAAGAAGAAACTTGAGGAGGCGGGTGAAGTGGAGGGACGTATATACTCCTGGCGCAGGGACTCAGTGACATATGTTTCCATAGCCACCGTTTCAGCCTGTGACAGGGGGTATATATGACTCCTGGGAGGTACAGCGTCTACCCGGAGGTTTATCGCGCAATCCCCAGCCCGATGAGGTGGTAATTTAGTCGCCTGTGTTTTAGAGAACGCTTGCGCCAGATCGAGGTATTCAGGGAGAATGCGCACAGTGGAGGTACTGTCTGGACTTTCCACCGTGGTTGCACCAACGGAAACACCTAGACACCTACCCTGACACTCTCGCGACCACCCCGTGAGAACCCTCTGCGGCCATGAGATGGAGGGGTTGTGGAGTGCTAGCCAAGGGATACCTAATACCACAGGGAAAGCAGGAGACTCAATAATGGAAAAAGTAACCTGCTCACAATGAGTCTCCTGGGTAATCATGGTGACTGGTGCAGTAACTTCCTTAACCAACCCGGACCCTAATGGTCGACTATCAAGTGCTCTGATGGGGCGTGGAATGGATAGGGGAATCAATGGAATGCCTATACGGTGTGCGAATGCCCTGTCCATAAAGTTCCCAGCTGCGCCTGAATCGACTAGCGCCTTATACTGGGGAACTACCATGTGCTCAGGAAAGGAGATGTTTATTTTACAGTGCGCAGCAGAGGGCTCTGAACGAGAGTGGGTGTTCGATACCTGGGGTGATGCGAGAGTGCCCTGCCTGCCGCTTCCAAACCCAGAAGAGCGTTGACGAAAACGTGTGGTGAAATGTCCCTTCGAGCCACCAGTGTGGCACTGGCGCTTTCGTCCTCCGCTCTCTCGACTAGCGGTTCCACCCATCTCCATCGGTTCTGGATCCGAGTCGGCCGGGATGGAAACGGGCAGACCTCCTCCAGGACGTCCTGTGGTTGCCAGCAGGTTGTCCAAACGAATGGCCATGTCCACCAGTTGCGAGAAGGACAACATGGTGTCACGGCAGGCTAGCTCCCGTCGGACGTCCTCTCACAGTTGGCACCGGAAATGGTAGATCAGGGCCCACTCGTTCCACCCGGACCCAGCTGCCAGAGTTCGAAACTCCAATGCGAAGTCCTGTGCAGTTCTCGTACCCTGCCTCAGGTGGTCCAGCCGCTCGCCCGCCTCTCGACCCTCGGGCGGGTGATCGAAGACCGCCCGGAAGAGGCGAGCGAACTCCCCGTAGTTCTCCAACGCGGCTCCTCCTTCGTTCCACACCGCGTTGGCCCACTCCAGGGCTTTCCCTGAGAGACAGGAGATGAGGGCGGACACCTTCTCCCGCTCCGATGGGACCGGCCGGATGCTGGAGAAGTAGAGCTCCAGTTGGAGAAGGAATCCTTGGCACAGCGCCGCTGTCCCGTCGAACTCCCGTGGTCGGGATATCTGGATCCCTCTGGGTGCTGGGGTGTAGGTGGTGGGATCCGGTTGGCCAGCTGGTCTCAACAGATCGGGCTCTCTCCTCTCCAGGCGTTGGACGACCTGAAGAACCCGATCCATCGCTTCACCCAAGCTGGCTAGCATAGTTGAATGCTCCTGGACCCGTTCCACGACTCCAGGCATGCGCATCTCTCCCGCTGACTCCATAGCGGGTGGGTGATTCTATGATGTGGTGGTGTTGAAGGAGTCAGGCACAGGAGGGTAAATCACAGAATAACAGGCTTTAATCCGCAAAAAACAGGTTTACGCAGAAATGTGTCAAACACACTCCAGGGCACAAAACAGGCGCACTGGAAAATACAAGGCACACGGGAAATACTCCCGTCGATACAAAAATACACGAGCTCCACCGAGCTTCACTAACCTCCACAATAAACAATCACCCACACAGACAAGGAAGCAGAGGGAACACTTATGGGGATGAGGGCCCTGTCGGGTGTCTGGAGCAAATCCCTCTCGTCCGACTCATTAAAGAAAAATTATTAGTCCAGTTCAAGGTGAGTAATCGCTGTTCTGATGTTCAGAAGCTCTTTTCGGTCACAAGAGACGGTAGCAGCAACATTATGTACAAAATAAGTTTCAAACAATGCGAAAAAACACACAAAATAGCACAGTTGGTTAAGAGTCCATAAAACGGCAGCCATCCCCTCAGGCGCCATTATGATCTAAAAATCAAAACTGCTCCTAGATCAGAACTCATACTCTGAGATGCTTTGCGGACAGAGGTGAGCTTACTGCTCTCTCTCACTTGGCCAGTTGTGAAGGGCCAGTTTACAATCCCCCTGGCCTGCTTTGTCTAGTGGGGAGGGGAGCTTACTGAAGGAGACATTTACAGAGTTTGTCTCTGAGAGAGGGCTGTGAGATGGTGTGCTAAAAGTCACCAGCAGGGAATTTGTAACAAAGTTTAGGCTGGGTGTTATCTTTTAGTATATTTATTTTACATTACAGTAATGTAGTTTTGTAAAATTAGTCAACTGTAATGATGTGTATCTTACAGAAATATTTACCCCTTTATATTCCTTTATTGTATTCCCCACAGAGAAGATGATGATGTTTGGGAGCAGACCATCCCCCAGCAAGTGCCCCTGCCGGTCAAGGTCTTCACCCTCCACTGCCAGATCCACAACCCCCACTGCTGTCTCTAATGCTGTCTCTACTGATGGTTCAAGCTCCACCACTCCACAAAGGCCCAACTCCACTTCCACTACCCCCACAGCAGGTCCTGGCTCCACTCCCCTCTCAGCCAGTTCATCTAGAGGTGCGGGGGCAGGGAGAACACCTAGGCCTCACAGAGAAGAGGGAGGAACAGAGCTAGGGGCACTGGAACCAGCACTGGAACCAGCACAACAGAGGCAGATGAATCTGAGGACAGATGGCATACAGTCATTGAAGATTGTGGAGCCAGTACCACCCAGGTTCAGACCCAAACGACCTGTAGGCCCACAGTTGGACAGTACTCAAACATACACCTCCTTCCAGCTGTTTCAGCTCTACTTCACCACCTCTGTGCTGAGGACACTAGTTTCCAATACCAATAAGTATGGGGACAAGAAGCAGCAGAGGGGGAAGAAGATGCAATGGAAACATGTCACCATGGGCAACATGCTCTCGTACATTTCCCTGGTGATATACATGGGACTGGTGAAGGTATCAAGACTAGTTGACAAGCGGAGCAAGTCCCTGCTCTACTGATTCAAGTTCCCTGCCTCATGAGCAAAAACCGTTTCTTGGCCATCAACCGTACTCTTCACATGAGCGACCCACAAAAGTATGAGGAGAATGACAAGAAGAAGGGGAGTGCAGGGTATGATCGTCTTGCAAGAGTCAAGCCTGGTTACCTTTTAGGCTTATTTAGTGTGTAATAGCAGTGGAATTACCCCATTCGGACACTTTGGATAGGTTGAAAGGACACTTGGATGTCCCCTGGATGTCCCCTGACACCACCCACTGTTTGAGAGAGGATGATATTGTAGAAATTGTGTTTTTATAGTGACCAATAACTTTTAGGTTTATTCAATGTGTAATAACAGTGGAATTACCTCATTTACATACATATGACACTTTGGAGAGATTGAGGGGACACTTGGAGATGTCCCTTGACCGCACCTGACACCCCTTACTAAAACGTCTGTAAAGTTCTAGCTGTTGTGTCTATCAATCCCCCCCCCCCCCCCAGAAGTGTTTGACTTGTTGTGTAAGCGATCTGATGTGTTTCCATCTCTTTTCATCAATAATTGACTTATAGCTTGTCCATGAAAGATGACTTTCAAAATAAAAAAAATAAAAAACGGCTACTTTGTGTGTGCTTCATCTTGTGTGATCTGAACTGTGCCATTCCTATCTATGTTCTTTTTTTTTTTTTTTTTTTTTTAATATGTTCTGACTAGTTCCTTTTTTTCCTATGTTCTGACTAGTTCCTTATAGTTCCTTATAATCTCCCAGGTGTTTTCTTTCCAATAATACCACATTTATGCATGTCCTTATCATATAACTGCTCATTAAAAGCTGTTACTTTTGGGTATGTCTATTTAGGCGTAAATCTACATTTTTGACATTACATTTAAGAGGTTTTAACCCGTCTCCTCCCTTTCATCTTCACTGATTGAAGTGGATTTAACAGGTGACATCAATAAGGGATCATAGCTTTCACCTGGATTCACCTGGTCAATCTATGTCATGGAAAGAGCAGGTGTTCTTAATGTTTTGTACACTCAGTGTATGTGCTCTATAGTATGTGTAAGACATGCAGTCTATAATCTAGATATTCACAATAATTAATCATGGCCTGTAGGCCAAGTCCTCCCTGGGAGATAAATTCAGCAGTGTAAATGGAGAGGGACTGCCATCAACAGGAAGATAAAAATGAATTGTGTGGTAGCCCATATGGGACTGGCCATCTATCCTAAAGAGTTTAACCCATAATGATGCAATGCGCTGCAGCCCTACAAAGAAGCAACCCCTGTCTGTTTGACACTTCAATATATTGTCCATTGTTCATTAATCGGAATGGAGTCTTCATTGTCTAAATGTCCTGGACCATAGGCAATATAATAATAACGATATCCAATGTTCAGCAATAATAATAATAATAGTGTTCCTTTTACCCAATTGAGGGAATGTCCTCATCATTGACTTATGCTGAGGGCAGCATCATAGCCATGGCTGCGTGATTGTGCATTGATAGCATACCTGAGTATTGAGCTAGTCAAATTGGGGTTAGCCTAGATCTGTCGGCTCGTCCCCTTGTGTGTTGGGCTTGATGTGCATCTCGAAGAAGTCTTGAGCCTCCTTCGCAGAGGAAAACGTGTGTGTTTTATTCTGGAAGGTCAAGATGAGTTTTGACGGGTGGATGAAGCCGCATCTCAGGTTTAGCTTGTATAGCTGGGATCTCACCTCGTTGTAGGTCGCCCTCTGTTTCAGCAGCATTTATAGGAATTATTTTTAAGTGATTCTGTTTTCTTTTTTAGGAGATTGATTTCCCCTTCTAGCTTAGTTTGCACTGTTTCCAGGTCATGGAGTCGCCCCTCTGTCACATTGGCAGCTGTCTCCAAATGTTCCACTTTAGTTGAGTAGGTATCTACTTTAGAATCTACTTTAGAATTGAGCCGTGCAAGAGATTAATTTATCGGTTTTAATTGCAAGTCGAGGGCAGAGGTCATTTCCTCTCGAACAATTGCTTGGATAGTAGTGTCGAACTCTTTCTGTTGTCACGTGTTGAGAGACGCCATGTTCCCACAGGTGACTTGTGAACCGACAGAATATGCCAGCTGGGGGAGCGAAGTAGATCTGCTATTGTTCCTTGTAATACAGTTAGTGTCCCACACCTTAATGTGATGTTATACAGTGCATTCGGAAAGTATTCAGACCCCTTGACTTTTTCCACATTTTGTTACGTTACAGCCTTATTCTAAAATGGATTCAATCGTTTTTTCCCCCTCATCAATCTACACACAATACCCCATAATGACAAAGCTTAAACAGGTTTTTCTGAACAATAAAAACAACTGAAATATCACATTTACATAAGTATTCAGACCCTTTACTCAGTACTTTGTTGAAGCACCTTTGGCAGCGATTGCAGCCTCAAGTCTTATTGGGTATGATGCTACAAGCTTGGCACACCTGTATTTGGGGTGTTTCTCCCATTCTTCTCTGCAGATCCTCTCAAGCTCTGTCAGGTTGGATGGGGAGTGTCGCTGCACAGCTATTTTCAGGTCTCTCCAGACATGTTTGATCGGGTTCAAGTCCGGGCTCTGGCTGGGCCACTCAACTTGTCCCGAAGCCACTCCTGCGTTGTCTTGGCTGTGTGTTTAGGGTCGTTGGAAGGTGAACCTTCACCCCAGTCTGAAGCGCTCTGGAGTAGGTTTTCATCAAGGATCTCTCTGTACTTTGCTCCATTCATCTTTCCCTCAATCCTGACTAGTCTCCCAGTCCCTGCAGCTGAAAAACATCCCCACAGCATGATACTGCCATCACCATGCTTCACCATAGGGACGGTGCCAGGTTTCCTCCAGACGTGACACTTGGCATTCAGGCCAAAGAATTCAATCTTGTTTTCATCAGACCAGAGAATCTTGTTTCTGGGCTGTCATGTGCCTTTTACTGAGGAGTGGCTTCCGTCTGGCTACTCTACCATAAAGGCCTGATTGGTGGAGTGCTCCAGAGATGGTTGTCCTTCTGGAAGGTTCTCCTATCTCCACAGAGGAACTCTGGAGCTCTGTCAGAATGATCATCGGGTTCTTGGTCATCTCCCTGACCAAGGCCCTTCTCCCCCGATTGCTCAGTTTGACAAGGTGGCCAGCTCTAGGAAGAGTCTTGGTGGTTCCAAACTTCTTCCTTTTAAGAATGATGGAGGCCACTGTGTTCTTGGGGACCTTCAATGCCGCAGAAATGTTTTGGTACCCTTCCCCAGATCTGTGCCTCGACACAATCCTGTCTCGGAGCTCTACGGACAATTCCTTCGACCTCATGGTTTGTTTTTTGCTCTGACATGCACTGTCAACTGTGGGACCTCATATAGACAGGTGTGTGCCTTTCCAAATCGTGTCCAATCAATTGAATTGACCATAGGTGGACTCCAATCAAGTTGTAGATACATCTCAAAGATGATCAATGGAAACAGGATGCACCTGAGCTCAATTTCGAGTCTCCTAGCAAAGGGTCTGAATACTTATGTAAATATGGTATTTCTGTTTTTTTATTTTTGTGTGTAGATTGATGAGAAAATAAATAAATACATTTAGTAACAAAATGTGGAAAAGTCAAGGGGTCTGAATACTTTCCGAATGCACTGTATGTTGACAATTATTTGAAATGAAGTCTGTTAATTCATAGTTATTTTGCAAAATTATGCCACAAGAAAGCTATAAGTTTCTATGCATACCACCCCCTTTCCCTCCACATGCCTGTTCCCCTTTCCCTCTCCACGCCTGTTCCCCTGTCCCTCCACATGCCTGTTCCCCAGTCCATCCCAGCAGACTATCTCTCCCTGCTGCACTGTGTAGGACAATGGCCGGCCCGTCGCTTGCGCGTCGCTGACAGATGCTGCGATGCTCTTAGACAGAGTGAATATGCAGCAGGAGCTCACTGGCTCCAGCCACATACACTTAGCATCATCCTCCATACTAGCAATTAACTCCCAGAGCCCCCATCCCCAACACTGGCCTCTGTGGCCCAACGCAGAGCCTGGGCCCTGGGGCACAGTGACCCCCGCCCGTGCTAACCCCCCACTTCACCACTCCACCCACCCTCCCTCTCATCCCATGCCCCCTTAAGCCCCTCTGAGACACCCACATGCTCAAAGACATTGCGCCCCAATGTGTGTCAGGCATCTGAACTTTAGAAGAAGAGGATGAAATACATTTGTCTGTATTTGTTCCTCAGAACAGAGTGTGGTCTTGCAGGGAGTCTTCTGCAGGACTGATATGGGAGAAACATGCAGGGTCCAGCAGAGAGCTTGACAAACCTGGGGTGAGCCATCACTTGGTCACTATCCATCCCCCCTACTGAAAGAAATGTACAACAGTTAAATACATTAATAATGGCAAAAATATACATCTTTTATGTATTAGTTTTAGGTATGTACTTTATGTTACACGCCTTCAATGAAGCAATGCACTTTTCAGGAAAAAATCTTCTTACTACTGTGTGTAGGGAGTGTTATAAGCGTGCCAACTTGAATCAATCAATTTTGCTATCTCAAATGATATTTGTTTGGTCGTTAAATCTTATTAGGTAACAGTAATTTGGCATGTGTGCCTAACATAAATCCATAGCTTTCTCTTCTTATCAAAATAAAGATGGTTTGTTGGCTCATGAATTGATCATAAATCGAACCTGCTTTCGCCTTTGGATATATCACTGCACAACTACAGTAGATGGGCGGCAGGTAGCTTAGTGGTTAAGAGCGTTGTGCCAGTAACCGAAAGGTCGCTGGTTCTAATCCCCGAGCCGACTAGGTGGAAAATCTGTCGATGTACCCTTAAGTAAGGCACTTAACCCTAATTGCTCATGTAAGTCGCTCTGGATAAGAGCGTCTGCTAAATGAATGAAATGTAAATGAAATGATGATACATTACCATACCAAGAAGGAAAGGAAATAAATGTTTCACCGTAAACAGTCTTTATAAGCCCTGTATTCCTCTGTGACCATCCACACTACGCTTGTGACTCACAGAGGCTCGTGAGACCTGGAAGTGGGGAGTTTGACCTAAAGTCTCATGAGCAATGCAACTCCCCCATCATACGAGCCCACAGGGCCTTGATAGAGGCCCACAGGAGCCATTACACATTAACATAGATAGAGTCTCCACCTGGAGCGAGATGACATGCTAGCATCAAAGCACTACTGGCCTCTCCCTCCTCCACCCCCACCCCCTCCGAGGCTCTGCTCCTCTGTCCTCTCCCTAATGACAAGTTAGGACGAGAGTCCCTTTCACCTTCAGTGTGTAGCCTAATTACTGAAGCAGGGCCTGGAGACAAGCTCTTTGGCCATTACGTTACAGGCCCCCGTGCCACCGCGCCACCGCTCTCATATCCTGACTTTTGTTTACCTCTGACTCAGACAGTGTGTCTGTGTGTGTGTGTGTGTATACGTGTGTGTCTGTGTGTATATAAGTGTGTTTGTGTGTGTGCACGTATGTGTGTGTATATGTGTGTGACCCCTGTTTGTGAGGGGAGGTTACTCAAAGGCTGTTGTTCAGGATCTGGTGAACTGGCATTGGGTACAGGGCTTTCGTGACATCACTCATTAACCAGGTTTATACTCCCATGTTTATGCTCTGTCGTTGGAGAACAAAAGCCTAAATGAGGGACAGGGGAACCACTTGAAAGGGCTGCTCTAAACAGATCACGATGTTTTTCCCTCTATTAAGCTTCTTTCCTCGTTAGACCAATAACTTTTAGGCATAACGGTCTAATTTACCCTTATTAAATGTTCAGGAAAGCTCAGGTTTCACGACAAGATATGAGCCCATTGTTTATCAATGGATGATGACAACAAAAATAACATTCCGTGACATAAGGCAGACTTACCAAATTTCCCTTTAGTAGCTTATCAGTGCGTCTCTGTTGCTAATTCAGTCAGCATGCTATGCTGACTACACAGAGGAAACTATAAAGACATTTATAAGTGGCAACATTGCAGCGGTATTGCCCCAATGCAAAACAAGACATTTGTATAATCCGTCACAAACGTCCCCAGTATAAGCCCTCATCAAAGGGTTCAGGAAGTGGTCATAAACTGTGCCTGGTAAGACACACAACGTCCCCGGTTTCACAGGCTTCAGGGGTGTTTCATTAGAGCACTATGGCGTGATGGTCACTCTGTGATGCCAGTGGGAGTGAGACTTCTCTCTGCGCAGCTGTAAATTTCTCCATCGTTCTTTGTTGCCCACGAACTCCGAGACCCATGGCCTAAGGCCCAAGTGAATGGTACTGGAGAGTAGCGTGTGTATGTGGTGGAATACAGTAGGAAAGGACAGATGATAAAATAAAGGTTTCTGAGGACAAGGTAAAATAAATTCTATAGCTCAGTTTGATGGCAAGATAATAGGTAAACATTCCATGTACAAGATATTGTGGCCCTGTCAATCAATCAATCAATCAATTTTATTTTATATAGCCCTTCGTACATCAGCTAATATCTCGAAGTGCTGTACAGAAACCCAGCCTAAAACCCCAAACAGCTAGTAATGCAGGTGTAGAAGCACGGTGGCTAGGAAAAACTCCCTAGAAAGGCCAAAACCTAGGAAGAAACCTAGAGAGGAACCAGGCTATGAGGGGTGGCCAGTCCTCTTCTGGCTGTGCCGGGTGGAGATTATAACAGAACCATGCCAAGATGTTCAAAAATGTTCATAAGTGACAAGCATGGTCAAATAATAATCAGGAATAAATCTCAGTTGGCTTTTCATAGCCGATCATTAAGAGTTGAAAACAGCAGGTCTGGGACAGGTAGGGGTTCCATAACCGCAGGCAGAACAGTTGAAACTGGAATAGCAGCAAGGCCAGGTGGACTGGGGACAGCAAGGTGTCAGCATGCCCGGTAGTCCTGACGTATGGTCCTAGGGCTCAGGTTCTCAGAGAGAAAGAGAGAACGAGAGAATTAGAGAGAGCATACTTAAATTCACACAGGACACTGGATAAGACAGGAGAAGTACTCCAGGTATAACCAACTAACCCCAGCCCCCCGACACATAAACTACTGCAGCATAAATACTGGAGGCTGAGACAGGAGCGGTCCGAGACACTGTGGCCCCATCCGAAGAAACCCCGGACAGGGCCAAACAGGAAGGATATAACCCCACCCACTCTGCCAAAGCACAGCCCCCGCACCACTAGAGGGATATCCTCAACCACCAACTTACAATCCTGAGACAAGGCCGAGCATAGCCCACAGAGGTCTCCACCACAGCACAAACCAAGGGGGGGCGCCAACCCAGACAGGAAGATCACGTCAGTAACTCAACCCACTCAAGTGACGCACCCCTCCTAGGGACGGCATGAAAGAGCACCAGCAAGCCAGTGACTCAGCCCCTGTAACAGGGTTAGAGGCAGAGAACCCCAGTGGAGAGAGGGGAACCGGCCTGGCAGAGACAGCAAGGGCTGTTCGTTGCTCCAGAGCCTTTCCGTTCACCTTCACACTCCTGGGCCAGACTACACTCAATCATATGACCTACTGAAGAGATAAGTCTTCAGTAAAGACTTAAAGGTTGAGACCGAGTCTGCGTCTCTCACATGGGTAGGCAGACTGTTCCATAAAAATGGAGATCTATAGGAGAAAGCCCTTGCTAGCGCCCTATAGTTAGGGCGCTAGCAATATCCTTGCTAGCGCCCTAACTATACTGCTTCACAAATGATACACATGCTCATACAAAATTGTTATACTAATTGAGAAGTAAAACTAACATACAGTATATTGTTCAAGTCATGAGATTAAATTTACTTGGAAAATACTTTGGCATAAGGCCAAGGCAACTTTGCTTTAAATCATCTAACACAAATGTCTGCGGCTAGCCGATGAACCACAGATATACAGTATGATGAGGTGTCTTGCCATTAATGACCTCCTCCACTGAGAGTAAGACCATGGAAGACAGATTTTACCCTGCGACCCAAGATATATGAGGAGCATGAGCTCTACTCTCACCAGTCCCCTCCTTTTCTTCTTCCCACAAATCACCTGTTCACGCCGCCGAGGGGTGAAAGGTCAGATTCTCAAGCTTGTCCGTCATGGCGTCCAGTCTGAGGAGGTCTAGTGCCGTGGGCTGTGAACCAACAGGAGGAGCAGGGCGAGAAAAAACAACAACCTGGAGCTAAAAAGGGAAACAGGAAGTTGCATACAATAGAGAGGACCTTTGATCCATAGCTGTGGGAAGACTTCCACTCTGGTGCAAAGTATAAATGTGAAAGTGACTCTGCTGGCGCACATTTGTTACTTCAAATAATGGGCCTTAAATTAGCACACAATGGCAGGCAGACGGGCGACACTCGCACCCAGCCATGCGCAGGAAAGGAGGCAATTGTAAGAAAATGAGTGATTTGCTGGGGCAGAGACTTGCTGGGAGCGCCGGCTGCATTTCTACGCCGCCTCTGAGGGAGTAGCTGGAGACGAGGTCTGGCACTGGTGTTGTCCCAAGGCCGCACCGCCGTGAACAAAGGCTGTGTTAATCTGCTGCCGAGGCTGCTGTGCGTGTGCGTGTGTGCACCCGCGCGCTGTGTGTATGTGTGTATATGAACAGGGGGTGGGGGCCTGTAGGAACCATTAGTGTTAGATCCATAGGGGGAGTGTGTTTCTGGTTTCAGTCCACCTTAGGTCTGGATTTATTAAGCGCCGTTGGTGATTGGATGAGACATAAATGTGTCTGTAGCTCTAGGTGCTAATTCCTAACAGGGAAAAGGACTACCCAAAACACAGCAGGACTGTGAGAGTCTGAAACAGAACAATACACACACAGTGCCTTCAGAAAGTATTCACATCCCTTGACTTTTTCCACATTTTATTTTGTTACAGCCTGAATTAAAAAATTATTCAATTGAGATTTTGTGTCACTGGCCTACACACAATACCCTATATTGTCAAAGTGGATTTATGTTTTTCTAAATTTTGACAAATTAATTAAAAATGAAAAGCTGAAATGTCTTGAGTCAAGAAGTATTCAATCCCTTTGTTATGGCAAGCCTAAATAAGTTCAGGAGTAAGAATGTGCTTAACAAGTCACATAATAAGTTGCATGGACTCACTCTGTGTGCAATAATAGTGTTTAACATGATTTTTGAATGACTACCTCATCTCTGTACCCCACACATACAATTAAGGTCCCTCAGCCGAGCAGTGAATTTCAATCACAGATTCAACCACAGGGACCAGGGTAAAAAAAAAGCAGACATTGAACATGGTGAAGTTATTAATTACATTTTAGTCATTTAGCAGACACTCTTATCCAGAGCAACTTACAGGAGCAATCACATTGACAGATTTTCACCTAGTTGGCTCGGGGATTAGAACCAGTGACCTTTCAGTTACTGGCACAACGGTCTTAACCACGAAGCTACCTGCCGCCCCAGGTAATTATACTGGATAGTGTATCAATACACCCAGTCACTACAAGGATACATGCATCCTTTCTAACTCAGTTTCTGGAGAGGAAGGAAACCGCTCAGGGATTTCACCATGAGGCCAATGATGACTTTAAAACAGTTACAGAGTTTAATGGCTGTGATAGGAGAAAACTGAGGATGGATCAACAGCATTGTAGTTACTCCACAATTCTAACCTAATTGACAGAGTGAAAAGAAGAAAGCCTGTACAGAATAAACATATTCCAAAACATGCATCCTGTTTGCAACAAGGCTCTAAAGTAATATTGCAAAAAATGTGGCAAAACAATTCACTTTTTGTCCTGAATAAAAAGTGTTATGTTTGGGGCAAATCCAATACAACACATTACTGAGTACCGCTCTCATATTTTCAAGCATAGTGGTGGCTGCATCATGTTATGGGTATTCTTGTAATCATTAAGGTGTTAAGGTGTATGTTGTGTACAAAGAAATACAAAGGAACGTTGTCAAATCAATGCCATCTTGAACTCCCATGTTCAGGGCCATGCCTATTGAGTACCACAGTATGAGTCATAATACCCATAAAACCTAGCGGTCAAAGAAGGAAATGGTTCCAATCCTTTTTCAACCATTCATTTTTCCCATAGGGGATTTTTAGAAACACTTAAAATAAGGGCTGTGTTTCGTGTAGGCTTGCTTACTCTGGAGTGACGTTTTGATGACCGTGTAAACCTCTCTAGGACAAGGTGACTTTTATCAATATATTTGCCTGTTTTGACTATATTGAGGAAGCGTATACTGGCTACGGCATCTCAAAATGGACAAACAGTACTATTGACGCTTTTTTAGCATTTTCCAAGGGAAGGTCTTTTAAGGGAGTATGCAAGCACACTCGTTCGGTTCGCCTAGCCGAGTTCGGCAAGGTGCCAGCCATAACTAAAGCATGCTGACGCCTTTACACACTCTATAACCATCCCAGAGCCAGTGTCTGCTGGGGTATTATTCACCACTACTGCTACTCTGGCAGTGGACTGGGCAGTGGTTCTGGCTGGTTGAAATATTATATAATTTACTAGCCTAAACAATATAATACTGACAAAAGCACATATCCCAGCATACTACAGGTCGCGGAGGGATCTAACATTTTTTGGGGGAGAATGACTGTGAGAAGCTCAGTTCTGGTGACTTTTTAAAAGGACATTCGACTCCAAAATGAATGAAAATAAAATGATTCTGACATCTAAAATATAATTTGCCCCTCCAGAAATGAGCCCAATAACATATTGTTCCATATTATCAGGCAGGTGTGCCATTTAGCAATAAGCATTATCACCTGATGTGGCCCACCTGATGCAGCATAGTGGCTATAAATAAATAGGCTGAGGGTTGTCCATCTGCATTTACCCCATTGGGCTAATCATTAGCCAGATCACAAATTCTAAAGTCTAAACATTAGGCTATCTTGTTGCTAGTCCCCCCCAAAAAACGTTCCTCTGGCACTCAGCCAACCAAGGTTTTAGAACTTAGGTTCTAAAATGGTGCATTTTAGACCTACTAATTTCTTGGATTTGCTAAACAAGTGTGGCCTACTAACACTAGAAAGGTCTGTGATCCTCCTCTTTTAACAGTGGCCATCAAAACTGCTTTCAAAGGTGTGTTTTCCTGCGACTGCATTAATAATATTGCACAATGAATGGGCATGCATATTTCTCTCCCTGTGCAGCACTTGCAATTTGAATGCGCCTCGAGGGGAATATTAGTTTCTTGCATAGAATGCAACATGCTGAACAATTGAATAGGTAAACTATTCTACCATGGGGTTGTCTGATTTTGCTGTTGCTTATTCGTGTTGTTGGCTGTGAAAAATTAAATGTGGACAACAATTTTTTATTTGCGTTTATTTGAGCAGAGACTGTATGTATGTTTTGGCTATACAAAGCTGGGTCCATCTAAACATTAAATAATCAATTAATTGCATATACTCTTGCACTATGCGATCAATTACCCATTCTAAACATGTATTTTTCTTTCCATGCTGTTATTGCTACCTGCAGCATGATCTATTTTACAGTTGTTGTTGTTCGGAGCACGTCTTCAGGGCTGCTGAGCCGGAGGAGTGGGTATTAATCCTGCTGTAGTCATTGCTACCAGCAGGTCAAACGAACGACAAAATGAACAAGTTACTCAGAAAAACGAATCATGACTCTTGAGTCAGTAAAAATAGTTGTTAAAAAAGAACAAATCATTCGCGAACTGCACATCACTAGTGGGCTAGCCTGTGCTGGTTTTGGTGGGGGCTGGCCCATGTTGGGCTTGTTGTTGGCTAGCCTGTGTTGGGCTGATGTGGGCTTGTTGTTGGCTAGCCTGTGTTGGGCTGATGTAGGTTAGCCTGTGTTGGGCTGATGTGGGCTTGTAGTTGGCTAGCCTGTATTGGGCTGATGTAGGCTAGCCCGTGTTGGGCTGATGTGGGCTTGTTGTTGGCTAGCCTGTGTTGGGCTGATGTAGGTTAGCCCGTGTTGGGCTGATGTGGGCTTGTTGTTGGCTAGCCTGTGTTGGGCTGATGTATGCTAGCCAGTGCTGGGCTAGATCATGTTGGGCTGATGTGGGATTGCTGTGGGAAAGCCTGTGCTGGGCTAGCCTGTGTTTGGCTGGTGTGGGCTTGGTGTGGGCTTTGTGTGGGCTAGCCTCTGCCCATCTTGCCCACCAAATACCAACATGAGGCCATGTTTGCTGGGTGCTCTCTGTTTCTGACAATTACATCGCTCTGATGGAAAGAGGAATTGGTGTGCAAAGGTTTTACAAGGCCAAACGGAGAAAGGGCGTCTGTTGTGCATTAACTTTTTTGGATTGCAGGGAATCTTTACCAGGTGCTGAGGTATTCCAGAGACTGCGATGGGAAGGGCCAGGAGGGGAGAGGGGGTGGTGGGTAAGGTGGGTGAGGTGGAGGGAAAGGGTGTGGGGTGGGGTGGGGTGGGGTGGGGGGTGGGGCTGTTCTCGTCTCCCTCTCGGCGGGACAGGGGAACAGACGAAGGCGAGAGAGAGCAAGAGCGAGAGCGAGAGAGGGAGATGGAGAGTGGTGATACGAGCGCAGCTAAAGCCCCCCTGTCGCCACTGCAGTAAAAAGAATTACCCCCACTTGTCCCTCCTTGCACTTTTAAGAGAGGCACGAATAGCAGGGATTACAAGATCTAATTTCCAGCGAGCACTGTTCCTGAAATTGTCTTTATGCGGCCCAAAAAAGAGCTTGCAAGTAGCTTGTTTATGTTGGTCGACTGAGAGCTGTTAAACATTTAAGTCCCAGTAACTGAAGCTAAGGTCTGGCTGTAAGTACAGTACCATGTGAGTCCCAGGCTTCTCTGGCTGAGAACGGCCTCAGGGTAGACAGGCCCCTACTGAGAAAACTTTGCATGACCTCCTGTAATGAGAACGGCAAAGTATTTCGTTCAGGGGGGGAAACAGACAACAGGGCTGTTGGAGATCGTAAAGAAAGGAGGAAGAAAGTAAATATGTACAGTAGGTTTGTGTTCTTTTTCTCTCTATCGATATGTGCTTTTTAAAATGTTTTTTTTTTATGTGAAAAAATAGAGATATGCAGCGTTCTTTTTTTCCACGCTAACCCAACAAAGGTAATTGTGTTTTCAGGAAAGTCCGGTTGAGAATAATTTGTATTATTGTTGTTCCTAGAACCATGAGCCTTTCCTTACAGTACCTTTGGCAGGAACACAAGGGTGTACAGCTTTAACACAACACTGCAAGGTTACTTGGAACAAAAATAGTAAACAAATTACACACAAACTCTTTGCGAATGCTATTTATAATACACTGAGGTCATTCTTGATGCAAAGCCCTCCAATTAGATGAAAGTTGTAAACAGAAGTACCTCTTCGTAACGTTAACTTCAATAGCTACATTGTAGCTGCTACAATAACCACAATTGTGAAACAGGGAAACAGGTATTTTCAGCGCCAAAGTAGCCATGCCATCACTCAATTACTCATGGTGCCACATTGACTGTGAGGTGTTCTCCAAATCAACCCACCACTCTCAGTCCAGTCCATACAGCTTACAGCCAAACAGCCTCGCTTGCTCACCGTTCTCAAAGCCATCTGATTGAGTGTGTCCAAACAGTCCAGCATGGGGTTAAGGTGGGCCGTGACGGAAACAGAAATATTATGATAGATGCTGTATGCCCAACCAGTCCCAGCTGGTTCTGGGTATTTAATAAACATGTAAACACTCTAGCTTCCCTCATTAGGTGATTGCAAAAGCCCATGCTATCCATAAATCAAGGGCCAGGTTATCAAGGCCTGTGATCTTAACTGTACAGGGCGCCCAGTTGTCTACGCGATAGAGACTGGGAACAGCAGGCTATAAATAATTAAATTCCCTTCGACCTTTTCTCTCTTCCTTTACTCAAAGAGTACACACGATAGTCAAAGGTAAACACGCAAACAGATAGTGGAACAAAATTAATGGTTTGTTTGGAATATGTGACAGATTCTAAATGATGCCATTTAAAAAAGTAATGTGTAGTGGGTTCTACAGCTTATTAGCATAGTTGAATCATATTAACTAGCTCAACAAGCTGGTCTTACCAGCAGTTTGTCGTTTTGGATGTTATCTTGTGACTATCTACAGTATTTCCTAAAGTATAAGTAGTGTAAACTCAAGAGGTTCAGTAGTTAGTGAAAGACTAAGGTAAAATAATGAGAAACGGCTGTATTTTCACTCTACCCCTCTGTTGTCCCTCTATAAAGGTTAGTAGTACATGCCGGGTTCATGCACACTATCATTCTCCTATTTCCTAATGTAAAACATACTTTAAAGGTTCTGTATTGTACATGCTAAATGCTATTCAAGCTTCCCTCTGCTTTTCTGAATGTGCTCAGATACTATTTCTCCTGCTCAAGGCTAATTCCATATTATGAATGTGTGTCTTCTGCTATATATGTGACATGACTAAATTCCAGATAATATGTTTCCAGCATAAATGGATCAAGCCGAAAATGTGACCGTAGATATTTGTAGAGTATTCTCAATGCTGTCAGGCAAAAGACATGCACACAAGTAAATCTAATTGGACTAGTCTTTGACAGTGTACGAGAACATCTTTAGCTCAAGAGGGAATATAGTATATCAACATGAGCTGCATTCTAAATGCTGTCCATAATTATACCTCAAGAAACAAAACAATGTCATTTTGTGAAATAATATATTGCCAAGTCACACAACTCAAGGGCCCGCATTGGGATCGACTAGTACTCAATATCAAACAAACCACAACCATAAATGTTCAAATATAATTACGCTTTCATTTAGTTCCAATTCTGTTCAATTCATTCATTCCTGTTGTCAAACATGCTTTCTCCTCACACAAAACATCAGAACTACAAAAAGGAACTGGACTGGATTCTCCCCATGTAGTTTGGCAGAACAAGCCTGAACTTTCCTCTCTTTAGCTGCTTCTGCTATAGCCTTGAAAACCCGACCCTAGGCAACACAGTCACTAGGGTCTGGTCTCAATGATGGACTCTTTTGGCATAGAGGAACTACATCACTGCCTATGTCGATAAAAAAATATGGGGACCCATTCAAAACCTAAGTTTGCAGGCAAAACCTTTGCAGTGGTTTTAGTTAAGGTAGTTAATTCAAACTAGCCACTTGCGAAATGCACTCATTAAAAATAACCTCTGTGATCTCCATCTTGCTAGCTACTACCTTGCTAGCACATAACGCTCTGAGAACCATATGTTTCTTAGAGCTTGGTGAGAGTGTGGTTGTCCTATGGTTATTTTGCATGCAACCTTCCCACAATGTTCTGGGAATGGTGCAGGAGATGTTTTTGCATGTTTAATGCCTAAGCAAATTAATTTCCATGTGTCCTGTCTGTGCTTGTTCAAAACATTTAACCTAAGCTAGCAGTGTTATTAAAAGTCTCAGACTTTATTTAATTACCTTCAAATTTTCTTTCTCAGAACATTAATAAAACCTCCCAGGAAAACTTTCAGGGAACCATAGTAAAACGTTCTCAGAACCTCCCTGCAACCCAAAATGTAACGTTCCTAGAACAGGCAACATTTTCACTTCTGTTCTCAGAACGTTTGAAAAACAACAGTTTTACCTGTCAGGAACCTTATGGCTTTGTCCCCAGAACTAATGGGAAACAAAAACGTACGTTCCCACAACTTCCAAGGAACAAAATGTGCTAGCTGGGTATTTAGCATTTGATTCAAGCTGATAAAGTAGTGATGAAGGCAGTGAGGTAGTTCCTCTATGCCAAAAGAGTCCATCATTGAAACCAGACCCTATACACTGTATTGCCTAGGGTTTTCGAGAATACTGCTGCTATGTCATGCTGTCTTTTCAGGCCTGGGGGATCATGTGTGTTCAGGGAGGAAATACAGATACTGCCTCAGAGATCTCGAAGCAACACCCCTGTCATAAAAATTATGATTTTATGGAAAACATATGGTAGTTTGAGCTGAGAATCTCTGTTTTATGGATGCACCTTTGTTCATCCCACTCCTCCATACATACACATATAACTTTTCATGCGACATCTCTAGATAAAATAGTAGAAGAACATGTAGAGTCTACGTATGTTACGATGATTGGTATGTATCATTTCTAAGTATTTCTTTATCATGTCATCATGTCTTTGTTATGCAAGTACAGACCAACAGTCCTAAATCAAATACAGTATATCATGTACGTTTCACTTGCTCTAGATAACTGCATGCTCCGGTTTCATACAGGCATTTATGACAAGAGACCTTGTATTTATCAGGAGTCAACTGTATCTGTATCAGGGATATAAGACATAGTCTTATCAGGAAATGATCTAAAAAAGCTTAACATTCATAAAAAGTCAATTACATTTAGAAAATACTGTATTTAACATGAGTATAAATGATGAAATATTGATATGCATAATAACTATAAATTGTGAAATGAATGACAGCTATGCCTTTTGTTTTAGCTGGAGAATGGTTAGTGGGTGGTGGGGACAGAGAGAAACAGGCCGGTCGGAGAAGCATGGAGGTGAGTCTAACTGTTATTGACAAGCCGAGGAGGCCATGGCCACTCTTCACCTCTAATCAGTCAAAGTCTTTAATCATGACCGTGATGGGGGAGCTGCTCAACTCAACTTATTCTACACTATTGAATTACCTCACATTCTGATCCCACCATATGGGGCATACTAGTGTGTGGCTACATATGACACACAGGCATACACATGTGCACAGGCACGCAGGAACACACACACACACACACACACACACACACACACACACACACACACACACACACACACACACACACACACACACACACACACACACACACACACACACACACACACACACACACACACACACACACACACACACACACACACACACACACACACACACACACACACAAACACACACACACTCTTCTCCAAACAACATGAACATGCATTCCTGACACATTTACACCACTATTATTGTTTTCAGCAAGTAAATGTGGTTAATGTTATCTCACACCGGGGCAGCATGTAATGTGTCTAATTTGGGCCCTGATGGAGTAAGGAAGCGAGGCATATCCTGGCAACATTTTTAACCTATTCAGGCAGGATGATGTCATGATTAGTAGAGGAAATTGGGATCCCTCCAGAACCTAAACACCCTGAGAGGCATAAGGCTGGAGAGAGAGAGAGAGAGAGAGAGAGAGAGAGAGAGAGAGAGAGAGAGAGAGGGGGAGGGGCGCCATTTTTCTAACCAGCTCGGAGACTGACCCGCGAAGCTGAGATCAAAGCACAGCGCCACTCGGCTGACACGCAGGGGCACACTTCAGGGGGATATGTGTGTGTGTGTGTGTGTCAGCCAAACTTCCTCCTCTTACCTCAGCCAGCCCCCATGTCAAACATAACGTGCTATTAAAGAAATGTGGTCCCATCCCTCTCTGCCAGGCCACACCACACACTCCCCTGCTCACACATCACCCCTCCTCCCTCCTCCTCCCCCACCACACACCCACTTCCCTTTCAACTCTGAACCTCTGTCCTCTAAATAAAGCAAGCTGCGATGCTCCCTCCGCTTCCTTCCCTCCGCGTGGTGGTACCGATGAGAGAGAGAGAGAGAGAGGGGTGATGAGGTGAAGGAAACAGAGAGCAGAGCCCAGGCCAGAGGAGGCTAGAGGAGAGGAGGGGAGAATCGTGCCGCTCCACTCCACACACATGCTGAAGAACGGCTGGCTCACTCACGTGGCTCCCTCCACGGTACACAGAGAGACAGAGAGACAGGGAGACAGGGAGACAGAGAGAGACAGAGAGACAGAGAGAGAGAGAGACAGAGAGACAGAGAGACAGAGAGACAGAGAGACAGAGAGAGAGAGAGAGAGAGAGAGAGAGAGAGAGAGAGAGCAGAGAGACAGAGAGACAGAGAGACAGAGAGGCAGAGAGACAGAGAGACAGAGAGAGAGAGAGACAGAGAGAGAGCGAGACAGAGAGACAGAGAGACAGAGAGACAGAGAGAGAGAGAGAGACAGAGAGAGAGAGAGAGACAGAGAGACAGAGAGACATAGAGACATAGAGACAGAGAGACAGAGAGACAGCACTTTCACATCCACATACTCACATCCAGTGACATCCAATGACATCCAGACCCATCTCCCCACACCAAGACCACAGGGCTTCTAAATGTTCCAAAGGAGAGGGTGTAAGAATGAAGGGGTGACGTATGGTTCCTGTTTGGTTTTTTGGGGTGAGGGCACTGTCTGCCATGGTTGGGACATGACTATAGTAATATTAATCATAATATTTAATTTGAAGGGCACATTTCCCACTCTCAATACGCATACAGTAGAAAACAAAACAAAAACAGAAACAATACATAAAAAAGTAGAAAAAACAATCACAATAGATCAAAACATAACTAATGTAAAATATATACTTTAAGCAGATTAAGCAATCAAATAAAATTGTATTAATCACATAGACAGTTTACAGCAGGTATAAAAGGTGCAGAAAAATGCTTGTGTACTACACTACATGACCAAAAGTATGTGGACACCTGCTCGTCGAAAATCTCATTCTAAAATCATGGGCACTAATGTGGAGTTGGTCCCCCCTTTGCTGCTATAACAGCCTCCACTCTTCTGGGAAGAATTTCCACTAGATGTTGGAACATTGCTGAGGGGACTTGCTTAAATTCAACCACAAGAGCATTAGTGAGCTCGAGCACTGATGTTGGGCGATTAGGCCTGGCTCGCAGTCGGCGTTTCAATTCATCCCAAAGGTGTTCGATGGGGTTGAGGTCAGCGCTCTGTTCAGGCCAGTCAAGTTCTTCCACACAGATCTAGACAAACCATTTCCGTATGGACCTCACTTTGTGCACGGGGGTATTGTCATGCTGAAACAGGAAATGGCCTTCCCCAAACTTTTGCCACAAAGTTGGAAGCGCAGAATCGTCTAGAATGTCATTGTATGCTGTAGCGTTAAGATTTCCCTTCACTGGAACTAAGGGGCCTAACCCGAACCATGAAAAACAGCCCCAGACCATTTTCCTCCTCCATCAAACTTTACAGTTGGCACTATGCATTCGGGCAGTTAGCATTCTCCTGGCATCCACCAAACCCAGATTTGTCCATCGTACTGCCAGATGGTGAAGCGTGATTCATCACTCCAGAGAAGCATTTCCACTACTCCAGAGTCCAATGGCGGCGAGCTTTACACCAATCCAGCCAACGCTTGGCATTACACATGGTGATCTTAAGCTTGTGTGCAGCTGCTCGGCCATGGAAACCCATTTCATGAAGCTCCCGATGAACAGTTCAGTTCTGCTGACGTTGCTTCCAGAGGCAGTTTGGAACTCGGTAGTGAGTGTTGCAACCAAGGACAGATGATTTTTACATGCTACGTGCTTCAGCACTCGGCGGTCCCATTCTGTGAGCTTGTGTGGCCTACCACTTTGCGGCTGAGACGTTGTTGCTCCTAGATGTTTCCACTTCACAATAACAGCACTTACAGTTGACCGGGGAAGCTCTAGCAGGGCAGAAACTTGACGAACTGACTTGTTGGAAAGATGGCATCCTATGAGGGTGCCACGTTGAGGCCATTCTACTGCCAATGTTTGTCTATGGAGATTGCATGGGTGTGCTTGATTTTATACACCTGTCAGCAACGGGTGTGGTTGAAATGAATCCACAAATTTGAAGGGGTGTCCACATACTTTTGTATATATAGTGTAGCTCCATGTACAATGTAAACATTAAGCTAGCTTGAATAGGATAGGTATTTAGTTGTTTTTTAAATGAGGATATTTAAGCTGCCTCCTTGACATGTGCAGGTAGAGTATTCCAGAGCTGATGGGCCACAAGTGAGAATGACTCCTCATGGCTCCTGCTATAATCACTGGACCTCTTCTTCATACAGGCCTCTCTGGAGAGGCTCCAAGACAGGCACAAGATCCTCAGCCAGCAGACAGCACAGCCTGGCCCTGGGAGTGCATGAGAGCCCATACTGCACACAATTGTTCCGAATCCTCTAGCATCACATTATTCTCCCAGTCCAATGTGCATGATGGATGATTATTTTTTTTACCAGGCTGTCCAATGAGCCTGGTAGCACAATGGGGTTATTCACCAGACGACGTGTTCAATTAGTAAATAAGCTACTGTACTCACATGCAGCATACAGCTAGTAAATAAGCTATTGTTGTTACGCTGTTACGCAAGTGACATCTGCTAGTTTAACCCAGACTCATATCTCGAGGCAGCTCTCACAATATGGTCAGGTTGTAGCAGGTGACTTGATAATGTGACTATAAATTATTGTATAATTACTTTAACATGTGTGGGTTTATTTGGGTCATCACTGTAGAACGAGCAATTACTGACAATATAATATTAAGGTATTTGAAGAAATCTGTTTTTTTTCCAATAGTTTTATTATAACTTCCCAGATAAAATGGCACGATAGTGGATACATCTATTAGCTTGACTGTAATGCACTAGAACGACATGTTAAGTGTTTGATTCAATTCAATTTGGGTGTGCAAGTTAAGGTACGGCAACATGGCCCCATACACCACGCACACAAATCACTTCATTTCCACGTCTTTACTTTACCCCTGTATGGTGTGTTCAAACAAGCCTTGCCTGAGGCCAGCAGCACAGTGAGGGAATCACTTAAAAAGGTTTAAAGGCCCACGTTTCCTCCCCTCACGACACATAACTCACCCTGGCCTGTCACCTTTATAGTATGAAATATGTTCTCGCCCCAAACTAAAACAAACAATACATCATTCTCCATCAGTATGATCTTCAACAGACAGAACACAGAGGCCAGGGATGATAGAGGGGAAGACAGGGGAAGCCCTGAGCAGCCAATCAAATCTCTCTAGGGGCGGAGTCACCTCAGGTGTTAGGCATTTCAATTAGAAAATGATTTTCGCTGCGAAAAACAAAGTTCACTGACTTCTTCTGCAAATAACAATTCTTTTTTGGCAGGAGTGATGATTTTGCACTTTAGCAGGGTGATGATTTAGCAGTTTAATGAGCATGGCTAGTGGGCCTTTATATCTTTTTAGAATATAGGCTACAGAGGACATGTATATACAGTAACTTGAGGCACACAAGAGGCTATAACATTAAGCCATGAAGGGAGAACAGCTGTAGCGTTTCAGAAGAGCAATGAGCTGAACTGTTATTACATCAAAGGGAGAGCTTGTCTGTAATGTGACTGATGTTGCCTTGAGTCTGCTACACTGCTCTCCAGGGAAAATATTTAAGCGGTACTGAACTTAAACATTCAGGGCAGTCATTATATGTTAGCTTTCTAGCATATACAGTATTTGAATTATTTCTTTCACAAAATGATTACAAAAAATGTATGTAAAATTCCTCAAGTGTTAGTGCAGTGTGTTGCAGTGCAGAGTCGTCCTGCTTCCCTTTGGGATGATCTGTTCAATAAGGATCCACTTCAGAGTGAAACCCAACTCCCTAACTACAGCCCATCATCAGGAGTGACTTGATTCTCAGTGGAAGCAAAGCTCTGAAGCCCCACGCTCCTCAGCATCCTGAGTTTGTTCAGGCTAGACCCCTGACTTCCTCTTCCTGTAAAGGAGGGATGATGGGAGAGGAGGGGGGGTGGGCTGGGGGGGGCTGGGGGGGGTGTATGGGGGTGTATGGCACAGGATGACCACCTCTCAGCCTCACCAATTTTACCTGACCTCTGGGTGTGCTCTCGGTGGGAACTAATTCCTTTGGCACATGCAGCTCTGGAAGCCATTTTCCATCAGAGTGATTGGGGCTGTTTGTGGCCCCTGAGTGGCTGATCCGTCAGTCAGACCAATTGGGCAGAGGATGGAAGAGGACAGTGTGTTTGGAGTTACCTGGGCAGGATGGGCCGGGGTGGGGCGGTGGGGGCCGAGGTGGTGTGGGGCCCCTGGTGTCAGGGATGATTAGAGGAGCCGCCTGCCTGGACCCCAGACGCAGCACACATCACACACACATCACACACAGCCGGGTGCCAAGGGGCCTCACAGGGAAGCAAACTGCAGAGGATGATCTCATCAGGGGTCGAATGGTAAAAAGTGACAGCAGTGCGGGGCAGGGCAGCGGTTCCTTGGGATTTAGAAGGTTCGGGAACCTCGCCATGCATCCTAATGGGAGAAAAGATAGCTCCTGGGAGGTGGAGAGCTGGGAGGGATTTCTCCTTGATTTACTGCAGATTCCCTGCTAGAGAGTAATGCTGCCAGTTCTGTCAGAAAATTACATTGACCGGAGCTTCCTCCTAATAATTAAGAATGAGGAAGAAGGAAAAGGATCTAATATCTCAGGAGCACACTTATTGTCAGAGAATCACAGGGTGCTTTTTGGGAAATGTGACATGGCTGCCAAGTGTAATTTCACTCCAACACACTACCATAGCATGGCTAGCCCTTCAAAAGTCCACATTATCACACTCACCGCGATTATATAAGACAATACTGTCATTCCTGGTCAAACTTTAATCAAATAGGAATTTCATTCTCCTCTGAAAGACTCAAGAGGAAACCAATGGAAAGGATTTTAAGGTAAGAAGGTATTTTGAGGTGATTTACTTCGATGGGAGAAGTGAAAAATGAGAGGTTGCGTACTGTAGTGTAGGGTAATGTTGAGAAGGCCTGGTTAGAAGGGAAATTACAGCACATGTTGAAGAGGTGCTTTAGGGAATGTGAGGATGAAGCCACATGCTTGTCGTTTTGACAACATGTTGATCAGAGACAAAGAGAACAAGCAAATTACTTACAGTCAACAAAATGGTCTATTCTACCATGCATGAATCATGCATTCATTACCTAGATGTATTATAATGAGTGGCACAAATTCAAGCCCTAAAGGATATACCGTTGTTAAAAATATAAGAGCATTTGAAAGTCATATGATGCCAAACAAATCTGGAAGACAATGACCACTAGCACACCTAAGCCACAGACATTGGGGTGGGGTGACTGGGCCTGGAGAGAATTGAGTATGTGGGTCTTTCTATAAACTAGGGTACCAGTGAGGATTTCCTACACTGGACAACTTGTTACAGCTGTTGATAAGTCATTGATAATAATCTGCCAATTTTCTTAATGTCATTGCATTACGATATAAGGGGGGATCATAGCTACATTCAATACAATTCGCGAGTTCATTTGAAACCTATGTTTAACCTTTTATCATGGTTGGTGTCTTGACGATTTGTCCAAAATCGTGTGACAACACATTACCTTCTGTCCTTGCATTTATGGCAGTTTAAATGGTCTTTATATCATATACTAAGCATGAATCAGTTAAATTAGACATTGAACTTGTACCCTGTAAGAATCCTGGATCTAGCTGTCAGACAGTTTTTTTTTGTATAGAGAGCTCAGAAATGCAGTGTAACTACATAACATTTTGTCTCCTTCTGTTAAGTGATGAAAACAATTTTCATGGGCATACAAATCCAAAACAATAAATGAAACTGAAACATCTAAGCTTCTAACCGAAAGAGTCACCTTATCTTGGTACTTAAAACCTAAATCGATAGTGTCATTAATGTGGTTCTTCAATAATTATGCATAATACTTGTTGGATGCACATTTGGTGTGAAGCTGTTAAATTATGCTGTGATATTTTCACATCATCATCTGATCCAAGAAGGAATTTTCCGAATGAAAGCCAAGTGATGAACAGCTGTTGTGATAGTGCATGCAATGCAACAACAGCCCAAGTGCTGGAAAAAAGGTGTACGCAAGGAATGTCCAGAATATTTTGGTGTCTCATTTGTTATGTCAGCGAAGACAGTTGTGCCTGGATCCATGTTGGATCTAATATCCGTAGCGAATTGATGATGATCATCTGTTGTTGTCTCCTTGATTTACAGCAGGGTCTCGTCAGATTTAACAGAGAAAGCCTCAAGGTAATGTGTTCATGTTTTTATGCCTCGGATTGGAGTCTACTGCGGGCAATTGTGTAGACAAGGCCGGTCCTTGCCGTTCTGCCGCCATTAAAATACCTATTTTCCAGACATTGAATTTAGGTTCAATTTAGGTACTGAATGAAAGTTGAAAATACTTATTCTCCTGATGTTGAAAATATGTATTTTACAGAAGTTTAAAATATGTATTTTCCGGATGTTGAAATCAGGCTAATTTTTTGTTCTGAATGAAAGTTGAAAATAAGTCATTTATAGACGTCTATGATTGGTTCAGATTTGGTCCGGACTGGACAGAAAACCAATGTCCGAAGATGTGGAAATCAAGGCCGGTCTGGAACTGCACCAATAAAAGACGTCCAAAAGGCATTGGCATCGGTCCTTGCTTTCTGAGGTGTAGCCTACAGTGTTGCCTGAAATTTAATTGAAATTCTATGAATGCCCATCTATGTGGTTTGGTAAGCCTACCGTTTGTAAAACACCAAAAAATGACTTCCGGACAGGACCAAAAAAAGACGTCCACAAGACGTCGGCTCATGGTACTGGGGTGTAGCCTACCATGTCGGCCCACAATAGAATTTTATGAATGCCCATCCATGTGCTAGGCCCACCTTTGTAAAACAGGCCATTGCAATGGCTTTATTAGTCTTTATTAGATTCCTGTGACTAATCAATTCGGCTATTTAAGCTTTGAATATCAGCTACCCAACTTTATCAGGAGTTATCGCAAGCCTATTTGCAATGTGTTTACACAGCAAGTATTTTATTTTTTCGCTATGATCAGCTTGTCAAAAAATGTAGGGATACAAACTTGAAACCACTGATCATGACAATGGAGTGAAACTCCTGGACAACAGTTGTGATTGTCCATTCCATGTTGTCAATTTTACTTTGACCTGTCCTATTTTTAGGATATGTTGTTTGTTAACATGTCAGCTAATTTTTTATTTGATTGATTGCCATTTAGGTTAAGCTATTTGATCAGAGAAACCTGCATGATGTAAAACGTGTCCATCTCATTACATTGTCATACATTTTATCTCCAGCCTGTAGGCTACAGAAAAGGCCACATATCCTATATCTGCTACATGAGTTATGTTAGATAATTTTTTTGATGGAACGTTGGTGGAGAGCTGCAGAGATGCATCTCTCCAACAGCACCCTGGAGAGGCGCGCTGGGAATGGACAAGCAAAATATTTTGCGCCCCTGCCTTTGACAAAGTGGGCACTGCTTATGAAAGGGCAGCATCAGCACTCACCTAAAAAGCCCATATGCCACTGGTTGAGAGATATTGTCATTCTTTTTGGGCATAATTATGTGAGGTTTTGTGTGTTGTAGTTGGAGGTGCGTCTTGGTCAGTTTAGCTCAGAAAATGCCACCCTCGTCAATCTGGCACCATAGGCGGCTGCCTAATCCTGCCTAATGTGAGTGGGCCGGCCGTGTGTAGGATAGACTATTGCGCAACACCCAACGCTCTTACTATTAATTATTCTGGATATAAAGACAACAAATTATATACTGTAGCCTAGTGGGATTATTCACAATATGATCAGGTAATGAAATAACATGACAAATAAATGTTGTTTTCCATGTTACACCTGCAATTCTAAACAATACAAGGGGCTTGAAGTACCCAACTTGAACTTGAAGTTACCACATGGGCTACAGAAAAATCGCCATGCATGCATTCAAACTATTTAGTCAGGCAATTTCCACATTATTCTCACACATTTTAGAATGTAATTTGAATATCAAGGACAAAAAACAACAACATTATTCTTAAAGTGGTAATGGCCTACATTTGATTATATATTTATATTGTATAATTATATAAATTATACAATTGTATAACATTGAGGTCCTTCAAAATTACAATTAAGTGCTTGTAAAAAGTCCATGAAATCCCTTGAATTTGACTTGCCAATGTCTGCATGAACCCTGCTTAAAGGATGTATAGTCCTAGGCCTATGTTGCTGTTGTATAGGTGGAGTTATGGGGCAATTTGCATATATTCACTTTTATTCCTAAGTACACATGTGGAACTGAATAATTTTTTTTGGGATTTTTGTTTCAAACCAAATGTTAATCCCATTTTGAAATGTTTATCCGAATGTCACACATTGGCCCCATTATTTATAGAAAGACCCATGTGCATGTGTGTCCTCTTTATGCACATGCATGTATGTGCGTGTGTGTGTGCCTATCATGTGTGTTGTCACATGATGTGTGTTGAGTTTGTCTAGGAGATTCCTCTGGGCTGTAAAGTGGGCGCCATGGCTCTCCTAAGACCCTGAGGAGCTGTCAGTCAGAGACATGAAATATTCAGCAGGCCCTTATCTCCTGCACCGGGGATGCTGGCCATAGTGACGGCACCAAACAAGTCTTTCTACTGTACCTCTGTCTCTCTGTCTCTCTCTCTCTCTCTCTCTCTCTCTCTCTCTCTCTCTCTCTCTCTCTCTCTCTCTCTCTCTCTCTCTCTCTCAATTCAATTTCATTCAATTCAATTTCAAATTAAGGGCTTTATTGGCATGGAAACGTATGTTAACATTGCCAAAGCAAGTGAGGTAGATAGTAAACAAAAGTGAAATAAACAATAAATATTAACAGTATACATTACACTCAGAAGTTCCAAAATAATAAAGACATTTCAAATGTCATATTATGTATATATACAGTGTTGTAACAATGTGCAAATAGTTAAAGTACAAGTGGGAAAATAAATAAACATAAATATGGGTTGTATTTACAATGGTGTTTGTTCTTCACTGGTTTCCCTTTTCTTGTGGCAACAGGTCACAAATCTTGCTGCTGTGATGGCACACTGTGGTTTTTCACCCAGTAGATAAGGGAGTTTATCAAAATTGGGTTTGTTTTCGAATTCTTTGTGGATCTCTGTAATCTGAGGGAAATATGTGTCTCTAATATGGTCATACATTTGGCAGGAGGTTAGGAAGTGCAGCTCAGTTTCCACTTCATTTGGTGGGCAGTGTGCACATAGCCTGTCTTCTCTTGAGAGCCAGGTCTGCCTACGGCGGCCTTTCTCAATAGCAAGGCTATGCTCACTGAGTCTATACATAGTCAAAGCTTTCCTTAAGTTTGGGTCAGTCACAGTGGTCAGGTATTCTGTGGGCCAAATGACATTCTGGTTTGCTCTTTTTTTTTTGTTAATTCTTTCCAATGTGTGAAGTAATTCTCTTTTTGTTTTCTTATGATTTGGTTGGGTCTAATTGTGTTTTTGTTGTTGTTGTCCTGGGGCTCTGTGGGGTCTGTTTGTGTTTGTGAACAGAGCCCCAGGACCAGCTTACTTAGGGGACTCTTCTCCAAGTTCATGTCTCTGTAGGTGATGGCTTTGTTGTGGAAGGTTTGGGAATCACTTCCTTTTAAGTGGTTATAGAATTTAACTGCTCTTTTCTGGATTTTGATAATTAGTGGGTATCGGCCTAATTCTGCTCTGCATGCATTATTTTGTGTTTTTTGTTGTACTCAGAGTATATTTTTGCAGAATTCTGCATGCAGAGTCTCAATTTGGTGTTTGTCCCATTTTGTGAATTGTTGGTTGGTGAGCGGAACCCAGATCTCACAACCATAAAGGGCAATGGGTTCTATAACTGATTCAAGTATTTTTAGACAGATCGTAATTGGTATGTCGAATTTTATGTTCCTTTTGATGGTATAGAAGGCCCTTCTTGCCTTGTCTCTCAGATCGTTCACAGCTTTGTGGAAGTTACCTGTGGCGTTGATGTTTAGGCCGAGGTATGAATTGTTTTTTGTGTGCTCTAGAGCAACTGTGTCTAGATGGAATTTATATTTTTGGTCCAACATTATTTTGTCTTACTGAGATTTACTGTCAAGGCCCAGGTCTGACATAATCTGTGCAGAAGATCTAGGTGCTGCTGTAGGCCCTCCATGGTTGGTGACAGAAGCACCAGATCATCAGCAAACAGTAGACATTTGACTTCAGATTCTAGTAGGGTGAGGCCAGGTGCTGCAGACTGTTCTAGTGCCCTCGCCAATTCGTTTACATATACAGTGGGGAGAACAAGTATTTGATACACTGCCGATTTTGCAGGTTTTCCTACTTACAAAGCATGTAGAGGTCTGTAATTTTTATCATAGGTACACTTCAACTGTGAGTGACTGAATCTAAAACAAAAATCCAGAAAATCACATTGTAGGGTTTTTAAGTAATTCATTTGCATTTTATTGCATGACATAAGTATTTGATACATCAGAAAAGCAGAACTTAATATTTGGTACAGAAACCTTTGTTTGCAATTACAGAGATAATACGTTTCCTGTAGGTCTTGACCAGGTTTGCACACACTGCAGCAGGGATTTTGGCCCACTCCTCCATACAGACCTTCTCCAGATCCTTCAGGTTTCGGGGCTGTCGCTGGGCAATACGGACTTTCAGCTCCCTCCAAAGATGTTCTATTGGGTTCAGGTCTGGAGACTGGCTAGGCCACTCCAAGACCTTGAGATGCTTCTTACGGAGCCACTCCTTAGTTGCCCTGGGTGTGTGTTTTGGGTCGTTGTCATGCTAGAAGACCCAGCCACGACCCATCTTCAATGCTCTTACTGAGGGAAGGAGGTTGTTGGCCAAGATCTTGCGATACATGGCCCCATCCATCCTCCCCTCAATACGGTGCAGTCGTCCTGTCCCCTTTGCAGAAAAGCATCCCCAAAGAATGATGTTTAAACCTCCATGCTTCACGGTTGGGATGGTGTTCTTGGGGTTGTACTCATCCTTCTTCTTCCTCCAAACACGGTGAGTGGAGTTTAGACCAAAAAGCTCTATTTTTGTCTCATCAGACCACATGACCTTCTCCCATTCCTCCTCTGGATCATCCAGATGGTCATTGGCAAACTTCAGACGGGCCTGGACATGCGCTGGCTTGATCAGGGGGTTAGTTCTGGGCTGATCCCTCACCTTCCTCATGATCATTGATGCCCCACGAGGTGAGATCTTGCATGGAGCCCCAGACCGAGGGTGACTGACCGTCATCTTGAACTTCTTCCATTTTCTAATAATTGCGCCAACAGTAGTTGCCTTCTCACCAAGCTGCTTGCCTATTGTCCTGTAGCCCATCCCAGCCTTGTGCAGGTCTACAATTTTATCCCTGATGTCCTTACACAGCTCTCTGGTCTTGGCCATTGTGGAGAGGTTGGAGTCTGTTTGATTGAATGTGTGGACAGGTGTCTTTTATACAGGTAACGAGTTCAAACAGGTGCAGTTGATACAGGTAATGAGTGGAGAACAGGAGGGCTTCTTAAAAAAAAACTAACAGGTCTGTGAGAGCCAGTATTTTTACTGGTTGGTAGGTGATCAAATACTTATGTCATGCAATAAAATGCAAATTAATTACTTAAAAATCATACAATGTGATTTTCTGGATTTTTGTTTTCGATTCCATCTCTCACAGTTGAAGTGTACCTATGATAAAAAATTACAGACCTCTACATGCTTTGTAAGTAGGAAAACCTGCAAAATCGGCAGTGTATCAAATACTTGTTCTCCCCACTGTATATTGAAGAGGGTGGGGCTTAAACTGTATCCCTGTCTCACCCCACAGCCCTGTGGAAATAAATGTGAGTGTTTTTTGCCAATTTTAACCGCACACTTGTTGTTTGTGTTCATGGATTTTATAATGTCGTATGTTTTTTCCCCAACCCCCAACCCCACTTTCCATCAATTTGTATAGCAGACCCTCATGCCAAATTGAGTCAAAAGCTTTTTTGAAATCAACAATGCATGAGAAGACTTTGCCTTTGTTTTAGTGATTCACCATAGTGAAGGCGTAGGCTCAGGTTTTCTGGGTCTCAATTTTTTTGGTTGGATAGGTTTCTCAATTTCTTTCTTAGGTTTTTGCATTCTTCATCAAACCATTTGTCACTGTTGTTACTTTTCTTTGGTTTTCTGTTAGAGATTTTTAGATTTGATAGGGAAGCTGAGAGGTAAAATATACTGTTTAGGTTTTCTACTGCCAAGTTTACACCTTCACTATTACAGTGGAACGTTTTGTTCAGAAAGTTGTCTAAAGGGGATTGAATTTGTTGTTGCCTACTTGGTTTTTGATAGGTTTCGACACTACTTTCCTTCCATCTATAGCATTTCTTAATATTATTCAGTTCCTTTGGCTTTGATGCCTCATGATTGAGTATTGCTCTGTTCAAGTAGACTGTGATTTTTGCTGTGATCTGATAGGGGTGTCAGTGGGCTGATTGTGAACGCTCTGAGAGACTCTGTGTTGAGGTCAGTGATAAAATAGTCTACAGTACTACTGCCAAGAGATGAGCTATGGGTGTACCTACCATAGGAGTCCCCTCGAAGCCTACCATTGACTATGTACATACCCAGCATGCGACAGAGCTGCAGGAGTTGTGACCCATTTCTGTTGGTTATGTTGTGCTAGTTGTGCATATGGGGGAGGGATTGCTGTCACCTCCAGGTCGGTGTTTGTCCCCCTGTGTGCTGAGGGTATCAGGTTCTTGTCCAGTTCTGGCATTTAGGTCGCCACAGACTAATACATGTCCCTGGGTCTGGAAATGATTGATTTCCCCCTCCAGGATGGAGAAACTGTCTTCATTAAAGTATGGGGATTCTAGTGGGGGGATATAGGTAGCACACAGGAGGAAATTTTTCTCTGTTGAGATAATTTCCTTTTGAATTTCTAGCCAAATGTAAAATGTTCCTGTTTTGATTAATTTAATAGAATGAGTTAGGTCTGCTCAATACAAAATTAGCATACCCCCTGAGTCGCTTCCCTGTTTCACACCTGGTAGTTTGGTGGATGGGACTACCAGCTCTCTGTAACCTAGAGGGCAACCAGTGGGTCCGTCTCCTTTATACCATGTTTCTTGTAGGATGACAATGTCTGTATTTCCGATTTCTTTGGTGAAGTCCAGGTTCCTGTTCTTTAGGCCAAAGGCAGATGACCTCAGGCCTTGGATATTCCAGGATGACTCTCTTTCTCTCTCTCTCTCTGTCTTTCTTTCTCTCTCACGCTCTTTATCTCTCTCTCCATCTGTTGGTCAATTTGTTTCTCTCTTTCCTCTCTGACTGTCAGTCTCTCAATAAAATGTTTTCTATTTCTCTCTCTCTTTTTACATATCTGTATCCATCTCAATTCCCACCTCTCACTCTTTCTCTATCTCTTTTTACATATCTGTATCCATCTCAATCCTCACCTCTCACTCTTTCTCTCCCTCTTTTTACATATCTGTATCCATCTCAATCCCCACCTCTCACTCTTCCTCTCTTTCTTTTTCTTTTTCTTTTTACCCCTTACCCCTATCTCCCCTCCATGTGTCCCTCCCTCTCTCTTTCACTCTCTTTCTCTCTGTGTGGCTTCAGGGCATGGCCTCATGAAGAGAGATGCAATTTTGTGTTTGTGTGTGTGTGTGTGTGTGCTCAAGTGTGTGCGTGTGTGTAGCAGTGTGTGTGAGATCCCTCTGCCACAGACCGCCCTCGCAAAGTAAAAACAACAGCCTGAGGTGAGCAGATAAAGGCAGCATGATGTTACGCACTCTGCCCTGCAGCCATTACAGTGTGCCTACCCCCCCCCTCTCTCTCTCTCTCTCTCTCTCTCTCTCTCTCTCTCTCTCTCTCTCTCTCTCTCTCTCTCTCTCTCTTTCTCTCTTTATCTCTCTTCCCCTCTCTCTCCCTCTCTCGCTCTCTCTCTCTAACCCCTCTCTCTCCTCTCTCTTTTCCTCTCCCATTCTCTCCCCCCCTCTCTCCCTCCTTCCCTCTCTCCATTTCTCTCCCTCTCTCCGTCCCTCCATTGTTGTCTGTGAAGCGTATCTGTGCATGACTGTCATTCACCATGGAACTTAAAAAGGGAATTTTACTGAGGGACTGTAGAGGGGTATGAGCTTTAGCTCTGACAAATAGGGATTAGAGAAGTGCTACTGTTGTTATAAGAGATGCCACATTGTTGTTGTCAGTTAGTCTCACACAAAATACTGTCATAGTTGATATATAGAAACAGACAGAATTGTATAGACTCATCCTTAAGACTTCAACAAATGTACTGTGTGCATACTTTCTTTATGGCCAGCTACAACTCTGTACCCCAAAGGATATCACCTTCATGGGTAGGTTTAGCTGGTATTAATTCATATGAATTCCATAGCTCTCTGTGCTGTAATTTGATCAGGCTTTACAGTACTGTAGCTAACATACATATATGGGCTGAGCTATACTCTGTTGCTTTCCATACAGCAGAGGAGGCAGTAAGTGCTGAGTACTCAAATCCAGGAGAGTCTATGGATGGCGCCACCATTAGTCCAGTCTCCCGCAGCCCCTTCCCTCTGTGGAACACTCAGGCCTAGGGTGCAGGAATTACACCAGCACCCAGCAAGACAACTGATCAATGGGCCGGTTGGGCAGCTCTTCCCTCTATTGATAGAGTCACCTGGGCTCCAGAAGTGCCCATTAATCCCAGCAGTTTATCAGCCACAGGACCATGCCGGCTGCAATCCAGAACCCATCTATACACACACACACACACACACACACACACACATACAGGCAGCTACCAACGTGTGCGTGCACACACACGTGCACACACGCTCGCATGCGTATGTATGCACACATACACACCACCCCACCGCACTCACATACACTCACACTCGCACATACCCTTCACCCCAACCCACCTCTCATCCTTTGTCCAGAAGAATGTGGCGTCAATTGCATTACCTTGGGTGTTAGTGTGGCTATAGAGTTGCCTTGTTTTAGCCATACTGCTGTAACTGTATCCAGTGGCCTGCTTGGCCCGGGCTGCTATAGCAGACAGTGAGTCTGACCGGAGCGTGGCATTGATTCTAATGGGCTTTTTAGGGCCCTAATGATGGGAATCTGTTCACGCCTCGCTTGTCACGCCTAATTAAGCTGCAGAAACAATGACTCCATTCACACTGGCTAATGTTACCTTTCTCCCCTCTGCTTCTCTTTCTTTTCACCCCACCCCAACTCAGTCCCACCCCAGCCCAGTCCCACACCAGCCTAGTCCCACCCCAGCCCCAGCCCAGCCAGCCATCAACGGAATGGGACTCTGAAGCCACCACCATCCACAGCTGTCCGCCATATATTCAACAACTCAAAACGCTTTTGCTGTTTTCATTTCCTCAGATATTTGTGTATCAGAGCATTTTACCATTGAGCAACACCCTGGTCTGTTGGAAAGATTGGCCAATTTCCCCCTAAACTGAACCTTAACTTGTGTTCTATTTATTCCATTATCTTTCTATCTATCTATTCGTTTTACACGTATCCATCATTGTCAGACAGTTGTTCTTGGGGAGGGCAGATTTAGTAGTAGTTGTCAAACGGATGGCGACAGTCACAAATCAGGTGGGTGATTCACTTGAGATAAAGGCCTCGCACCACCTTCCACTCAGGAATGTTTGTGTACATATGCTTTTAGCAGGGCACTTAACTCGCAGGGTTAGATCTATAACACGATAATGGCTGGGCGCGTAAAGGCAATGGTTCCTGTGACTTTAGATCAACAGATAGCTAGATACCTTTACCTTTACCTTTATCTGGGGTTGGGCCATAGCAGTGTGGCTGTGTGGTGGCACCAATACATTATCTGTTGTGTTGTATGAGGATGTTTTGTTCGTTTTTGGATGAATGGTGTCTGTCTGTCTGAAGCAAAGTGCCCCAGTCAATATTGATCTTCCCCTGGATCAGACTCTGGCTGCATGACGTCTTGACATGCACTCCTCCTACTCACTCATCCAGTCACCTCTTTTTCTGGTTTCTTTCCTTTTCCATCATCCTATTCTTGGGTTGAGGTTGTTCCTCTGACAGAGTTTACCGTCACTAAGGACAGTTCATGTGTGGTCAAAGTCACTGAGTTGAAATATGCGAGAGATTCAGAGTAGGGTTCATAAGGCAGTCTCAGGAGATGGTAAAATGTAGTTTCCGAAAGTTCAATCAGGATGGCTGGTCTGAATGCTCGTTTAACTTCATCAAGTAAGCATCAGATAATTCACTCTGTTTCCTATTCTACGGGTATAATAGGAATGAAAATAATAATAATAATAATAATAATAATACAAACGAATACAAACGTATACAAACGTATTCTACGGGTATAATAGGAATGAAAATAATAATAATAATAATAATAATACAAACGAATACAAACGTATCATCATCAGCATAGAGTCTTATTCTTCTCCTCTTTCCTATTAGCCATGTGCAGAATGTCATTCACCTATTTACCTTTAAAGGTTTATATTTGTCCTGTTCCACTGCATGTCCAAGTGTTAGGTGTGAAATGGAAATGTGTTTTTTTGCATATCCCAAACCCCCCTGAGACCCCCTGTTTCACTCTTGCAATTATTACTTCCCTCTCTCTCAACCAATGGGTGTAAATCTTGGGATGTATTTATATGTCAACTTACCCATGTTCTCTCACTTGTTGTTTTTCAGCAACAGTCTTCAACAACCATCCACCAGTGATAATAACCTTTAGGCCCGTTATTGGAACTCCTTTCCCCCAGCGGGGGTTTCAATGCCAGCTGGCCAGCAAAAGGCTACCCTGTCGTCAGCATCTGGCTCCGAAGAGCATTCCTCGGAGACAAGGCCATACCCCAAACTATTTAATACAATTCCATATTGTATTCTGTCTCTGTTGTTCATTCAGTTACGCCTGTACTCGATTGAACTTCTGCTACTGCTTGTGGCTAAAGGTACAGGATGTTTACTGTATGTTAACAGTTCAGCCAGTGTGTGCTACTTGATGAACACATATAAGGAAGCCTTCCGCATTTGTATTGGGATCACAGTACATGGTAAGCTGTCAGCACTCAGACAAATGTGAAACTTCATACCTGGTGCACATGACAGGATGCTATATATTGCTTAACATGTGGATGTACAGTACATGCGTACAGTGCAGTCTGTGTATGTCTGTGTTTGAGTGTGCGCAGTGTCATCCCTCAGTGTCAGCTGACCTGACATTTTTCTTGGCGAACGAGACGTTGTGATTGGTCGAAACCCCGTTTGGAGCTTGACCGTAACTTCAACCCTTCTCCCCTACGTGCCAGGATGGGAAAGACTCTCAGCTTGAGAGGAATGTCTTCCAGTGACGAATACAAATGCATCAGGCCTGCAGCTATCATTGAAGTTTTCAGCCACTAACAAAGGCTGCAATTAAACCAGGGATGGTGATTTAGATAAATAGTAATGCACAGAGAGGGGAAAAGGTGAGGGAGGATGTGTGTGTGTGTGTGCATTTTTGTGTGTGTTGGTGTGTGTGTGTGTGTGTTAGAAAGGGAGGGCATTGTGGGGACATGATCAATTGAGAGACTGTTTCAGCATCTGGAGAGTGTCCAACAGATGTTCCTGATTGCGTGGCTTGTCTTTCTCTAGTGTTGAATTGCCTGGTTTGAGGCAGAACGCTCACTGAACATGCCTTACATGACTTTTTGACACTCTGGGGGCGTGAAGCTTTACCTCAGCGCTCCCATGAGTCATCTAGTTACAGTCTACAGTAACGGTGAATAGGTCAGAGAAGTCAATGACCCGTCTTTAATCATTATGATACTTATACTGAAATTAAATTCACCTACTTTTAATAATCTAGTAAGTAACATGTGATCGTCGAGATGATCCGAGATGATGCAGGAATTACATAGTTGTCCTTCATGACATGGTCTTTCGCAAGTCATGATATCCTGATACGTCCAGTTTATGTCTTTCCAAAAGGTATCTAAAATGATTTACTTCTTAATATAACATTTAAAAATTTTACATAGTGGTAATCTCATCTGAAATGTAAGGAAACATTGGAAAATGTAATCTAAAGTACACTAAAATGCACAATTATTATTATTTGTATTATTATTATTTGTATTATTATTATTATTTGTATTATTATTATGTCATTAATAATGAGTGCGTCCTAAGACCAACAGTTGTCTTTATATCCCCTCAGCCCCTAACCACCGCACTACAGAGACCACAGCTCATAAAGAAAACCCTAATCATCTCCCAACAGAACACACAATGACAGAAATGTACTGTCCTGCCATTTCCAATGAAATACAAAAAAATGATTTGAACCATGCTAGGTGTTTGGTAAGCCAATCTTCCCGGGGCATTTAAACAAAGGATTTCAATGCCCCCCTTTGAAATGAGAGGACACGTAACAAGGCATCTTTTGCAATTGCCCACTGTCATGAGAAGCTCTTATAAGAAACACATTTTCCAGAGCAGAACCAGCTAGCGCACTGAGAGCCATTTACAATTGCCTGCCTGTTCCCCTGGACAGCTAAAACAATCTGCTAATCAGCATGAACGATGAGTAACCACCAATCTATCTATTAAGGTCAATGGGTACCTCAGGCATGGCCACAGACTGTCAGAGGAGGTGATAGGATCAACAACATGCTGCCAACTACTGTACCCAGGCTTTGCACTCAGTACTCTGCCTGGCCTGGGCTTGCACTCATAGCATAATACATCATTTGTTATTCTCCAATGTACTTGTTGTTATCCAACAAGTGAAAACAGCAAAATAACAATGTGGAGAAATTGTCATTAAAAAAAACTGCAAAGGTGCAGTCTATCGGAAATACCAAAACCGGTTGTGTCTGTGTTCTTTGTGGAGATTACTGATCATCAACGGGTTCGGTGCTTCTGTTGTGTGCAAATGTAGCAAATACACACTGTGGTTGTCCTGAGCTGTCTGGGAATACATCGAAGGGGTGGTACCCGTGTTGACGACGTGACATCTTGTACTTCCTCTGTCAGCTCCAGGTTCCTGTCACCTCCATGCTGTTATGCCTGGCTTCATAACCTGTTTGACTCTCCTACTCGCTAGCGGCCTCGCTCTCCCCATGTCACAGGGCCGCAGCGCTACATGTCAGCTTCACCGCCGCCCGTCTGGCAGCTGGCTTCCATCACTGTCACGCACTCACATTCCAATGCACGCTTCGCCCCCATCACATTACGTTTACAGCCTCAAAATGGGCCACTCCGGGGGAGGCCGAGGGAAATCTCCCTCTCCCCGCTCTCAGGTTCTTCACTGCTATAACATACCTGCTCTGTGATTAATTACCCCTCCCTAAACTCCCTAATCTGGTACAAACTGTATGTTTTACTGTTTCTATTGGTAGAATAATCCCCTGGTAATCCTAACCAATTACGACTTCACCTCCACCAACCACCTCCTGAACTACCTGTTAATTGGTGAAGAAGGAAGTGTGTCGGTCTGGCCATTAAACCTGGAGGCTAGAGGCCTTCTAGAATGTCTTTGTGTGGAACATCCAACCATCTCAATCAGGACCATCTAATGGCTGACCCCTGTTGTTCTCTCCCTGCTTGAACAGCAGCTATGTGTATTGAGGGTGAGGGGGGTCAAGCTTCCCACAGCCAGTAGACAGACTACATGTTGACAGATAAGGCAGGACGACTAGCCCGGCAGGTCACAACTCTTCACACACCATGACATTTGTTGGAGAAGAAGTGGCATTGCGGATGGGAAAAACACACATGGGCTTGGAGACACTAAAAAAACCAGCCACTCCAAACACAAAAGGATGGACTTTTCGGTGACTAAACAGGACAGTTACTCAAAGGGGGAATAGGGGAACAGTCAAGTATAACACCTCAGAAAATGTCTCTCCCTCCCTTCCTGGCCCTGAATCGTAGGCCTATACTTTGACAGTGTTGATGGTATTGGTGGTAGATTATTTCCCCTTGCGTTTACATTCAGGAGACCCAAAGATTCCTATCTTTTGACCACATCTTTTCTTTCCTTGTGTGTTTACATGTCTTCACCCGGGCTGATAAATGACTGGTTGATTTATATACTGTGTATATATACAGAGCCAGCATTATGAAGATCCACAACTCAGCATGTATCATGTTTAAACCCCAGGATTATGGCTTTGTTTGTTTACACTGTGTTTTATTCATCTACATTCTACGTGTCTCCAGGCACATTGGAGTCAACATAACAGGGGTTAGGAGTTGGCCATGTCCTTGTTTTAACTGATGGTATGTCTCACATGATTTTCCCAATGTGAATGGGGTCATTGTTGGGATGGGTCAGGGATGGGACTTTTGGGGGATATGTTTTTATTTTATTTTGAATGTAGGGTGAGAAGATATTAATTTATGGAAGAAAAAAAAAAAACATTTAGAAAGGCTTATACAAAGTGGTAGTGTTTTATTGCCTACACACTAATGCCCAAAATGAATATTAAAATCACAGGAAGGAAAGCATACTCCTTAGAGGAGATTCATTTTCACTTTTCACAGGTAGCAAATGATTGATTTCAGACATTGACATCAATTACATTTAAACTCTCCACAAAACAATCTGATCTGTGATCTTGTTTCCTTTTGAAACCCAAGATAGTTTGGCAAACACCAACATCCCCAAAGTCAGAGCCTGTCCTGCCTTGTTTTCTGGCACACTTTGGGCTAGAGTACTGGGCACAGGGGAGCTAGATTTGAAGTGTGCCTTGTTTTGTTTTCCTAAACTGTTGTCCGATGATTAGATTTTTGGTTGAAAGTGCAGTGTTACCTGATCTTTTGATTGGGTGTAAGGTTACTGGCCCTGAGAAGTACTTAACCTTGGCAGGCTACAGCACTACAGTAGACCACACAGGCCAGAGCTGTATAGCTGTCCAGCTGGCCGAGTGCACTGGGCCATTGTGCTCAATGAGATTGCATGTAGACCATTTTATTTATTCGCAAAGTACCGAGTGGAGTTGGAAACAATGGAGTCATATTAAAGTAATCAACAAAGTCCTAAAGCTGTAAATCCTTTAATTGATTTTTATCAAGCATTGCTAAAAGCCTTCATAGTATTACTATTTGCTACTTCTGAATCAGAAGTGTGCAGAGATATATTTTGGCACGCGTATTGAGAGAGTAACAATGATTTATATAGATCTTGTGTTTATGGGGTTTAGCCTTCTAATTCAATTCAGCAACTCACAGAATATGAAGAGAATAGTTGTACCTTACCAAATCAAAGTTCACTCTCCAAGTTTAAAACGGTTGCCACCTGCATGGCTTTGCTGTATCGCTTGACTCATATGTATTCATCATTTATTTTTTAAATCTAAATGTATTGAAGCATACTGAAATATGCTTTAGAATCCAAATAATAAATACATCCAAATAATAAAACATTATATAACATTTATATCCAGGGAATTTAAATAACAGTCATATAAAAACACGCTCCACTACTTCCATGTGAAAAGCCCCCCACCCCTGATCCCATACTAGGCTATATAAACTTCACTAAATGCCTCGCTCCCCCACACCATTATCCCCATAACTAGCCTAGCTGTCACTAAGGTCAGCAGCCATCCTGTATTTGAGACCCATCACAGTGGACAATGTTTGCCCAGCAGCCAGTGTTGTTCACTGGGCTCCCCAGCAGTGCTTAGACCCCTGTCCCTCCAGAGTCCCTCTCACTGTGCTGGGCCTGGGTGGATTGCGAAGGGGAAATGCAACTGTTAAAGCATGTAGCTATCAAAGCAGCTTAGCCACTAGCCTGTGGATGAGGCCCAGGGGGAGCTGTCCTTTCTGGGCCAGTGGAGCCCAATAAAGACTGCTGGTACGTCTGGGGCCTCCGCTACACTGGTGGCTGGATGGCTGGATGCATGGCGATAAAAGACCAGCTCCACCATGTTCCCTAACAGGTTTCTCTGAGAATGTGTTTCCATTCTCATGGCGCCCCGTGTTGGGTTGCAGAGGGAGGGAGACCTGCTGGAGATGTTTCTGTGTTTCTATTACAGAGTGAGTCGGGTTTCTCTGGTTCAGAACTGACGGGCTGTTTTGACCCTGTTGTGGTTCTTCAACACCATGTTTTAGGGAGACCCAGGGGCCTATGATTTCAAACAATTTTCTCTAAGAGATACTCAATACCGAAGGGCCTGTACTTAGTGGAATTGGAACTTGACTGGTGATTAAAAAAAATATCTGGATCCAAAAGGCCAAATCTGAGAGAAAACTGTAGTATTAGAACCATTTGTACAGTATGTTCTTTGTAATACAATCTTGTCAACAGCCTGTGTGTATCTCTTTCAGCATGTTTGTCCTTTCATCCACTCAGAGAGCGAGATATAGAGGCACCGAAGGAATTCTATTGGTTTCATGACCTCCATTCTCTGCCTTCACCTTCAATCCTTCTCTTTTCCACTCCTTCCATATCACTCCATTTCCTTCTTGTAGAACAGGTGCAGCAAGATGCTTCTCAGATCTCAGATTAAGACAGGTTTTGGAGGATTGTAAACAGAGTTAAGATATCCAGATTACGCATAAGGATCAAAAACTGGAATAACATAGAGGAAGCAGAACATTCATTATTTAATCCATGCATAGAGGATGTTATATTCCGTTAATCTGGTGGTGTGGGTATGTGGGTGTATTCACTGGTCCAAGCTGTCAAATCCACTGACCTTTGAGTCAAGCTTGTGGCAATTTTATCAGTAAACTTTCACTGCAGCAAAGGATTTCTGACACGTAAATAAATTACAGTGGTGTGAGAGAAGATTGCAATTGATTTCAGCATTTTTTACTATTTCTATTCTTGTCCAATATACATTGTTTATATAATATTTTACTGCAAATACTATGCAGACCAGAATCAGGCAGTGGTGATCAATCAGTGTATTTGTCTGCAGATGACGAGGCTAACTCTCACCCTCTCTGCAGTCTCTGCAAAGTGCCTCCAGTTGAAGAGGTCAATATCAACATATTACTGAGCTCTGACAGACAGACCCGCAGACAGGCAGCAATGAGACAGGAAAGCAAGTCAGCAGCACCTGCTTTTCTCCGTCCACACACACACACGCACGCTCACACACTCGCACACACACACAGACGTACACACAGCCCACCACATCCTAATCTAATAAGTGCGATGGCTAGCTTGATTAATAAAGCCAGTTATTGACTTCTAATTGGCGCCGCTCTGCTCTGCTAATTTCCTGGGACAGAATTACACTAATGCGGTTTGCCTGATGGAGTACTTATAGTCGTCTCCTAGGAGAGACAGGTCTCTGAAATGAATAGATAACAACGAGAGAGAGAGAGAGAGAGAGAGAGAGAGAGAGAGAGAGAGAGAGAGAGAGATTTTTAAAACTTTGATAAAGATCGGGGGCTGTTGTTTCAGCGTAGACCATTTTTCTAATCAGTAGCCTGCTGTCTTTGGAAATGTCATCCTGCAGTATTGCTTACTGCGCTGGGCTGGGGAGAGACTAGGACAGGGGCCGAGCAGCAGACTTTCACTTGAGGAGTGTAACACTAGCCACCTGTCTACACGCTAATGAATTCTCACCAAACCTTTCACCTCTGAGGCTCTCTCTGTTGTATATACACTATCACACTGAGCCCATGAACTTGACCAGGCTGCTCGTACTGTATTGGAGAAATCCATGCAGCACTTACTGTATGGGGAATATGAGAAACATACACATACACAGTGCAGTTAGATACAGACCAGTCATGAAACTCTTTATTATCCTGTCCTGCCTCAGAGCCTTTGAGTCCCCTTTGGCTTAAATCTGTTTTCACATCCAGGATATTCATGCCGCGGATTATCTCACAAATTTAGCACTGTCTGCATCTTATTTCTGTTCTTAATCCATATTTGTAATCTTGCGTCCTATTGTTCTGATTCTCAACTCTGTTCACAATCCCTGCAACACATGTTTAATCCTGGATTGACACTGATCTGTGTGGCTTCAAGCACCTGTTCCTTCAATGTGACAAGACAAGACATACAGTAACTTGAGGCCAGTGGCGTGTATTCATGGCTGTCAAGGGAAGCCAGGCTTCCCCAAATAGTTGACCTTTTTAAATTATTATTATACAATTCCCTTCAATTCGCAAGTGGCTGAATCTCACCGGAGAAATCATCCGAGCGAGGGAAACAGCAACCCTCTGTCTCATTATGTGTAGCCCATGTATCTGATGCAGTGGACGCTCCTCAGAGGAGGAAGGGGAGGACCATCCTCCTCAGTGAATTTCCTAAAAAATGTAATCGCAAAACATTTAAAAAGTTATCATTTTTAGATAGAACTATACTAAATATAATCACGTCACCAAATAATTGAATAAAACACACTATTTTGCAAAGAAGGTCTACAGTAGCCTCAACAGCACTCTGTAGGGTAGCACCATGGTGTAGCCGGAGGACAGCTAGCTTCCGTCCTCCTCTGGGTTCATTGACTTCAATACAAAACATAGAAGGCTCATGGTTCTGCCTTAGACCGCTACACCACTCGGGAGGCCCATTACACTCTATATCAGCTAGATGCAGGCAAGAGTGTGCAAGGCGATATTGAATGTCACTGTCTGTCCATGTGTCACTGTCTGTCATATCATATTTGTCTCTCGACCTGTGTGCACCTGTGTAAACTTTCATTCATAGGCTAGGTTGTAGCAACCTCATGATGGGTATAGAGAAAATGTGAGTATCATGTAGTAGCCTAAACCTATCGCTGTTACATTGAACTGGGTGAATGGAATATGTTAGAGAGTCATCCAATATGCTGTAATAGAAGTAAGTCCATGCTCATAAAAAAAAAAGGTCCTCCCTCATCTTAAAATAATTAGTCAATCAGAGTTAATCTCAACTGTGGGTTGTCCTGGTGCAGCAAAATGCCCCCCAAGGGAGGCCAGTTTGAATTTGGCTTCAAACCAATCATCCAAAGCAAAATGTCATTTTCAGAAAAACTTGTCTATTTCTGGTCTGCTTGTGTTGATGTCCTGCAGTAGCTAGCTTGCTAAGTCAGCCCATTCCTAAGCCATGGATGGAGATGTGGATTTAGACTTGTGGTTTTGACTTAATTCTCTGTACAGGCCAATGACTGTGACGGCGATTCTGAACAAACCATAAATTCATATATTGTGCCACTGGCCTGAGACGATGTAGCCTAGTTGTAGCCTAGTAGGCTCACGTTAACTAGCTAGCTAACTTAGGTGGTTCATTGTTGCCCATGCGAGAAAGTTAGGCTAGCAAACATTTTAGCTAGGTAAACTATGACAACAAAAACTAAAAGCATACTATAGGACAGAGCCATAGACCATTTTACCAACATGAAAGAGAGGAGGATGGCATTGGCGTTCAACTTGTCTACAAGTGGGGTCAGTCAACTTTGTTTTAACTAAAACACACAAACACACACAGAGGCACACAGAGGCACACAGAGGCACACAGAGGCACACAGAGGCACACACACACAGAAATCAGTACCATGGACAGCCACATGATATTTAGCAACATTGATTGGACTAAATTGTTTTTGGTATCTTTAAGTTTGTTTTCACTGTATTATAGCCTAGTTGATTTGATGATGTTTAAATGTTTCAGTTGAAATGGTGCTGGAATAGTGGAGGCAGTGCTCCTGTTGTCTTTGTGCTATCTTGCGGTAACTCTGCGGTTGTAAATCAGTAGTTGTTTAGTAAACTGTAGAAAACATGAACTTGCTTGACCATGCTGTGATATAACTGTTTGTTACATGCAATATTTGCTTTGTGGACTTCACCGGACAGATGTTGCTCTCCAGTTTTGTGACGAAACAAACTAATTTGTAGTTTAATTTATTCCGCCACTGTGTGACTGTTGTCTTTTTGTTGTCAAGGCTATATTGTATATCACGGTGGCGTATGAAGGAATGGGTTATAGAGCAAACAATGCAATTATCACAACATATGTTGTAATATGGCTTTTTTACTGGCTTGGCTTCAGCAGTGATTTTATCCACGCACCGCTACTGCTTGAGGCTGGATGCTTTGTTGCTCTAGTCAACTCTGAAATGTGAAAATAAAAATGGTGAAATCATTATACTCATGGTGAGTTCACGTGTATGTGTGAGAGACATCAATCAATCAATCAAATTTCATTTATAAAGCCCTTTTTACATCAGCAGATGTAAAAGGTGAGAGGTGAGTTAGTTCAGCTAGAGTCATTTCAGTTTTAGCCTCAATTAGTCTGAAATAATTATCTTTGCTATACACAGTGGTGTAAAGTACTTAAGTAAAATTACTTTAATGGACTACTTAAGCTTAAAATAACACATCCTAGATCTGAATGAATGAAATAATCTTATTAAATACTTTTTTCTTTACATAGTTGAATGTGCTGACAACAAAATCACACAAAAAATATCAATGGAAATCAAATTTATCAACCCATGGAGGTCTGGATTTGGAGTCACCCTCAAAATTAAAGTGGAAAACCACACTACAGGCTGATCCAACTTTGATGTAATGTCCTTAAAACAAGTCAAAATGAGGCTCAGTAGTGTGTGTGGCCTCCACCTGCCTGTATGACCTCCCTACAATGCCTGGGCATGCTCCTGATGAGGTGGCGGATGGTCTCCTGAGGGATCTCCTCCCAGACCTGGACTAAAGCATCCGCCAACTCCTGGACAGTCTGTGGTGCAACGTGGCGTTGGTGGATGGAGCGAGACATGATGTCCCAGATGTGCTCAATTGGATTCAGGTCTGGGGAACGGGCGGGCCAGTCCATAGCATCAATGCCTTCCTCTTGCAGGAATTGCTGACACACTCCAGCCACATGAGGTCTAGCATTGTCTTGCATTAGGAGGAACCCAGGGCCAACCGCACCAGCATATGGTCTCACAAGGGGTCTGAGGATCTCATCTCGGTACCTAATGGCAGTCAGGCTACCTCTGGCGAGCACATGGAGGGCTGTGCGGCCCCCCAAAGAAATGCCACCCCACACCATGACTGACCCACTGCCAAACCGGTCATGCTGGAGGATGTTGCAGGCAGCAGAACGTTCTCCACGGTGTCTCCAGACTCTGTCACGTCTGTCACGTGCTCAGTGTGAACCTGCTTTCATCTGTGAAGAGCACAGGGCACCAGTGGCGAATTTGCCAATCTAGGTGTTCTCTGGCAAATGCCAAACGTCCTGCACGGTGTTGGGCTGTAAGCACAACCCCCACCTGTGGACGTCGGGCCCTCATACCACCCTCATAGAGTCTGTTTCTGACCATTTGAGCAGACACATACACATTTGTGGCCTGCTGGAGGTCATTTTGCAGGGCTCTGGCAGTGCTCCTCCTGCTTCTCCTTGCACAAAGGCGGAGGTAGCAGTCCTGCTGCTGGGTTGTTGCCCTCCTACGGCCTCCTCCACGTCTCCTGATGTACTGGCCTGTCTCCTGGTAGCGCCTCCATGCTCTGGACACTACCTGACAGACACAGCAAACCTTCTTGCCACAGCTCGCATTGATGTGCCATCCTGGATGAGCTGCACTACCTGAGCCACTTGTGTGGGTTGTAGACTCCGTCTCATGCTACCACTAGAGTGAAAGCACCGCCAGCATTCAAAAGTGACCAAAACATCAGCCAGGAAGCATAGGAACTGAGAAGTGGTCTGTGGTCACCACCTGCAAAACCAGTCCTTTATTGGGGGTGTCTTGCTAATTGCCTATAATTTCCACCTGTTGTCTATTCCATTTGCACAACAGCATGTGAAATTTATTGTCAATCAGTGTTGCTTCCTAAGTGGACAGTTTGATTTCACAGAAGTGTGATTGACTTACATTGTGTTGTTTAAGTGTTCCCTTAATTTTTTTGAGCAGTGTATTTATATTTTTGACAACTTTTTACTTTTACTCCACTACATCCCTAAAGAAAATAATGTACTTTTTACTCCATATATTTTACCTGACACCCAAAAGTACTCGTAACATTTTGAATGCTTAGCAGGACAGGAAAATTGTCCAATTCACACACTTTAAAAAACAAGAAAATCGTGCTGTCTGGTTTGCTTAATATAAGGAATTTGAAATGATTTATACTTTTACTTTTGGTACTTAAGTATATTTTAGCAATTACATTTACTTTTGATACTTAAGTATATTTAAAACCAAATACTTTTTGACTTTTACTCAAGTAGTATTTTACTGGGTGACTTTCACTTTTACTTGAGTCATTTTCTATTAAGGTATCTTTATTTTTACTCAAGTATGACAACTGGGTACTTTATCCACCACTGGCTATACATTTACAATATTAATACGATATACATTTACAATATTAATACAATACAGTCAATTAATGAAGATTGTAATAATTGACATATGCGGGAGGAGGACGTTCGACAGCCAAAATGAACCAATATGAGTTTTTTCTCTCAGCGCTGCCTCTGACCTGTATAGTGAGAGTAAGTCGTTTTAATCCTGTGTTAAGATCCAATATTAGAAAAGGGAGTCTGTGTCTTTGATGCAATAGATTACCAGTAATCTTGTCTTTTCAGATTTAGGAGAGATTAAAAACTCATGTACTTATTGAAGCCCAAAGGAATCACTGTTTCCTTCTCAAGATGTACAGCCTTTTTCAAGATATTGAAATAACCGTAATACCAATCAATGGCATGTCATATATTAAACAATTTCAGCATTTGAAATAATTTAATCCTACTGTCATAATTATAAACAAAATAAAATATTTATGTAAAAACAAAGTCCTGAGTTTGCAAAGACCATAGTGGGGCTGATTTGTTTGTTTTGTCGCATCTGCTTTGATATTCGGATGATATATAAAAAATATGAACATGGTTTAATTATCTATTTACGAGTAACTAAGAAGTCATAAATAATCTGCTCTAACTGTTATTGTTTAGAGCACACTGAAGGATTTACTGAAGACTAGTTCCATCATTTGGCTACATGCTGTGGCTGTTTTTCAGTCTGATATTGTTAAATATAGGAAATAAATAGCATTATGCTTGCAGGGAAAAAGAACTGAGACACATTATTGAACGTAGCATAGATTTTACATGGTGGAAGATCCAAGAGCCTGTAAATTCAGCTACGGTAAATAAAGTCTATACAATGAATCAAAGAATGTGCTGAGTGAGGACACACACACACACACACAACCTCACCCGTCTGGGGGAGAGACGACCAACGAACAGCACCCCCACCCCACTCAACACCTGAGGGAGAACAAAGACTCATGTAATGGCTCAGCCAGTCAGTCTCCATTGTAAGGCAAGCCAAGACACACAGATTGAAGAAACACAGGTTAGCTTGAACCCCTTCCAGAGACACTCTGTCAATTAGGAGGACGCCAGAGAGACGTCAGTACGACCGCACAAACAAAAGACACAGGGGAGACATAAACATGAGCTAATAATGTTATTGCAATTAAAGCAACATTAGTTGGGTTGACACCTGAGTGTGATGCCATACAGCTGCAGAAGTTCCATTGAATAGTATGCCTGCGAGGGCAGGGCCAGGGTTTGTATTGTAAAGTGAGCTGATTGTTTGAAAGGCTCAGCACACCCAGGCCTGGTCTCTGGAGATGGCTGCATCATAGCTGAGAAGCCTTTGTTGCTGTTTTCAAAGGGCTTCCACTGTGCAGCACAGCCTTCCCCAATCAAGTCCTGGCACCTATTCATCAATGAGGACAACCCTCTGTCAAATAGTTCTACCATACTCAAATATGATACAATGCAATTTTTTGAGCATACAGTGTACCGGTAGTGATTTTAACACAACAGTCATTGCTAGTAAGAAACATCAACTGCCGTTACCTGTAATATCCACCATAATTCCCATGTGATACATATGAGAAATAGCTAGCATACATTTGCTGTAATGTAAGGCTTGACAGAGGTGGGACAAAGTCATTGTTATGCAAGTCACAAGTAAGTCTCAAGTCTTTGCCCTCGAGTCCCGAGTCAAGTCGAGTCAAAGATGAGGCAAGTCCCAAGTCGAGTCAAAAGTCAAAGCCATCAAGTCTCAAGTCGAGTCCAAAGTCCTACATTTTAGTTTCGAGTCATTTCAAGTCCTCTTAGCAAGCCTTTGCAAGTCATTACAAGTCCTCGTAGCAAGTCTTCTCGAGTCATAAGGCGCAAGTCCAAGTCAAGTCACGAGTCATTGATGTTAAAGTCCAAGTCGAGTTGCAAGTCTTTGTACATTTTGTCGAGTCGAGTCTGAAGTCATCAAATTCATGACTCGAGTCTGACTCGAGTCCAAGTCACATGACTCGAGTCCACACCTCTGAGGCTTGACAATATATTTCTGTATCATACAGGACTACACTGCATGTCATGTATTTAACACATTATACTTTAATAAGGACTACCAATATACAGCGTGTGATCTAATGTAGTAGCTAATCCTGGGCCATTGCATACAGTATAGTCAGGAAGCTGGTGTCCCGTACACTATTCTGGCCTCACTCTTACAGTAGGTGTCACCCCCCTCTTCTTTCAGAGAGCACTCAGCTCTATGAACAGCCTAGATATACCCTACCCTTTATGTATGAGCCTCAGCTTGCATCTCAAATGCCGGGAAGTCACACACTGCTTAATGTATTTAGAAATGTTGTCAGGATGCCATTAAACACATACACATGCACAAACAGGCAGGCAGGCAGGCAGGCAAGTAGGCAGGCAGGCAGGCAGGCAGACAGGCAGGCAGGCAGGCAGGCAGGCAGGCACACACACCTTTATGTCTGACTGATTACACTTGATGGGAGCTCTCAGAAAGCAGCAGCAGTCCTGTGGTAGTTGTGGTTAGTGTCATACAAGAACGACAGTTACTGAGACATCCGTGGACCAGACCAGACCTGGCATTTATCTGACTGACTGACTCCTGAGTGTCAGCTTTCCCCCAGCCTGAAAGTGAAAGCCTTTCACCTTGAACACCACAGCTCAGACACACAAACCCTAACCCAACCCAAACCTCAAACACACACACACGCGCTCGCGCACACACACACAAACGTGACCCAAATCACAAGGCAAGGCCACAAAATGAACAGGCCAGTATCCAGTTCAAAGAGGTCTGCTAGAAAACAAGGATCACCCCACACCCCCAGTGTAAATAGTCCCGGTCATGGAATATTCACCATCAGAACCCTAAACTTAATATAGGGTGGTGGTGTAATGTTAATGTATGGCCTTTAATAATTGATTAGGCCCCTTGTTGTCATCTCGATGCCTCCAGGAGATGCCACAGTGCAAACCATTGGTCTTGAAGGTAAAATAAAATAATCTGTATGTTCCTTTCCAACTAAAGCACAGCCTTAATGTTAAGTGGTAGGTGGTCAGTATAATCAATCAATCAATCAATCAATAAAATGTATTTATAAAGCCCTTTTTACATCAGCAGATGTCACAAAGTGCTATACATAAACCCAGCCTAAAACCCCAAAAAGCAAGCAATGCAGATGTAAAAGCAAAATAACACAGGCCTGCAGTTATTTTCTTCCCTGGTACTGATAATGAAAAGCAGAGGCTGTGTAAGTCCGTCCCAGCTTTCATTTAATTTACAAATGTCTCATCTCCAGCAGGCTAACCTGATCCTGCTCCAGCCCCAGCCGGAGATCTCTCCACTTCCTGGTGTCCAAGTAATGATTGTTAATGATGTCATCCGATCAGGAGGAGAGCAGCATGGCGTGGGTTGGAGGGTGATGTGTGTGTGTGTGTGTTTGGAAGTGGTGGTGGTATATGTTATGATGACGGAGGTTAGGGGATGGGGGGCAGAAGGGTAGGGGGCTTCAAGGACAATGAGCCCCAGTGTCCATAGCTATCATGATCCTCAGCCTGAAGCTCTTGCTCTTCGTTTACCCAGACCAGACTGAGTCTCTCCAGACAGAGCGAGAGAGAGAAAGCCATTGTGCTGCTACCCCCATCAGGCATCTCCCCTCCCCATACAAACACCAGTTCAGTCCCCCGGTCCCCCTGTGTCCCACCCCTTCATTAAGACCTGGGGTCCTCCAGAGAGTCCTAGCCCAGTGCAGAGTGCAGGGGTCAGACTGTAATTAATGCCGGACCTCCTCCCCTTTAAGGCCTAATCCACTCCAGCTTCAGGACACGAGTGTAGGCAGAGAGAGAGGAAGAGACAGAGGAAGAGGCAGAGACAGAGGCAGAGACAGAGGAAGAGGCAGAGACAGAGGAAGAGGCAGAGGAAGAGGCAGAGACAGAGGAAGAGGCAGAGGAAGAGGCAGAGGCAGAGGCAGAGGCAGAGACAGAGACAGAGGAAGAGGCAGAGACAGAGGAAGAGGCAGAGGAAGAGGCAGAGACAGAGGAAGAGGCAGAGGAAGAGACAGAGGCAGAGACAGAGGAAAAGGCAGAGACAGAGGCAAAGACAGAGGCAGAGAGAGAGGAAGATGCGGAAACAGAGGAAGAGGCAAAGGAAGAGGCATAGACAGAGGCAGAGACAGATGAAGAGGCAGAAACAGAGGAAAAGGCAGCGACAGAGGCAGAGGCAGAGGAATAGGCAGAGACAGGGATCCTGACCAGTGACTTTACCAATGGGCAGGCTGACTACTTAAAGCGGAGGGTCCTAACATCCACGGGTATTAAAGGGAGGGCACTAATGTCGGGTGACACTAATGATATTCACAGTTTGAGGTATAGGGAAATGCCTCTGAAGTAGCTTGAATTTCGGCTGAACTATGTTTAATTGTATTCCTGTCCAGGATGACCCTAGATGACATGAAACTAGGTTGTTTACTATAGATTAGTACAAAAGCGGTGTCACTCACACACTGGCTGTGATGTTTAATGATTTCCTCCACAAACATCCAGGATGCTGGGCATTCTCATCATAACTACTGATAGTGCTAATGCAGTGGTATAGTGACTGCTAATGCCCGGCTCTCACTGTGATAAGTGATGCTTATCATCCTCTCTCCGGCAGGATTTGTTACACTTCTTTATCTCCCCTCCGATACATTAACAGATAAACCTACCCAATGCCCTAATGTCCTCTATGATGCCTGTATGTTTGTCTGTTAGATCAACCCTCCCTCCTCCTCCTCTTCTCCTCTGTCTCCTCCTTCTCTAAACGTTATTATCTGATGATTGCTCCATTGTCTGAGGGGTCAGCGGGTAACAAATGTGGCTCTTGGCCCCTGTATGGGAACCCATGTCTGGGGAGACAGACACATAAAGCTGGGGTCCCCCTCCACCCTCCACTGCAGCAGCCAGGCTGTAATGACACGGTCAAATCAGACTGTGGACTCTGGGGGAATGACCTCTGGAGACCCCTGGTTCCAGAACATGACCTGGAACTGGCGGGGGCTCTGTCTGATTGCCCAGCGTAGTGACGTCTAAATAATAGGGCCACAGCTAATGGCCAACCCTCTAGGAGCAGCCATCTGCACCACCCTCCAGGAGTCGAACTGATGATGGACTGGACAAAGAGCTGGAGCCCATAATGCTGGAGAGAAGATCCTACAGAAGCCTACAGGATCCGCATCATTTCACATTTTATAATGATATTGTGGCTGCTACTGTTGTATGAAGGACAATGGACTGAAATAAGCATGTTACAGTGTGGGTAGAATTTAGTTGAATCTGTGATAGCAATGTTCATTCTAAAAACTGGAGGAGGAGTCTACTTCATAGTGTGTTTTAACAGTGGCTACAGATACGGAGTTTCTGTATCCCAATTTGCCCAGGCAAAAAATATGGATATTTGTGCGCATGTGCAGGATTTGTTTACGTAGCTGAGTACCCACTCCGCTGCCGATGTAGCTGCTGTGCAGAGTGCTCCGCTCTCCTTCCTTAATCGCCTTTGTCTGGTCACTGATGTAGCCTACAAACTTCATGTTGTACACAAAACTGTTCCAACTATTGCATTCCCTCAGTAGGCTACTAAGCATAAGCTCGATTTCGTACAACCTTCATGTTGTACACAAAACTATTTGAAGTATTGTATTCCATGCCTCAGTAAGCATAAGCTGCTGAGTTACATGCTGCTATTTACTCTCGCCACGATATATCAGCATATATGGCATAACTATGGCGATGCAAAATGAACTTGCCAATTGGCAGCAACTATAAAGATTAGCTTACATCATCACACAAAACGTTGATAGTTCGATGATTTGAAACTATTATTTCCCAAGAAATGACACAAGAAATGTAGAGTAACAATCTTGATATTAACCTCTTTTGATCATTGCCATTAATACACCATTATTACTGCTAATTTATGTACTGGTTTATACCCCACTTACAACTCTAACCCTGAGACTGAGGTAAGTGATCAATATCCAGATACAGAGTGTTTTGGAAGAAAAAGGTTTTACCGAAGGTAAATGGAGCCAAACTTTCTGTCAAAGTAGTAAAAGACATCTAGAAAATTTCTGGTAAATCAGTCGCAGATGTGTATGTTTATAAAGATAAATTGAATTAAAGTATAGTCGTACTTGTGCACAAGCCCTGGGTCCCGGCTCTTGCTCTCTAATCAGGACGCTGGTGATTTAACTGGCTTCAACAGGTCATGCTATTTAAGAGGAACCACTACAGGCTCCAGGAAATGAAACACGGCCGCCGAACATGGTTTGGAGTGAAGGACTCTGCTGTTTTTCCCCTCTACAAAAATTGTCCCCCGCCCTTCTAGTCCCCAACTCCTACTCAGAACTAACTAGAAAAAACCTCATTAAGAGTCTGAATGGAATTCTCTCTGTGGAATGTCCGCTGTATCTGTTACTTGGTTAGCCGAACCTGAACCCCCTCCTCAACGTGGATACACACACACACACACACACACACACACACACACACACACACACACACACACACACACACACACACACACACACACACACACACACACACACACACACACACACACACACACACACACACACACACACACACACACACACACATAGACAGACAAACAGACAGACAGACAGAGACCCTGGCACAAGGCTCCTTCATGGCCCCTCATCTGATAGAGGGTGGGGGGATGTGAAGGGCTGCCCTGCCCAAGAGGGACCTCAAGACCACACGGCATTTTCTGCTCGAGTGTTTCGTCATTGTCGAATCACTAATTGGACGGCATCTGAGCCAGATTATTTCTATTCACTTCCTTATGGGAGCGATTGTTTGTGAGAAATAGCTTGGGCCCGATCTGCCCTATGGCACAGCTGTGGATACATTTGACTAATGTTTCCTGGCTCCTTAGGCTCCATGAGGAGACATTGGTGTTTAGAGGCCCAACATATTAATGCAGTTGGCATCTTCAGCTTCATTTCAGGTGAATGACTTATTATTGAAAAAGTATTTGGGTGTTTAGGTCATTGATTGTTTACCGGTATGATTTGATATGGATTAATTTACTATGTCTATGACTCACAAAAATGGAATCACACACACACACACACACACACACACACACACACACACACACACACACACACACACACACACACACACACACACACACACACACACACACACACACTCAGTCACTTGAGAGCACACACCCCTTCCATCTTGGCCGTGGCTGCCGACTCCAGAGAGGGATGAGGGAGAGAGTATCTCCTCTCTGGCTGCTTCCTGGAATTCTTCCCTCTTTTGAACTGAGCAGGCCTCTGCATCTGCCTCTGCCCAGGGGATGTGGACCTGTGGCCATTATAAATAGTATCGGATCCTCACTCAGCAGCTCAGCAGCCCAGCAGTGCTAACTCATTGTTCATTCCAGCACCACAGGTCCCTCCACAGTGATACAGTGTGTCAAAGAGGCACCATCCAGCCTTCATGGCTTAACCAGAACCAGGCAAACTTAGCCAGCCCAGCCACTAGGACCCGCTCACCTCTCCCTCCTCAGGCTGGCCTTGCCCGACGTGGGGAAAGTCCTTTATATGACGCCCGGGCATATCAACCATTTTTCGCCTTTATCTAAAAATACAATGGGGGGCCTTTAGATAAAGTTATCTCAAGAATCGCCGGAACAGGCAACTGTGACTGCGGCTAAAAATACTGGGCAACGTGTGAAGAAGATAAAGGCTATCTGCGACAAGCCTGACAAAGCTTAGCTGACTTTTAAGTACAATAACCATTGAGCAGGCACTTTCGGGGTGGTTTGACAAACACTGTTCGCTAGTGGATAGATTGCGAAGCAGGATGTCAAAAAACGTTTCTTCATTGGACAACTGGGGAACGATACAATTCAGCACACAAAATGAGTGATAACATTTGGAGAAATAATGTTAGCGAAAGACCAACAAAAATGAAAGAAGGAAAGCTTTTCTCCGATTTTTCAACCGAGTTATGCTAACATGACATGCAGTAGCAAATTAAAAGACAAGCCTCAATGTACTGCCTATCTCCCAGTATAGTATATAGCTCTCTCCTCTCTATTAGTGCCTGTGACATGTATCGAGATGACACTCTGTAAGAGAGTGAGAGAGGGACAGAGAGCGAGTGAAAGAGAGAGAAAGTGAGAGAGCGAGAGTGATACCGACCCCGTACGGAAGAGAAAGACTGTGTATACAAGAGAGTGTGTGCAATGTGAGCTTGTGCCTGTGACCCCTCATCTCATCGATTCAGACAAGAAGGACTGGAGTTAATTACCTTCAATTTTCCCCCAGCCGTCACTCTCCAGTTCTCTCCCAGTTGATCGTCTCTCTCTCCCCTTCCTTCTCTCCACCAGAGAGGAGGTGTATGTTTTCAAGACCAAACCGTTTGTGGTTAATGTGGCGCTAGCAAACCAGGGCTCCGCCATCGGTAATCTGATTTCAATAGCCATGTCTTTAGAGGTTGAGTCAATCAGATTTTCTGGCTCTCAGTAAATTATTAATGTGAGGGGGGGGTGGGGGTTCTACCATTGCACAGGGTCTCTGTTAAATACCCAGGAGACCCCGCTCAGTCAGACAGCTGAGCACCTACAGAGGCATCATGGGAGGGCTGGACGAGATAGAGAGGTGGCTCAGTCTATCAGACAGCATGGAGTCATGCCAGACAACACTGGGGGATTCATCAGAGATGAGGCCCAATCGACAGGTGATGTTTTCGTTCACACTAGAGAAATACACTGAGTGTACAAAACATTAGGAACACCTTCTGCCATTGAGTTCAACCCCTTTTGCTCTCAGAACAGCTTCAATTTGTCGAGGCATGGACACTACAAAGTGTCGTTCCACGGGGATGCTGGCCCATGTTGACTCCAATGCTTCCCACAGTTGTGGCAAGTTGGCTGGATGTCCTTTGCAGTTCTTGACACACTCAAACCGGTGCACCTGGCACCTACTACCATAATATAGCCTAAGAATGATGATCAACTTCAACAGCTATGATTTCTTATTTTTTTATTTATTTTTTTACCTTTATTGAACCAGGTAGGCCAGTTGAGAACAAGTTCTCGTTTACAACTGCGACCTGGCCAAGATAAAGCAAAGCAGTGCGATAAAAACAACACAGAGTTACATTATAGTCATTTAGCAGACACTCTTATCCAGATCGACTTACAGTTAGTGAGTGCATATATTATTTATTTTTTCATACTGGCTCCCCGTGGGAATCGAACCCACAACCCTGCAAACGCCATGCTCTACCAACTGAGCTACATCCCTGCCGGCCATTCCCTCCTCTACCCTGGGCCAATTGAGCATCACCCCATGGGTCTCGTGGTCTAGTGGCACAGCTAGCACTGCGATGCAGTGCCTTAGACCACTGCGCCACATATGGGATAAACAAAAGGTACAGTCAATAACACAATAGAAAATCTATATACAGTGTGTGCAAATGTAGTGAGTTATGGAGGTAAGGCAATAAATAGGCCATAGTGCAAAATAATTACAATTTAGTATTAACACTGGAGTGATAGATGTGCAGAAGATGATGTGCAAATAGAGATACTGGGGTGCAAAATAAATAACAATATGGGGATGAGGTAGTTGGGTGGGCTAATTACAGATGGGCTGTGTACAGGTGCAGTGATTGGTAAGCTGCTCTGACAAGTGATGCTTAAAGTTAGTGAGGGAGATAAGAGTCTCCAGCTTCAGAGATTTTTGCAGTTCGTTCCAGTCATTGGCAGCAGAGAACTGGAAGGAATGGCGGCCAAAGGAGGTGTTGGCTTTGGGGATGACCAGTGAGATATACCTGCTGGAGTGCATACTATGGGTGGGTGTTGCTATGGTGACCAATGAGCTAAGATAAGGCGGGGATTTGCCTAGCAGTGATTTATAAATGACCTGGAGCCAGTGGGTTTGGCAACGAATATCTAGGGAGGGCCAGCCAACGAGAGTGTACAGGTCACAATGGTGGGTAGTATATGGGGCTTTGGTGACAAAACGGATGGCACTGTGATAGACTACATCCAATTTGCTGAGTAGAGTGTTGGAGGCTATTTTGTAAATTATGGTGTTCATTAATGTCACTTTCAGCAATCACCTAGGTGATGCATAATGAGTTGTTCCTCGTTATACAGGCCTTCTTACTAACGTATACACACCCTAGCCGCACGTGATTATGAAGAACACAAACAATTAAGGAGCCTGATTGCTTTTCAAAGCGACCGTGCTGGCTGACCGTTGGTTTGGGGGACCTCCCTTTCTGTAAATTAAGCAGACCCCACCCCACCACCCCAGCCTCAGCGGCCTAGCTGGGTCTGGCGGTGACTTCACTGTGTTTACTGTAATTAGTGGCACCTCATTTACAGCCCACTGACCCAGAATGACCCCTTGCTCTGACATCACACGGACAGCCAGCACCACTACACTGCGCACAGACAGAACTGGGCCTGGGGGAGAGGAGGAAGGGTTCTAAGTAAAGGGTTTGATGTGTGTGTGCGTCAGTGTGTTCGTGTGTGTTTGTGAAGGCAACATAAGGGGTGGAGGGAGGGTGGAGGGTGGGGGTGTAAGCTCATTGTGCTGGACTTCAGAGGCCAAACGTCTGCAGCTTCCTCTTGGAGGCAGTGGGTTAAAAATAATGTGGTGTGCAGTGAGCGCGGGGAGAGAGGCGCAGACAGCCAGGAGCCAGAGTCGCTCTCATTCAGAGACAGCCCTCAGGAAGAGAGCTCTCTGATATGCACCCCGGCACGGCAGCGGATGGATTTTTTCTTTTTTTTATGGATGTCTCACTCCCAGGCCTAATATGCCCATAAATGTCCCCTACACAAACAGAAATAGATCGTCATCAGTTTACCCCCGGGTCATCCTCTTAGAATAAATAAAAACAGATAGATCTCTCCATCTTTCTTATTCCCTCCATTCCTTGTGTGTGTTTTTTTTATTGTCATAAATATTATGTTTAACCAGACAAGGTATTTGCTGTAGTGTTTTCAGTATTGAGAAGAAAATCAATGCAAGACAATTAAAGAGGTTTTCGTTCACAATCATTGGCTCAATATCATCCTCTTTCTGTATATGATGATGATCTTTCAGCTCAACCATCTTGACAGAAATACAACTAGTGTCAGGAGTTCAGGGCCATTCAGCACTCGAGACATGAAGTGTGACACTGCTGCAAAACAACATGGAGGCACACACACCCACACACACACACACCCACACACACACACACACACGCACACACCCACACACACACACACACATTTCTTCCCTAGAGGAGGTAGCGAAACAACTCCATACACAAGGTGGCACTGAGACCTCATGGTGACACCCAGCATGTCTATGTGTGCGTGTGTTTGAGACAGTGTGTATGTGGGCGTTTGTGTGTATGTGTGTGAGAGAGAGAGTGTATGTGTGCATTTGTGTGTATGTGTGTGTGAGTGTATCGCCGGGGCAGGAGTGGTGACTCACAGGTGATCAGCTCCCCCCTCCCCTCACTCCCTCGCTCTCTCCCTCCTCGGGGTGGGGGAGCGTTGCGTGAGGAAGTCGCTGCTTCGCTCCACCCTGTAGATAAGACTGTCTCCAGCTGGCCTCACACACCTCCTGTCATCTGTCTGCTTCTTATCACACCATGTGGCCCAGTGTTGACGGCCTAATTAGCCTGACGCTAGTCCCCAGTCCCAGTCCCAGTCCCCCACCCCACCACCACCACCACAGCCACTACAAACCCCCCTCTCCACCGTCTGCTCTACTGCCCAGAGGCAGAGGGCCCGAGGGAGGCTTACCTGCCTAGCCTCTGGACCCTGGACCCTCCAGACCACAACGTCTGGAAGCATGACAGTGGTGGATAAAGACAATAGGTTAGGTGGCTCCCCAAATCACTGTCTTTCAATGTAAAACAAAGCCCAATGATTAGAGGTGATGTAACGTCTGTTATTTATGACTTGGCTGTTTATAGTAAATGAGCAAAGTGAAATGTGTCAAAGGAAGCATTTGCATATTAGCTTTCAGAATTAAGGAAATGTTTATTCAATTATTTAATGGGGTGTTTTAATGCTTATGGAGAGCTTGAAATGTTGATAAAGGTGGTAAGTAGAGCGGTCTTATCCCATTAAGAGTTCCACTCAACAGCTCATTGTAATGGGGAGTAGTGCACTTCTCTGATGGAAAGGCCACATAAACACTCAACACTGTTCTATTATCTATTTAAAGTGTTTGCAAAGTAGGAGTGGTGGTGGACAAAGTGTACTCTGTGATTATTCTATGCTGCGATCGATCTGACCAGACTCCCACATACAACGTTTGACTTGTACTGAGGACTCCATATTGAAAAACAATATTTTCACACCTCGTTTGGTTTCTTATCAAAGACTACTTCCCCCTATAGATACAAGCATTTCTAGGTAGAGATAGAACCTAGACAGATACAGATATCATGGAGCTCAGTATCTCGTCCAATAGGGCACATGGGTCCAAGCATTCAGGTGACCAGAGCAGAATCATTATTAGCCCCATTACAGCAGCCAGCTCCAGACAATATATCTCTCCTGCAATGTGTATGATAAGGGCCATTGATAAGTATCTTTAGAGACAGATAGCATAGAGACAGTCTCGTTTTCCATGAAGAGGAAAACTCATAAACCTTTATGAGAGTCATTAAACTTTGCTTAGATGTTAGATATGCCACTGGGCCCTGCTAGTGATTTATGGCTGGCCGTGGTATCGCCTGAGTGACGCCTGCGAGGACCCATGGCTGTCTGAGGTGGGCAGACTGGCTCGTGCAGTCATATAGAGGTAGGGCTGGAGATAAGAAGAGAGAGAGGGCTCTCCTTGGGCCTGAGGTGAATGGAGAGAATGGAGACAGGACAGTCCTGTCTTGAGTTAGGACTGTAGATGTCAGATTTTCAGCCCTGAAGCTTAAAAACTGGACAGTCTGAATCTGATATCTTTTTAACCTATTTAGGCCCCACAATAGGACATAATTCTTTGAATCATTTGGAGGTTTTGTATTTATTAGGGACCTAATTTTGAGTCTCACATACTACTGTACCCTTACTTGTACCGTACTGTGATGATGTCATAACCATAAGTCCTATGATTCTGTTCCAGACACTACAGTACTACTGTCCATACAGTCAACACAAGGTCTTATACAGTTTTAATCCAAAGTGTTTTCAACGTATTACTTTGTTATTGTTCAGACCTCAGGCCACAATGCCATCCATCTCAATCAACTCTGTTTCCATCCAGACATCAATACCCATTCAATATTAAAACCAGCAGCCACTACCTCAGAGCCACACACACACACACACACACACACACACACACACACACACCATCATCTTTCCAACCGCTGCCTGCATCCCACATAATGCCATTTAGAATAATAGCATTGTGAGCAAATAGCACTTAACTCTGTTAACGGACAAATCTACTCGCACCGCCTATGAGGGCATCTGTCATATTTATGAATACGTATAAGCAGATGCTCAGGCAAGGAATCCAATTTGTCCACTCAATGCTTTTTCCTGCTCGCTGCCGCACCCTCACCCTCAGCCTCACTCTCACACACCACCGTCATGTCACAGGTGCCCATTGTTGTCCTCTGACCCCCGAGGTGTACGTACGCTGCCCCGGACGTCCTTTTCCCCCAATTACGGGGCAGCGAATAATGTCTTGCCCTCTCCTGAACCCTGGCATAAAAAAAACACTAATTTTTTGGGTCCTTCGATTTCGCTGCCATAATAAATAAGACCAGAGGGGCCTTGGCTTCCCAGTGACACTGACCTCCTGACCCTAACCCTAACCCTTGACCTCTGGGACTGCTGGGACAAAAGTGGGCTTTCCTTTTCATTCTGCTCTGGGAGGGTTATATGGGCCTGACCTCATGCTCTTCTTAACCTCTCAAGCCCTGGCCTGATGTCTGTGATTTAGGGCAAATTTCATTACATGCCTTCTCTAGATGAAACATGATGGTGGGATGTGGCTAGCACATTTGGTCGCGGGAACATATGCTTTTGGTTTCACATTGGTTGTGGGAACGAAGCTATACGTTTCCTGACCAGTAAAACAGAACGTTTTTTAAACGTTCTGAGAACAGAAGTGAACATTTAGTCTGTTCTGGGAATGTTTATTTTGAGGTTGCAGGGAGGTTCTGGGAATGTTTTACTCGGGTTCCTTGAACGTTTTCCTGGGAGGTTTAATTAACGCTCTGAGAATGGAAATGATAGATTATTTGAACATAATTAAATAACATTCTGAGAGCATATCTATAAATGTTGTAAAAGTTTTGTAATGGTTATTACGGAAAGTTTTCTTAACACTAACTAAATGTTAAGGTTATTTGGAGTGTTTTGAATTACTTCCTTAAAACTTTCACTGAATGTTTCAATAAGACTTTTAATAACGCTGCTGGCTTATTTTGCGTACACTTTTTTGAACTCCAAGCAGAGATACAGTAGGACACATGGAAATTAATTTTCATAGGCATAAATCATGCAAACTGTTTTTTTTTGTGTGAGATGGCATCAGTGAGATTTGAACCTATGATCGTCTGTTCTCTACCCCTGGAATTAGGGCTCTATTCAGTCTGTATCGCCTAAGTATTGCGGAAGATCCGTGTAATTTTTTTTACATGTAATTTATCGTGACCGCGGGAACATTACTTTTAATTGTCAATGTAGCTACAAGAGGATCTTCACGGCTACGGATTGAATAGAGCCCTTTGTCCACTGTGCCATGGTTCCAGTAATGCCTGGCGAAAACCAAACTCTGCATTCCACAGTAAGAACATCATACCAAAGGTCAAGCATGGTGGTGGTGGTGTGATGGTTTGGGGATGCTTTGCTGCCTCAGGACCTGGACGACTTGCCATAATAGAAGGAACCATGAATTCTGCTCTGTATCAGAGAATTCTACAGGAGAATGTCAGACCATCCGTCTGTGAGCTGAAGCTGAAGCGCAGCTGGGTCATGCAGCAAGACAATGATCCAAAACACACAATCAAGTCTACATGAAAATTGCTAAAAAGCAACAAATTGGAAGTTTTGGAATGGCCTAGTCAAAGTCCAGACCTAATCCCAATTGAGATGTTGTGGCAGGACTTGAAACGAGCAGTTCATGCTTGAAAACCCACACGTCACTGAGTTAAAGCAGTTCTGCATGGAAGAGTGGGCCAAGATTCCTCCACAGCGACGTGAGAGACTGATCAACAACTACAGGAAGCATTTGGTTGGAGTCATTGCAGCTAAAGGTGGCACAACCAGTTATTGAGTGTAAGGGGGCAATTACTTTTTCACACAGGGGAATTGGGTGTTGCATAACTTTGTTCATGAAATAAATTAAATAAATATGTAATTGTTGTGTTATTTGTCCACTTATGTTCCCTTTATCTAATATTAGGTTTTGGTTGAAGATCTGATAACATTCAGTATCACAAATATGCAAAAGAAGAGAAAATTAGAAAGGGGGCAAATACTTTTTCATAGCACTGTATCTACCTCAATTACCTCGTACCCCTGCACATCGACTCAGTACTGGTATATAGCCAATTTATCGTCGCATTATGCATTTATTGCTTGTGTTATTTTTTTCGATTATTTTTCGATTTTTCTCTCTGCGTTGTTCGGAAGGACCTGTAAGTAAGCATTTCACTGTTAGTCAGCTTCAATATTGCAGATGGTTTTGGGTTCTATCAATGGAATATTTTGCATAATTTCCAATCCCCCTTATTTTATTTCTTTATTTTGCCCTGAACAATACCACCCCTGCCCTGGTTGGAGTAAACTAACAGACAACAGTACTTCTACTGCTATCTACAGCTATTTTCACTGACATACTGTATGGTACATGTAGTTAAATAATTAGTAATATATTCCTAATTTCCTCTTTCTGCAAGTGCTGGATTTTCAGCCACAGCCGACAATCCACCATTCATTCTAATCTTAACTCCAACCCTCCGATGTCCACAGATTAACCCACCTTTCCCAGTACAATACAATTTTGCTATTTCCATTTGCAATATATCCCTCCATTTTACTGTGATGTCTTGTTCTGTGATTTGACGGACCCTTTCTTTCCCACAAATTCAGGATCAGGACAGTACTGGTTTGAAATGTATAGGGGTTAAAATGTATACACTAATAACATTGTTGTTTTTGCTCTTGAAGCTCCCTATTTGTAACATTTAGAACAATATTGCCCTAAAAATGAGTATTTTACATAAGAGTATATTGATCATTTCAACTGACTAATTGTCACACCACTTTTGATTTAGTTTAATAAAATATACAGTGCCTTGCAAATTATTCATCCCCTTTGGCGTTTTTCCTATTTTGTTGCATTACAACCTGTAATTTAAATATATTTTTTTGGGATTTCATGTAATGGACATACACAAAATAGTCAAAATTGGTGAAGTGAAATGAAAAAAATAGCTTGTTTCAAAAAATTCTCAAAAATAATAAACGGAAAATTGGTGCGTGCATATGTATTCACCCCCTTTGCTATGAAGCCCCTAAATAAGATCTGGTGCAACCAATTAACTTCAGACATCACATAATTAGTTAAATTAAGTCCACCTGTGTGCAATCTAAGTGTCACATGATCTGTCACATGATCTCAGTATATATACACCTGTTCTGAAAGGCCCCAAAGTCTGCAACACCACTAAGCAAGGGGCACCACCAAGCAAGCGGCACCATGAAGACCAAGGAGCTCTCCAAACAGGTCATGGACAAAGTTGTGGAGAAGTACAGATCAGGGTTGGGTTATAAAAAAATATCCGAAACTTTGAACATCCCACGGAGCACCATTAAATCCATTATTAAAAAATTTAAATAATTTGGCACCACAACAAACCTGCCAAGAGAGGGCCGCCCACCAAAACTCACGGACCAGGAAAGGAGGGCATTAATCCGAGAGGCAACAAAGAGACCAAAGATAACCATGAAGGAGCTGCAAAGCTCCACAGCGGAGATCTTCCAGAGATTTTGAGTCTTCCAGGGATTTGAGACTGGGCAGAGGTTCACCTTCTAGCAGGACAATGACCCTAAGCATACTGCTAAAGCAACACTTGAGTGGTTTAAGGGGAAACATTTAAATGTCTTGGAATGGCCAAGTCAAATCCCAGACCTCAATCCAATTGACAATCTGTGGTATGACTTAAATATTGCTGTACACCAGCGGAACCCATCCAACTTGAAGGAGCTGGAGCAGTTTTGCCTTGAAGAATGGGCAAAAATCCCAGTGGCTAGATGTGCCAAGCTTATAGAGACTTACACCAAGAGACTTGCAGCTGTAATTGCTGCAAAAGGTGGCTCTACAAAGTATTGACTTTGGGGGGGTGAATAGTAATGCACGCTCAAGTGTTCTGTTTATTTGTCTTATTTCTTGTTTGATTCACAATAAAAAATATTTTGCATCTTCAAAGTGGTAGGCATGTTGTGTAAATCAAATGATACAAACCCCCCAAAAATCAATTTTAATTCCAGGTTGTAAGGCAACAAAATAGGAAAAATGCCAAGGGGGTGAATACTTTCGCAAGCCACTGTATAGACGCAAAGAGTTGAAAAGAGGGGCAAAGTATTGTTTTTTACACCGATTTGCCTCATGATTTGGCAACTCGCTCACAATTTCTCTGTCCTTCACATCGGAGTGCTGCTGCAGGCTCTTTACGTGTCTTGACCAATCAGATTCACGGAAATTGCTCGGGCCGGGCACAACGCACAAAGCTCAAGACGCTCTCTCCACTTTCCTCCGATATTTATGTAGCAAACGTGATAACACATCACTTCTGACAGACACAAGAAAAAACTCTTAACATAAATGTAGCAGCCTATACACCCAAACATTACCGATCTGACATGCTGTATTGCATGGAAAGAGACTGTATTTCATTGAGTCTAGCTAGCCTACTATGCGCCCTGTCCCTCTGGCCAGTGTAAACAAAGCGGTAACATTGTGTATTAATAGCCCATTTGTTTGTGAGAAAATGTGAATGGGATCAAGTTTGGTTTATATTCAAACTTGGGCTCACCAGGCTACCTAGACTTTTTCAATCCAAAATTATTAACTGGAATGAATCAATAAACACAATAGGCCTTCAGTTTCATAGGCCAGGACTACACGATGCAAACCTGCATAAAGCAAGCTCAGCCCTGTGAGTTTTGTTGTCCAATGATGTTGCTTTCTCTCTGTATTGGTAGGATGGAGTTTTGACCTGCCTGGTGACATCAACACACTCAGACCACTCCCAGACAGTCCTAGAGACCTTCTTGCTTGAGACATTTGTCTTTACTAAGAAGCTAATTTGGTTTATTTTTGACAATTTCATTGAAAACGATCACAGTAAGGTATTTAATTGTTAACCAGAAATGTTTGATATTGAGATAAAAATAGCTGCATTGGCCCTTTAAAGTAATGAAATACCAAGAAAATAAATGTCCTTAAATGTGCTGAGAATGTTCCAAAGCCAAGCAACTATCCTGCACCATTCCCAGAAAGTTGTGGGCCGCTTTCACCAAGATCTAAGAAACTGTCACGCCCTGACTCAGGGGACTCGTATATGTTGAGTCAGGGTGTGTATATTCTTTGTTATGTAGTATTTTCTATGTGCGATCTAGTATGTTTAGTTCTATGTTGGCCGGTGTGGTTCCCAATCAGGCAGCTGTCGCTCGTTGTCTCAGATTGGGGACCATACTTAGGCAGCCTATTGGCACTATTGAGTTGTGGGATCTTGTTCCGTGTAAGGTATGTTGTGTGTGCTACCTTGGACTTCACGTTTCGTTTGGTATTGTTTTGTCGTTGTGTTTATTTGGTTCAATAAACATGTACATATATCACGCTGCGCCTTGGTCTGACCCGTCATTCAACGAACGTGACAGAAGATCCCACCAAACGAGGACCAAGCAGCGTGCCCAGGCGGAGCGGATGGCCATGTCACAGGTGGCCAAATTGTGGTCATGGGAGGAGATATTTGCGGGGAAAGGACCATGGGCTAAGTTAGATGCCCAGGCAGGAGAGGAGCAATGGCAACACGGAGGAGGCCGGTCGAGGAGAAACCCCGAGAAGCAGCCCCAATAATTTTTTTGGGGGGGGGCACACGGGGTGGTTGGCGGAGCCTAGGGTTAGAGCAGAGCCAACTCCCCGTACTCACGCGAAGAGGCGTATGACTGGGCAAGCTCCGTGTTATGCGGAGCTACGTACTGTGTCGCCAGTGCGCCGGCACAGTCCTGTACGTCCTGTGCTTGCACCACGCACGTGTAGTGCGAAAGTGGGCAGCCAGCCAGGACAGGGTGTGCCGGCTCAACGCTCCTGGTCTCCAGTACGCCTCCTCGGTCCCGCATATCCTGCGCCAGTTCTACAAACTGTATCGCCGGTGCGCGTGCACAGCCCAGTGTGTCCTGTGCCAGCACCCCGCACGTGTAGTGCGAAAGTGGGCAGCCAGCCAGGACGGGTTGTGCCAGCTCTCCGCTCTAGACCTCCAGTCCACCTCCACAGTCCGGCCCGGCCTGTTCCTGCTCCTCGCACCAAGCCAGTGGTGCGCGTCGCCAGCCCGGCCCGGCCTATTCCTACTCCTCGCACCAAGCCAGTGGTGCGCGTCGCCAGCCCGGCCCGGCCTGTTCCTGCTCCTCGCACCAAGCCAGTGGTGCGCGTTGCCAGCCCGGCCCGGCCTGTTCCTGCTCCTCGCACCAAGACAGTGGTGCGCGTTGCCAGCCCGGCCCGGCCTGTTCCTGCTCCTCGCACCAAGCCAGTGGTGTGCGTCGCCAGCCCGGCCCGGCCTGCTCCTCGCACCAAGCCAGTGGTGCGCGTCGCCAGTCCGGCCCGGCCTGTTCCTGCTCCTCGCACCAGACCAGTGGTGCGTGTTCCTAGTCAGGTCCGGCCCGTGCCTGCTCCTCGCACCAGAGCAGTGGTGCGTTTGTTCAGTCCGGCACGGCCTGTTCCTGCTCCTCGCACCAAGCCAGTGGTGCGCGTCGCCAGTCTGGCCCGGCCTGTTCCTGCTCCTCGCACCAAGCCAGTGGTGCGCGTCGCCAGTCCGGCCCGGCCCGTTCCTGCCCCTCGCACCATGCTAGTGGTGCGTGTTCCTAGTCAGGTCCGGCCCGTGACTGCTCCTCGCACCAGACCAGTGGTGCGTTTGTCCAGTCCGGCACGGCCCGTGCCCGTTCCACCGGTGCCTGGTCCGGCAACGGTCAGCTGCTCCACTCCGGAGCCAGAGCAGTCCGCTCCACCGGTGCCTGATCCAGTTCCGGTCAGCTGTTCCACTCCGGAGCCAGTGCAGTCCGCTCCACCGGTGCCTGATCCAGCTCCGGTCAGCTGCTCCACTCCAGAGCCAGAGCAGTCCGCTCCACCGGTGCCTGATCCAGTTCCGGTCAGCTGCTCCACTCCAGAGCCAGAGCAGTCCGCTCCACCGGTGCCCAGTCCTAGCCCAGGCTCTAGTCCAGACCATGACGTCAGCCCCTCTCCAGGTTCGGGGTCTCCCACACCAGGGTCCAGACAGGGCCTGGCGTATCGTGGGAGGAAGGAGAGGGGAAGCAGCGCGCTGAGGTCCAGACCAGACCAGGGGCGCAACAGGGAGGCGGAGAGTGAGAGGTCGTCACGCCCCGAGACGGATCCGCCTCCGAGGCGGAATGCCCACCCGGCCCCTACCCTGTTATGTTTATGTTGTGCGGACTCCCGCACCTTTGGGGGGTACTGTCACGCCCTGACTCAGGGGACTCGTATATATTGAGTCAGGGTGTGTATATTCTTTGTTATGTAGTATTTTCTATGTGGGATCTAGTATGTTTAGTTCTATGTTGGCCGGTGTGGTTCCCAATCAGAGGCAGCTGTCGCTCGTTGTCTCTGATTGGGGACCATACTTAGGCAGCCTATTGGCACTATTGAGTTGTGGGATCTTGTTCCGTGTAAGGTATGTTGTGTGTGCTACCTTGGACACGTTTCGTTTGTTTATTGTTTTGTCGTTGTGTTTATTTGGTTCAATAAACATGTACATATATCACACTGCGCCTTGGTCTGACTCGTCATTCAACAAACGTGACAGAAACATGGTTCTCAGAACGTTATGTGCTAGCTGGGGGGTTAGGGCATTTCCACAGAGGAGGGAGATACAGTCTGATGGTCTGACATGGGTCAACCATTTCCGAAAGATTTCTCACTTTTGCTGTTCCATTTTCTCAAAGATACACACGTTAAGTTAGAAAAACAAACATTTGAAGATGTTTAAAAAATGTGTAGCACATTCATTTACAAAAATGAAACAGCAGCTAACAAAACATTTATATCTATAATACAAACTAACAGGATTTGGGTTGTTGTTTTGGAGATACAGGTAACATAATCCCAGCCTTTCACACACCTAGTGTGATAGCTACTGTACCCTACACAAATATCACAGCAGAGAAACATGTTTAAAAGGTGAAACGATAATGACCGGGAGAGAATGCAAACACCACAAGGGACAATGAAGACCAAAGAGGGTGGAGAAAGGGAAGACGCTTGAGAATAGCTAGCATGATGAGAGCCTCGCCTACCAGTATGTTTAGACAGCCATGTTCCTGTCAGGATGACACTGTCAGCCCCACCTTGCTGGGGCCTGTAGGAGGTAGGAGTGGCTGGGCTGGATAGGTGCTGGAGGAGCAACACAATGCAGTGAAAGTGAATGGAGAGGCGGGCCGTGCTGGAGCCAGCCGGGGAGAGACAGACAATAGGGGGGCCTGAGGCCTGTGGCTGAAACCTGAAGCCCCGGCCTGGTATTTTAAGAGGCCTGAGTGGCTTTGGAGCCAGTTGTCAATCAATAAGTGTACATAATCACACAGAAACTGGGCAGGATAAGACGCGATGTCGACAGAGGTAAAAAATATGATAAAAATAAAATATATATATATACTGTATATTGACAGATTTTTTACGTTGCATTGACTGACAGATCTTCAGCCTCACCTTTGAGTTTTCAAGCTAGCTCCTCCTCCTCCTCTCCACCCTTCATCCGGAATTCTTTCTTCTCTTTCTACTCTCCTGCTGCTCTTTCCAGATTGCAGGCCTCATTGTCTAAAGTGAAAAAAAAAGAAAAAAAATCATCAATACTCTATCTAATGCGTTCACCAGCCCAGGGAAACAGATTGGCCTCTGTCTGCGTGCGCGAGTGCATGCTATTGTGCTTGCAATTGTGGCATTCATAGGCAGGGACTAGAGCCAGAATGGATGGCCTCTCCTCCTCTTTTCACACAGAGCCCAGGCATTGTATTATTTTGTCAGGAAGGGCCCTACTCTCCTCCAACACCTCTCAGACATCTGAGGGTGGGGCGCAGTTTGACGATGCCTGGGGAGGCCAAGCCCTGACAGTCTGGAGTGACACGTTGTAATGGCCCGGCGAAGATCTGCCACCTCCATAGCTGAGAGGAGCAGGCTCAGATTCCTGGATCTCCAGACCCATTTCAACAGCTCCTTTAGGTCAGGTAGAATTACTTGTTGGAGATAAATGCAGGGGGAGAAGAGGGAGAGAAGAGGCGGGGGCAGAGAACGGGGAAATAAGGGAGAGAGGAGGGGGAGAGGAGGGGTAAAGGAGGGGGAGAGGAGGGGGAAAGAGGGGGAGGGGAGGAGGAAAGGAGGGGGAGAGGTGGGGGAAAGAGGGGGGAGGAGGGGGAGAGGAGTGGGAAAGGAGGGGGAGAAGAGGGGGAGCGGAGGGTGAAAGAGGGGGAGGGTAGGGGGAAAGGAGGGGGAGACGAGGGGGAAAGAGGGGGAGAGGAGGGGGAGAGGAGGGGGAAAGAGAGGGAGAGGAGGGGGAAAGGAGGGGGAGAGGAGGGGGAAAGGAGGGGGAGAGGAGGGGGAAAGAGGGGGAGAGGAGGAGGAAAGGAGGGGGAGAGGAGGGGAGGCAGGTGAGAGTTTCCACCCTGGAATCAAGACTTCTTTCATTGTGTTGTCATCTACATAATAGAGCAACTATTCAGAACAGACTTTGTGCCTGGCAGAGCTCACGAGGAGTGGATACAATCATACTGAGAGGCTACGGCAGAAAAAATACATATTTGTGTTTCAATAAAATGTTGTTATGTTTGATAACTAGTATATGCAGAAGTAGCATGGTTAAATGTTACAATTTACTACAATTAACACAGTATATAGATAATTCACACAATCTCTATAAGTCCACCCTTTCCTTTAGCAGATGATAGGCCTAAACATTACAATGACAAATATTCTTCATTACATGCAGTACAAACTTCCACTGGGGAAAGTTGTGAAACTCCCTGCTTGTGAGATGCAGATTAGAAGTGACCGGTTGCTCTATCAAGCGCAGCACGTGCCTGTTGTTTGCCAGTGAAATATTGAGCCGGACACATCTGCAAGCAGTTGAAATGTGCCTGTTCTGGCGCTTTCCCTCCTGAGAGGTCTGGAACGGTGACACGCTGATGCTGACCTTATTGTGCACTCCCTGTCACTTAACCTGCATGTTAGATGTCTGTTCCCCTGCCGCCACGGGTCAATCTACAAACCCTCACACTCAGGTCCTGACCCAGCGCATGGAGCGCCGAGGACCATTAAGTCATGACCTAGAACTTTACCCAGGGAATAGAAAGAAAAGCAGTCGTGGACCAACTCGAAGGGGGACCACTTACATCTTCCGTCAAACATGTGAAGGAGAGTGGTGAGGAGAGTCTCTGTAGAATAATGGAGAGGTCTGTTCTGCTGGTTGCAACACCTGCAAATGTTCCAGGCAATTGCCTTGGGCACGACAACAGATGAGGAGAGACGTAGATACATTACAGACACAGAGGACAATGAAAGAGTGCGAAACCGACAACAAACCGACAACTCCTAGGTGTCACCAGATGATACCATTGTCTTACGCAACAGGAGTTAGCTAAAACATCAGCCAGGAGTTATGGAATACACATGCATCAGGAGTGTAGTTTATAATGAAGATAAATGTAGAACTCACAGCCTCCGATTCCTCTTTTCAAAAGGTTATCATTTTGGTCTTTGAAATTAGGTGATTCCTGTGATAAATTGTTTAAAATAGTTTACATTTTTGGCTCCCGAGCCTGGAAACACAAGCTGAAGCAGTGTAAATCTGTCTGTGTGTGGAGTTGAGGATTGATTTACAGTATCCAGATGGGAGATTACAGGGCTGTGGCTCATCCCACAGAGCATCCCTCCCCTTTGACGAAGAGCTTCCTTGTCCTCACATGAAAACAGACTAACCTTTAAACAAACAAACAAAAGTACAAATGACAATACATGTAGGTTAAAGAAATGACATTCCCTCAAATACAAGTAGGACAAAATGTATCTGTCCTCTACTGATGTAGACAACTCTCAATATGAAAATGATTTCAAACATACAGTGGGGAAAAAAAGTATTTAGTCAGCCACCAATTGTGCAAGTTCTCCCACTTAAAAAGATGAGAGAGGCCTGTAATTTTCATCATAGGTACACGTCAACTATGACAGACAAATTGAGAAAAGAAATTCCAGAAAACAGCATTGTAGGATTTTTAATGAATTTATTTGCAAATTATGGTGGAAAAGAAGTATTTGGTCACCTACAAACAAGCAAGATTTCTGGCTCTCACAGACCTGTAACTTCTTCTTTAAGAGGCTCCTCTGTCCTCCACTCGTTACCTGTATTAATGGCACCTGTTTGAACTTGTTATCAGTATAAAAGACACCTGTCCACAACCTCAAACAGTCACACTCCAAACTCCACTATGGCCAAGACCAAAGAGCTGTCAAAGGACACCAGAAACAAAATTGTAGACCTGCACCAGGCTGGGAAGACTGAATCTGCAATAGGTAAGCAGCTTGGTTTGAAGAAATCAACTGTGGGAGCAATTATTAGGAAATGGAAGACATACAAAACCACTGATAATCTCCCTCGATCTGGGGCTCCACGCAAGATCTCACCCTGTGGGGTCAAAATGATCACAAGAACGGTGAGCAAAAATCCCAGAACCACACGGGGGGACCTAGTGAATGACCTGCAGAGAGCTGGGACCAAAGTAACAAAGCCTACCATCAGTAACACACTACGCCGCCAGGGACTCAAATCCTGCAGTGCAAGACGTGTCCCCCCTGCTTAAGCCAGTACATGTCCAGGCCCGTCTGAAGTTTGCTAGAGTGCATTTGGATGATCCAGAAGAGGATTGGGAGAATGTCATATGGTCAGATGAAACCAAAATAGAACTTTTTGGTAAAAACTCAACTCGGTCGTGTTTGGAGGACAAAGAATGCTGAGTTGCATCCAAAGAACACCATACCTACTGTGAAGCATGGGGGGTGGAAACATCATGCTTTGGGGCTGTTTTTTCTGCAAAGGGACCAGGAAGACTGATCCGTGTAAAGGAAAGAATGAATGGGGCCATGTATTGTGAGATTTTGAGTGAAAACCTCCTTCCATCAGCAAGGGCATTGAAGATGAAACGTGGCTGGGTCTTTCAGCATGACAATGATCCCAAACACACCGCCCGGGCAACTAAGGAGTGGCTTCGTAAGAAGCATTTCAAGGTCCTGGAGTGGCCTAGCCAGTCTCCAGATCTCAACCCCATAGAAAATATTTGGAGGGAGTTGAAAGTCCGTGTTGCCCAGCAACAGCCCCAAAACATCACTGCTCTAGAGGAGATCTGCATGGAGGAATGGGCCAAAATACCAGCAACAGTGTGTGAAAACCTTGTGAAGAGTTACAGAAAACGTTTGACCTGTGTCATTGCCAACAAAGGGTATATAACAAAGTATTGAGAAACTTTTGTTATTGACCAAATACTTATTTTCCACCATAATTTGCAAATAAATTCATAAAAAATCCTATAATGTGATTTTCTGGATTTTTTTTCTCATTTTGTCTGTCATAGTTCATGTGTACCTATGATGAAAATTACAGGCCTCTCTCATCTTTTTAAGTGGGAGAACTTGCACAATTGGTGGCTGACTAAATACTTTTTTCCCCCACTGTACATTAACATTAAAGACACATTAAATGCTTCATGTCTGATTTTCTCCAGACAACTGACTGATTCAATACACTTGGTAGTATAGTGTAGCTAAAACAGTTTATTTCCTAGTCTTTGATTTTGTGGTCAGTGGCATGGTAAACGTGTTCTCTCCACTCCTCACCACTGTGGACTAGATTAAAAGTTATCTAATGCAACAGAGGTAGAGAGAGAGTCCAGTGAGACAGTCAGTCAGAGAGAGCCCAATGTGTCCGTACCACTCTGGTCTAAGGAGACCTCTCTCCTCTCTCCTCCCTGGAGGCTGGGCCCAGGGTGAGTAAACAGTGATCCCATGTTGCATCAGGAAAAGGTCACCCACTCCTGTTCAGCTGCATCAGGTCATGGCAGGCAGAAGTAAGTGGCGCAGGCCTGGAGAATATGTTTCCAATAGTCCCTCGTCAGGCCACGTTAGCATCTGTAGACCGTCGCCGCGCACCGCAGGGGTCACGACCCACCACTTCCCCTTCCCCTGTCCCCCAGTGGGCAGGACATGCCAGCAAGGTCAGGAGGGGAGAGAGTCGCTCCGCTCCCCCCATCGCTGGGGTCCACAGTCAGGCCTGGCAGGGTCACTGTCAGTCGGAGAAATCACACCAGGGCCCGGGGGGCCAGTCGGGCGGGTGAGCCGCAGCAACTCAAAGCCTCGGAGAGAGAAAAGAAGCAGATTAAGTCTGAAAGTGGAATAGCGTGCCATTTACATGGACATGAGCCCTATCACTGCAGGCACCCTGTTGATCGCTGTGTTGCCAGAGCTACTGTCTGTAATGATCACTAGTTGTGTAGGGCAGCCACATCCTAAACACAGAGAGACCACTGAGACCTTTCCACTGCCTCCACCTGGAGAAAAACACCACATGGTAACATTCTAAGTGACAATAAGGACCGATGGGTTGCGAAAAATATAGCAATCATCTCACAAGCTGTCTCTTTGATAGTAGTATGATATTGAATGTTTGCTATAGAGTAGCCCCACGGGGGGCCAGTATGAAAAATGTATGCACTCACTAATTGTAAGTCGCTCTGGATAAGAGCGTCTGCTAAATGACAAAAAAATTAATGTAGTAGGTAGTAGTTGACTCACTGTAGTCCTCAGACACACACAGTAAAACTGATACAGCTCTCACTGTATTCCAGATCAATACTGTTTCTCAAACTTGTGCAGTAAGTGCATGAGTTCCAAACATCCTCCATTTGTATACTGTACTGCAGATCAGCCTAATGGTATGGGGAAGTGTTCGACACATGCCTTAAGTAGCCCTCTTACCAGCTAGATGAGCAGAGAATGTCCTCTTGTCATATGCATCCATTACCCATTGTCTAGAGACTCTAAACAACTCATTGATTGAGTGATAGTAGCTGCTGAATGAAGCAGTTAACCTCTTAAGGATCAGACCCATTTTCACCTAAAATGACATACCCAAATCTAACTACCTGTAGCCCAGGACCTGAAGCAAGGACATGCATATTCTTGATAACATTTGAAAGGAAACACTTTGAAGTTTGTGGAAATTTGAAATTAATGTAGGAGAATATAACACATTAGATCTGGTAAAAGATAATACAAACAAAAAAACATGCATTTTCATTTTATTTGTATGATCTTTGAAATGCAAGAGAGTGTGCAGTGTGTGTACAAAGTTTCAGACTGATCCAGTGAAGCATTGCAATACTGGACTATTTTGTATCAAGTCTGCCCAAATGTGCCGAATTGGTCAATTGATACATTTTCAAGTACCGTAATTTTCGGACTATAAGCCGCGCCTTTTCCCCCCATTTTTCGACCCTGCGGCTTATATAACGGTGCGGCTAATCTATGGATTTTTACAGATAACGGCCACTAGAAGACCTCCTAGGTATTAAACATTAAAACACCTGCGGCTTATAGTCCAGTGCGGCTTATATATGTACACATCATTCAATTTAGCTGCTGCGGCTTATACTCCGGTGCGCCTTATAGTGTGGAAAATACGGTACATAACTATAGAGAACATACAAAAATGATATGGTAATACAAAATGTAAGTTTACACAATCCCAGGAATGTCATACATGATGGACCATTAGCTAATACACTAACTTTCAAACATTTAGATGGCCGGGCGGGGTGGGTGTGGAGCCAGAGACAACAGGGGTTCAAACTGTAGAACCCAGTTCCTACATTTGAATATAAAAATGGATATTATCAAACAAAACTATGTTACATTTTATCTCTGGGACCCTTAGGATGACAAATCAGAGCAAGATTACTGAATGTAAGTACATTATTTACCTTCAGAGGTGAATGTAACAAACCAGTTGCCGTGATAAGTTTTTTGTTGTTGTGCACTCTCCTCAAACAATAGCATGGTATTTTGTCACTGTAATAGCTACTGTAAATTGGACAGTGCAGTTAGATTAACAAGAATTTAAGCTTTCTGCCCATATGAGACATGTCTATGTCCTGGAAAGTTTGCTGTTACTTACAACAGTCATGCTAATCACATTAGCGCACGTTATCTCAACCGTTCCGTATACGGGACACTGATCCCGTAGAGATTAAACCTTAGACAGAGTAATCTATTAGGATGTACACATTTAAGAGTCATTGTAGTATGTAGCCTACCACAAGACACCATTACTTTTTACAACTTGTGTTTGTGGTAAATTTGACTTACTGTGTCTTAAAATTGCTCTGTACCAGGACAGCAGAAAAAATAAAAAAGGAGAATGGAGAAAAGATCCAGCGAAAATAAATGATGAGACCTTCAGGGCAAAACCAAACTATTTTCTTTCTCAATAATACAAAAAAAAAAATCTAAATATGCTTCACAAAATTTCAGCATTCACCCCCTTGGAGTACCATGTTATATTTTGTTTTGTTTTAAGGTTTAAATAGTGGTTTGCCATGCAAAATACACATTATCCTCCTGCCTTGATATGATCAGTAAATACAATAATGACAATTTGGGTAAAAAAGGTTAACATGTAGAGCACACAAAACACAGATTCTTCCGCTTGACAGAGGATGAATAATCATACATTACAAGGGAGAGCCTCATTTAATTAGTTATATCGTTAACGGAATAACACAGAGGCCCTCTGACTGAAATACAACTCCCTGTTTTCCAATGCATTTACCAGAAGAGAAAGGAGGGAAGGTGAAAAAGAGAAAGGGAAAACATCCCTGGTTAATTTGAATACAGTCTTATTAGTCTAATGACCAGAGTCTGTGATCAGTACTCATCAACATTAATGCCACGGCTCTGCGTTGTTCTGATGGCCCAAGGCACTGCTTTTTTACCCTTAGCCCACATTCTGCTAGGAAACCAACCCGTTGTTCCCTTTCGCTACACATGAAGCGTGACATGGGGACACTAATGTATGTGGAAAAGGACGGGATCTAGGGAGTGAGACACTCTGCACTCCTCCTCGTGCGGTTAACGATATGACGTGCCTCACGAAAACAAGCGCTCCCCTTTTTGAAGCAGCGATCAGCTGTGAGGCATGTTTCTATTAAGAACACTGTCTAAATGTTCTAATAGGTGGCCTAACGAGCTTCTGCCTCGTCCTGCTGCATTCCGGCCCATATTGACCTCATGCGGATGCTTATCAAAATGATGAATGCAGCATTAAGTTCTAATGAGTTGGAAGATTTGGAAGGGAAAAAGTCATATTTATCGTTGCATGATTTGGTCCAGTTTTCTGCTTCACATTGCACAAGGACTGCTTATTATTTTAACCGCATGTTTTGCATTTCTGTAATTGTGTAATAAGACTATAATCTAAGACAAATAGGCCATCCTTATTGGGATGTACATTGATAAAAGCTTTGGGAAATTGAGGGAAATGGGGAAAGAAGCATAGGGCGCAAGAAAACAAAGATGATTACCTTGAAGAAAGAAGACGTGGGGTTGTTTTTAAGATATACAAAGCTAACCGTAAACTGTTGTTTTCCTCTCCTGACCTTGTTCACAGGCCGCCTTATCATCTTTGTGATGAAGGTTCATTATATGAATGTTTCCTTGAATGTAACCTTGTCTCTGAGAGATTGATAATTTTAGCCTTTGTTATATCTTTTTTTGAATGGGCATGAATTCACTCCTATATTATAAAACGTATTTCACATGACAGCTTTTATTATGCGCCATTTCCCTGCCAATAGCTTGCATTTTTGACCTAATACAGCTGAGATGAGAGAGCCACTGTCAAGGGCAGAGAGAGAACTGCAATGAAAAGAAACGGCAGCCATTATAATAATAGCAAATAAGACAATTCTGAAAGCATTACACTATGTCCCCATGAAAGAGGATTAAGGCATATTATACATAGAGTCTAGCTCTTTCATGATGACACTTATGTCAACAGTGACAAAAATGTGATCCAACAAATCAAACAGGCCACCAAATGATATGGTGGAAACCTGTAAGTCACGTTGTTGTTTCTTCTTCACGCCTGTATGAGGCGTGTTGCCACTCTGCCAGAGAAAGTGCCACAGCTGGCAGAGAAAAGAGCAAGAGCGGGCACAGTGTTAAATAACCCAGGGAAGTGAACAACCTTGGTGACTGGGGAAGGCCAGGACTAATTACTGGTCCTCCATTTTGGCTGCCAGGGGATCTTACGGGCCTGGTACTCCCATGGACACTGCCGGGTCGTCCTCGCCACCCCCTTCCACCATCCCAAACCAACCCACACCCCCCAGGAGAGTTGTCGCCCCCCTTCCTCCCAACCCCAATAACCCCCATGATAATTAACAATTGTGGGAGTGTTGTGCCAGGAAAATAACCTCTCACTCAACGTCAACAAAACAAAGGAGATGATCGTGGACTTCAGGAAACAGCAGAGGGTGCACCCCCCTATCCACATTGACGGGACCGCAGTGGAGAAGGTGGAAAGCTTCAAGTTCCTTGGCGTACACATCACTGACAAACTGAAAGGGTCCACCCACGCAGATAGTGTGGTGAAGAAGGCGCAACAGAGCCTACATTTGGCTTGGCACCTAAAACTATCACAATCTTTTACAGATGCACAATTGAGAGCATCCTGTCGGGCTGTATCACCGCCTGGTGTGGCAACTGCACCGCCCACAACCGCAGGGCTCTCCAGAAGGTGGTGCGGTCTGCCGAACGCATTACCGGGGGCAAACTACCCGCCCTCCAGGACACCTACAGCACCCGATGTCAAAGGAAGGCCAAAAAGATCATCAAGGACATCAACCACCCGAGCCACTGCCTGTTCACCCCGCTATCATCCAGAAGGCGAGGTCAGTAGAGGTGCATCAAAGCTGGGACCAAGAGAATGAAAAACAGCTTCTATCTCAAGGCCATCAGACTGTTACATAGCCAACACTAGCACATTATAGGCTGCTGGTGCCTATTGAAATCCCTGGCCACTTTAAGAAATGGAACCCTAGTCACTTTAATAATGTTTACATATCTTGCATTACTCATTTCATATGTATATACTTTATTCTATAATATTCTACTGTATCTTAGTCCATGCCACTCTGTCACTGCTTGTGCATATATGTATATATTCTTAATTCCATTCCTTACTTTGTGTGTATTGGGTATATGTTGTGAAATTGTTAGATATTACTTTATTTTATTTATTTTATTTCACCTTTATTTAACGAGGTAAGCCAGTTGAGAACAAGTTCTCATTTACAACTGCGACCTGGCCAAGACAAAGCAAAGCAGTGCGATACAAACAACAACACAGAGTTACATATGGGATAAACAAAACGAACAGTCAATAACACAATAGAAAATCTATATACAGTGTGTGCAAATATAGTAAGTTATGGAGGTAAGGCAATAAATAGGCCATAGTGCAAAATAATTACAATTTAGTATTAACACTGGTGTGATAGATGTGCAGAAGATGATGTGCAAATAGAGATACTGGGGTGCAAATGAGCAAAATAAATAACAATATGGGGATGAGGTAGTTGGGTGGGCTAATTACAGATGGGCTGTGTACAGGTGCAGTGATCGGTAAGCTGCTCTGACAACTGATGCTTAAAGTTAGTGAGGGAGATAAGAGTCTCCAGCTTCAGAGATTTTTGCAGTTCGTTCCAGTCATTGGCAGCAGAGAACTGGAAGGAATGGCGGCCAAAGGAGGTGTTGGCTTTGGGGATGACCAGTGAGATATACCTGCTGGGGCGCATACTATGGGTGGGTGTTGCTATGGTGACCATTGAGCTACTTGTTAGATATTACTGCACTGTCGGAGCTAGAAGCACAAGCATTTCGCTACACCCGCAATAACATCTGCTAAACACGTACAGTGGGGCAAAAAAGTATTTAGTCAGCCACCAATTGTGCAAGTTCTCCCACTTAAAAAGATGAGAGAGGCCTGTAATTTTCATCATAGGTACACGTCAACTATGACAGACAAATTGAGAAAAAAAAATCCAGAAAATCCCATTGTAGGATTTTTAATGAATTTATTTGCAAATTATGGTGGAAAATAAGTATTTGGTCACCTACAAACAAGCAAGATTTCTGGCTCTCACAGACCTGTAACTTCTTCTTTAAGAGGCTCCTCTGTCCTCCACTCGTTACCTGTATTAATGGCACCTGTTTGAACTTGTTATCAGTATAAAAGACACCTGTCCACAACCTCAAACAGTCACACTCCAAACTTCACAATGGCCAAGACCAAAGAGCTGTCAAAGGACACCAAAAACAAAATTGTAGACCTGCACCAGGCTGGGAAGACTGAATCTGCAACAGGTAAGCAGCTTGGTTTGAAGAAATCAACTGTGGGAGCAATTATTAGGAAATGGAAGACATACAAGACCACTGATAATCTCCCTCGATCTGGGGCTCCATGCAAGATCTCACCCCGTGGGGTCAAAATGATCACAAGAACGGTGAGCAAAAATCCCAGAACCACACGGGGGGGACCTAGTGAATGACCTGCTGAGAGCTGGGACCAAAGTAACAAAGCCAACCATCAGTAACACACTACGCCGCCAGGGACTCAAATCCTGCAGTGCGAGACGTGTCCCCCCTGCTTAAGCCAGTACATGTCCAGGCCCGTCTGAAGTGCATTTGGATGATCCAGAAGAGGATTGGGAGAATGTCATATGGTCAGATGAAACCAAAATATAACTTTTTGGTAAAAACTCAACTCGTCATGTTTGGAGGACAAAGAATGCTGAGTTGCAGCCAAAGAACACCATACCTACTGTGAAGCATGGGGTTGGAAACATCATGCTTTGGGGCTGTTTTTCTGCAAAGGGACCAGGACGACTGATCCGTGTAAAGGAAAGAATGAATGGGGCCATGTATCGTGAGATTTTGAGTGAAACCCTCCTTCCATCAGCAAGGGCATTGAAGATGAAACGTGGCTGGGTCTTTCCAGCATGACAATGATCCCAAACACACCGCCCGGGCAACGAAGGAGTGGCTTCGTAAGAAGCATTTCAAGGTCCTGGAGTGGCCTAGCCAGTCTCCAGATCTCAACCCCATAGAAAATCTTTGGAGGGAGTTGAAAGTCTGTGTTGCCCAGCGACAGCCCCAAAACATCACTGCTCTAGAGGAGATCTGCATGGAGGAATGGGCCAAAATACCAGCAACAGTGTGTGAAAACCTTGTGAAGACTTACAGAAAACGTTTGACCTGTGTCATTGCCAACAAAGGGTATATAACAAAGTATTGAGAAACTTTTGTTATTGACCAAATACTTATTTTCCACCATCATATGCCAATAAATTCATTAAAAATCCTACAATGTGATTTTCTGGAATTTTTTTTCTAATTTTGTCTGTCATAGTTGACGTGTACCTATGATGAAAATTACAGGCCTCTCTCATCTTTTTAAGTGGGAGAACTTGCACAATTGGTGGCTGACTAAATACTTTTTTTCCCCACTGTATATGTGACAAATAAAATTTGATTTGATGACTGACAAAAGTGTGTCACTGAGATGCTAACATGCTAACACCTCAGCAACATTACAGCCACCTTGTAATGCTACGCCGATGAATCACATTGTTCTTTTTCATTACTCACATGTTGCAAAAGGTACAGGACTCACTCTATGGAGTATTATACACAGTAAATCACATGACTAATACGAGACCAATACATCTCAACCAGGAAATTAAAATGTTAGCCTAAAATGCATATTAAAGCCAGAAGCTACAGTGGCTTAATAATTCAACCCCCTTGGCATTTTCTCCTATTTTGTTGCCTTACAACCTGGAATTAAAATGGATTTTTTGGGGGTTTGTATCATTTGATTTACACAACAAGCCTACCACTTTGAAGATGCAAAATATGTTTTATTGTGAAACAAACAAGAAACAAGACAAAAAACAGAAGATTTGAGTGTGCATAACTATTCACCCCCCTCCCCCACCATCCATCATTCCTTCCATTCTGACCAGTTTCCCTGTCCCCACAGCATGATGCTGCCACCACCATGCTTCACTGTGGGGATGGTGTTCTCGGGGTGGTGAGAGGTGTTGGGTTTGCGCCAGACATAGCGTTTTCCTTGATGGCCAAAAAGCTCAATTTTAGTCTCATCTGACCAGAGTACCTTCTTCCATGTGTTTGGGGAGTCTCCCACATGGCTCCCAAACGTGTTTGCTTATTTTTTTCTTTAAGCAATGGCTTTTTTCTGGCCACTCTTCCGTAAAGCCCAGCTCTGTGGAGTGTACGGCTTAAAGTGGTCCTATGGACAGATACTCCAATCTCCGCTGTGAAGCTTTGCAGCTCCTTCAGGGTTATCTTTGGTCTCTTTGTTGCCTCTCGGATTAATGCCCTCCTTGCCTGGTCCGTGAGTTTTGGTGGGCGGCCCTCTCTTGGCAGGTTTGTTGTGGTGCCATATTCTTTCCATTTTTTAGTAGTGGATTTAATGATGCTCCGTGGGATGTTCAAAGTTTCGGATATTGTTTTATAACCCAACCCTGATCTGTACTTCTCCACAACTTTGTCCCTGACCTGTTTGGAGAACTCCTTGGTCTTCATGGTGCCGCTTGCTTGGTGGTGCCCCTTGCTTAGTGGTGTTGCAGACTCTGGGGCCTTTCAGAACTGGTGTATATGTACTGAGATCATGTGACAGATCATGTGACACTTAGATTGCACACAGGTGGACTTTATTTAACTAATTATGTGACTTCTGAAGGTAATTGGTTGCACCAGATCTTATTTAGGGGCTTCATAGCAAAGGGGGTGAATAAACATGCACGCACCACTTTTCCGCGATTTATTTGTTTGAATTTTTTGAAACAAGTAATTTTTTTCATTTCACTTCACCAATTTGGACCATTTTGTGTATGTCCATTACATGAAATCCAAATAAAAATCAATTTAAATTACAGGTTGTAATGCAACAAAGTAGGAAAAAGCCAAGCGGGATGAATACTTTTGCAAGGCACTGTACATGCTGAAGCTGAAGTTTCAGGAAATCATAATTGAAAAGCAGTGGTTTCTTATAGTACTATCGACTATAGTCTGTGAAGCTAAAACAAAGGGCACAGCTGCATTGTCCTCAAGGAATTTTACTGAGATCGCTGCCAAACTGTCAATCCGTGGTGAACGGCCACTGACTTGCTGCCGAGAATGTCTACCCCTTCTATTTATCCGACTATCCTCAGAGAGGTCTGGACCCAACCTACACATGATTCTCCCAACTACAGACCAAGATTATTTAATTAATTTGTTATCTGCCCTACAGGGCCACAAAGGCCCCGGCCCACCACCAGTCCTTGGAGTTTTTTTCCTTTTCACACAGGCCTAGTGTTAATGCCGATGGCCAAGTTCACAGATTTGAGTGACTGTGGACTTAATGCCACTCGCCTTGTTTTCAGCACTTGTCCCTCCAGATTTGCCACCCTGGCTGCACAATTTCCTCCAATTCTAATTATTCATCAGCTCGTTATGCCCGCGCCCAGGCGCCTGCCTTAATTAGAGGCGACGCAGGGTTTCGTTACAGACAACCCTGGAGTGAGGAAACCAGTTCAAAACCAGTCCAGCGCCCTCGGTCATGTTGGACTGGGTGACTGCCAGCTCTGACGAGTAGTGCTGCTCTGGCCAGGGACTGGCTGGCTTGACAGCGTGCCGTGCCCCCACACAGCCCGAGAGAGGGTTTATTTTGCCCCTGCCCCCTTGCCCGTCGTTAAGTCTTCGTTAGATGTTGAGAGGGAGCTTGGTGGGAGGGGTGTATAGTGACTGAGTTTATGGTGCCAAATTAACATTATCCCAAGGCAACTAGACCCCAAGACCTTTTGGGTTGTAGCTGCTTTAAAATGTTATATGGGCCCATAATGCTGTAGGTTTAGCTACAGATGGCTGAAACAGGTATATAGGCCACACGCTCCATCATGGGAAAATACAAGCCTTCAATAGTCAAAGTGACGTGGCTATGGAGTCCCTGAAAGCATGCAGTTGGACCAAGGTCTAGAGTTTGTCTAAGGACAGTTGCATGTTGCAGTTACAGCACATGGATTGGAGTCTGTGTACTAGGTTCGGTTTGCTCCTAGCAGAACTCAGCTAGGCGAAGTGAACGTATGTGCCTCGCATACTCCCTTAAAAAGACATTCGTTTGAAAAACTAGAAAGAATAGGCAATATTACTGTTTGTCCCTCTTGAAACGCCGTAGCAACAACATACAGTAACACTTCCTCAAAATAGTCAGAATCAATCTAAGATAAATCAAGAAATCTGTCATTTGTTTTTACATTTTTGTCGAGGTCTTAGATGCGCAATTTTACATCTAACTAAGATGTTTGGTGCAGTATTTCTCAAGTGAAAAAATTTAAGCTAGACGTCTGTCGTTGAATGACAACAAACACTTCATTGAAGAATCCTACTGATTGACCAATCACCGACAAAGGGGCGTAGACTTTGGCTACCGAAGTTCAGCTTGCCTCAAGAAAATATGTTGTGTGCTCAAACAGCCGAAGAAACCCCTGCCGAACACTGATGATCACCAAAGCGGATATAATATTTGCGCTAACTGTTTAGACTGGGAAGCATATACGGTAAGCTTTAGAGGGAGAATAGCATACAGGTAAGTATAGACTTGTCATAGACATGTAAATAAAGAATCTTGAGAAGCTGCTCAGATACAAAGAACCACACAATAACAGCTGTCGTGACGGAGGTACTGTAGGAGAGCTGTGGGACCTTTGACTAACGAGCAGACTTAACAAACTCCATTGTGCTGGGTGTGTTGTTTGAAAAGCCTTGGAGGATGTGATTAATGATGACATCTGTATGAATTCCCCCCTGGTGGCCTAAGCGGTCTCAATGTGACCCTGTGGTGTGTGGGCACGTCAGCTGTTTTGCACATTAGCAGATCGGCTGCCAGTGTTAAGGGTGATTCTCTGTCTTCTCACCTTTTCTATCCCCTTTCTCTCTCACCCCCTTCATGCCCTTCCTCTCCCTGTCAGCCCTTTACTTTGCCTGGAGTGAGAGGGACATTGAGTAGAGAAATGTGCTGGGGACAAGGGTAAACAGGAAATGCTTATGTTCAAACACACACACGCACGCACACACATACACACACACACTTACGCACACACACACTCACGCGCACACACACACACACTTCCACTCACGCATGCACACTAGTGCTAATTAAAGCCTTCAGTGCGAGCAGAGAAATGTGTAATCCTGACATTTAGTCAAGGGAGATTTGGGGAGATGAGGAGAAATTCTAGCGCTTGGGTTGAGCCAGGCCCGGGGCTAGCTGGCAGACAAAAGGACAGCGGCAGGCAGCACTGGGTAGGAGCTGCGGAAAGGTCATCTCTGTGAAAAGGCTAACGTGTCACTGCTTTTGTTCCTGGCCCTCTGAACATATGTTTGGCCCTCCTCCATCTCTGCCCCTATCTGGGTGAAATCTAACTCCCTGTGCGAGCACAGCCCTAGCTCTGGACAGTGGCTCTGTTTCTCTGTTACAGTTGTTTAGGGGCATTATTATCTAACCCCTCCTCAACAACTTGCTGAAAAACACCCCAATAGGAAACACCTGTCTATAACTTTGAACTGAAATCAAGATAAGAAACGCACAAAGGCACAATTGCCTGTTCCTGATTATTTTACAGTGAGCTGTCCAACACTACACATGGTCTGTGTTCCTGATTATTTTACAGTGAGCTGTAAACATGGTCTGTGTTCCTGATTATTTTACAGTGAGCTGTCCAACAGTACACATGGTCTGTGTTCCTGATTATTTTACAGTGCGCTGTCCAACAGTACACATGGTCTGTGTTCCTGATTATTTTACAGTGAGCTGTCCAACAGTACACATGGTCTGTGTTTCAGAGGCATTGGACTTGAGAATGTGTACACCTGTTGTCATTATCTCAAGATATAAAAATACCATGTTGAAACTCATATGTATGTATGTATGTATGTATGTATGTAGCTCAGTTGGTAGAGCATGGCGCTTGCAACGCCAGGGTCGTGGGTTCGTTTCCCACCGGGGGCCAGTATGAAAAATGTATGCACTCACTAACTGTAAGTCGCTCTGGATAAGAGCGTCTGCTAAATGACTTAAATGTAATGTCAACAAACCTTTTTGATATTCACAATGTCAGTTTTGTGAGAGGGCATGATAGCAAGAGTGTGGATTTGACAACCTGAAGGCAGTGAATCCAACCTAGATCAGTCTGAACTGTGAGTTTTGACTAATTGCTTCCTAAACTTTTTTAGAAGGGGATTTTGTTGCAGCTTACCACATTCTGAAGGTAACTTCCCAAAAGGAAACATATGCCATTCTTCTTCCTCTTTTGCCAGCTACGTATATAACAGACAACTTCCATTCTCATTAACCATGATCACTCCCTTCACCAGACAACCCTCTCCCTCTCCTGACCCCTCCATGTTTGTGTGTGTGTGTGTGGGCAGGCCCTAACTCCCAATCTAGGCTTGATTAGGCCCGCTGGGTCAAACAGCACTGTTATAGGAGTGGAGTGTGTGTGTGTGTGTGTGTGTGTGTGTGTGTGTGTGTGTGTGTGTGTGTGTACAATGATAAGGGGTGGGGGGGCATGGTGGCTCGAGATAGTCTGGTGGCTCACACGCCAGCCGTTGACTCGGAATGCCACCCAATCAGTGCGGGCCCTGAGGGACCGTAAATGACAGCGTGTTTAAAGGAGACACGGCCCAGATCTGCCCACCCGATGCAGGGCGACGGCGGTGAAAGTGCTGAGGCTGGAACCTGGCATGGGGCTAGCTGCTCCCAGGACTGCTGACATGCTAACGCTAATTGGGGCTCCAGCGCCTCAGTCCAGAGCCTGTCTGCCCTGCCTGAGTAAGACATGCTGGTCTGGAACTACCACTCCTCTCCTCTGCCTGTGACTTTCTTTATATTAGCCCTGAGATCTGACTGCTGCAGAATCACAGGTCAGGGACATGCAGTGACAGAGGGATAGAGGGAGATGTGTTAGTGAGAATATCTGCTGTGAATGACTGGAGATTTTCATCTGACACTAAGGAGGCGGCATTTGTCATATCAAACAATGGTGGATGAGTCTAATATGAGCTGTACCTCTCCATCACCTCTGCTTGCTCTTTAGGGGTTTAGGCTGGGGTTGCTTGCTGTTATGCATTTGTGACTATTGTATTTATTGTAAAATGCACTTCACAAATTAAACAGTATTGATTGATGGTCTTGATCCTTGCCTCTAGAGACGTATCCATGCTGTCTCCTTCCCTGGGTATGAGTAGACAGACGGACAGTGAGCTAAGTGAAGATGTACAGTAGATACATTATACACAGTGGCCCCACAGTGGCAGTAGCAGAGCCACCACAGTGCATCCCTGTCCTGGCAAAGCTAATGGAATTTGCTTGTACATTACCCACCAGGCTTGTTCTCTGGGTGGCCTGGGCCCACGCTCCTAATAAGCCGTCCGGGCAAATCGGGAGAGGTCGGCGATGACAACAAGCTGACTTGTTGTGAGTGCTGTCTACTCTTTGACAGGCTGTCCTGTGAGGAGCGAGAGAAGGAGAGGGAGAAGGGGAGAGTGGTGGACCTTCTCATAAGTGACAACATGTCTGTTCAAGATGGAGGGCAGTTGCCGAGTCCCCCGTGCCCCCACCCAACCTCCCACATCCCCTGGCACCGCTTACCCTCAACCCCCCATCACCCCAATAAACGCTTACCCCTCATCACCCCTCACCCCTCATCACCTCTCATCACCCCTCATCACCCCTTACCCCTCATCACCCATAACAACTCATCAACCCTCTCCCCTCATCACCCCTCACCCCTCATCACCCCTCACCCCTCCTCAACCCTCACCACCCCTCAACACCCCTCACCACCCCTCACCCCTCATCCCTCATCACCTCTTACCCCTCATCACCGCTCATCCCCCTCACCTCTCATCACCCCTTACCCCTCATCACCCCTTACCCCTCATCACCCATAACCCCTCATCACCTCTCATCACCCCTCATCACCCCTTACCCCTCATCACCTCTCACCCCTCATCACCCCTTACCCCTCATCACCCATAACCCCTCATCACCCCTCACCCCTCATCACCCCTCATCACCCCTTACCCCTCATCACCCCTCACCGCCCCTCATTACCTCTCATCACCCCTCACCCCTCATCACCCCTTACCCCTCATCACCCCTTAACCCTCATCACCCCTCATCCCCGTCACCCCTCATCACCCATAACAACTCATCAACCATCACCCCTCATCACCCCTTACCCCTCATCACCCATAACCCCTCATCACCCCTTACCCCATCACCTCTCACCCCTTACCCCTCATCACCCCTTACCCCTCGTCACCCATAACCCCTCATCACCCCTCAACCCTCATCACCTCTCACCCCTCATCACCCCTTACCCCTCGTCACCCATAACCCCTCATCACCCCTCATCACCCCTTACCCCTCATCACCCCTCACCGCCCCTCATTACCTCTCATTACCCCTCACCCCTCATCACCCCTTACCCCTCATCACCCCTCATCACCCCTTACCCCTCATCACCCCTTACCCCTCATCACCCCTCATCACCCTTATCCTTCATCACCCATAACCCCTCATCACCCCTCACCCATATTCTTAGCATTGGGGTCAACACAGCACAGGTGAGTCTGATGAGAGTGTATGTGCACTAGAAGATGAGGTGTGATGATTGATCAGCGGTGAGCAGTGACGTCAGTAGATAGGAAGCCATCTTGTCTTCTTCATTTATGTGCTTATGGGTTACACTGGGCCTTAAAAGTGACATCTGGGTCTGTCATCAGGAAAGGGGTGAATCAAAGTGCAGAGAAAAACACATGAAGAAGAGATGAATAAATAAATGATGGTGAGGGGACAGAGTGTGAACGCGAGGGGGCTGAGAGAGAGGGGAGAGGTTGAGAGTGATTAGGCAATGGGAGCGCAGTGGCGATTCCCCCAGGTCTCCTAGGAGCTGAGAGATGAAGCTCACCCAGTGGCAGACATGGCATCCTCTCAGCCCACATCAGGATGTAGGAGCTGTGATGGCTACCCCAGAGACCTCCACATTGTCTGGATACACCACAAGAACACGCTCAGGGAAGCTATTATTGCCGCAGATGTTTTATGCTCTTTCCTCCTCAAAAACTGTCAGCTCAGGGTTTGGTGTTCGGCAGCTACTGTAGAAAATGTCATTGTAAAAAGCTATGAAAAATAATCTAAGGAAGTCTGCAGTCATGAGCGTACATTGCAAGCAGAATAGAAAAATGATGAAGCTTGACGCAACGGAACTCAATGGACTACCTGACTGTCGTTATTTTGAGATGGAACGGATAATTCCTTGTGCTGCGGTGGGTGCAATGTTGTGTAGACAATGAAGCTGTATTTGACCACCTAATTCGCTTGGTTGAAATGGAACCAGAAAAATGTCTCTTTTGGAACAAAGTTGTTTCACAAAAGAATCAATCTATTATCAGAATCCACCAAAAAAATAATTTTGTTTAGAATTAAGAATGATGTGATTCTAGGCTATTTTGAAGCAGCTTTAAAACATTCTATTTTTAGCTGATATGCGAGCGAACGCATTCAAGCAGCATTTCAAACTGGGATAATGTTGTAGGTTAAACTGGCAGAGCTCCTTGGTCTTCATGGTGCCGCTTGCTTGGTGGTGCCCCTTGCTTACAAGTACAGTGCCTTGTAAGCCATTGCTTAAAGAAAAAAATGAGCAAACGCATTTGGTATTCAGCCCCCTTGGCGTTTTTCCTACTTTGTTGCATTACAACCTGTCATTTAAATTGATTTTTATTTGGATTTCATGTAATGGACATACACAAAAAAAGTCAAAATTGGTGAAGTGATAATTGTTTCAAATAATTCTAAAAAATAAATAACGGAAAAGTGCTGCGGGCATATGTATTCACCCCCTTTGCAATGAAGCCCCTAAATAAGATCTGGTGAAACAAATTAACTTCAGACATCACATTATTAGTTAAATTAAGTCCACCTGTGTGCAATCTAAGTGTCACATGATCTGTCACATGATCTCAGTATATATACACCTGTTCTGAAAGGCCCCAGAGTCTGCAACACCACTAAGCAAGGGGCACCACCAAGCAAGCGGCACCATGAAGACCAAGGAGCTCTCCAAACAGGTCATAGACAAAGTTGTGGAGAAGTACAGATCAGGGTTGGGTTATAAAACAATATCCGAAACTTTGAACATCCCACGGAACACCATTAAATCCATTATTAAAAAATGTAAATAATTTGGCACCACAACAAACCTGCCAAGAGAGGGCTGCCCACCAAAACTCACGGACCAGGAAAGGAGGGCATTAATCAGAGAGGCAACAAAGAGACCAAAGATAACCCTGAAGGAGCTGCAAAGCTCCACAGCGGAGATTGGAGTATCTGTCCATAGGACCACTTTAAGCCATACACTCCACAGAGCTGGGCTTTATGGAAGAGTGGCCAGAAAAAAGCCATTGCTTAAAGAAAAAAATGAGCAAACGCATTTGGTGTTCGCCAAAAGCCATGTGGGAGACTCCCCAAACATATGGAAGAAGGTACTCTGGTCAGATGAGACACAAATTGAGCTTTTTGGCCATCAAGGAAAACGCTATGTCTGGCGCAAACCCAATACCTCTCATCACCCCGAGAACACCATCCCCACAGTGAAGCGTGGTGGTGGCCGCATCATGCTGTGGGGATGTTTTTCATCGGCAGGGACTGGGAAACTGGTCAGAATTGAAGGAGTGATGGATGGCGCTAAATACAGGGAAACCTTGAGGGAAACCTGTTTCAATTTTCCAGATATTTGAGACTGGGACAGAGGTTCCCCTTCCACAATGACCCTAAGCATAGTGCTAAAGCAACACTCGAGTGGTTTAAGGGGAAACATTTAAATGTCTTGGAATGGTCTAGTCAAAGCCCAGACCTCAATCCAATTGAGAATCTGTGGTATGACTTAAAGATTGCTGTACACCAGCGGAACCCATCCAACTTGAAGGAGCTGGAGCAGTTTTGCCTTGAAGAATAGGCAAAAATCCCAGTGGCTAGAAGTGTCAAGCTTATAGAGACATACCCCAATAATTATGCACACTCAAGTTTTCAGTTTTTTGTCTTATTTCTTGTGAAACAAGAAACAATAAAAAAATATTTTGCATCTTCAAAGTGGTAGGCATGTTGTGTAAATCAAATGATACAAACCCCCAAAAAATCCATTTTAATTCCAGGTTGTAAGGCAACAAAATAGTAAAAATGCCAAGGGGGGTGAATACTTTCGCAAGCCACTGTAACTGCCAAAATAATGGAAACACATGAGTAAATGAGGGATACAACGTATTTTGAAAGCAGGTGTGACAGGTGTGGTTCCTGAGTTAACTAAGCAATTAACATCCCATCATGCTTAGGGTCATGTATAAAAATGCTGGGCAGGCCATTTTTTTGGCTATGCCGCCATAGGTTCTGGAGCGACACCTGCGACAGCGTTTTCCACCACCATCAACAAAACACCAAATTATGGAATTTCTCGTGTAAGAATGGTGTCGCATCCCAATAGAGTTCCAGAATCTATGCCACGGTGCAAGCTGTTCTGCTCATGGTGGCCTAACGCCCTATTAAGACACTATATGTTGGTGTTTCCTTTATTTTGGCAGTTAGCTGTGTAATAATATTTGCCAGGGCATATTATTTAATTATAAATCTGATTATTTCACATGGAGATTTGGGAAGCTAAAAGGCAAGCTAACTTGCTAGCCAGGCTACTATTTTTAGCCAGCTAGCTAGGGAAGACAAGAAAGTATCTGCTATCGCCCCCTTGTGGATCTTACTATTTGGGAGTCTAGGAATGCATGAACTGGCGAGGGTATCATGTTGCCAAAAAGGCAAGTTGCTCCCAAAAATCTGACTCTGCCCAAGCACACGCATGAGCGTTCATCAACAGGTGGAAGTGAGGCTTTAATGGGGATAGTAGCATGAAATATAAATGTTGGTGTGTGTGTACGTGTGCACACGTACACACGTGTTCTATGAACACTGGCCATTTCTCTCCCCACACGGCTTCTCAGGACATGCTGTGATGACGGGTGGCCAACATAGGAGTGAATTTCACAATCAGGGCGTGAAATGCTAAAAAAGCTCCCAGCCAAGATGCCTGGTGTTTACTCCTCGCTGCTGTTCATTTGACATTTAGTAAATCATTACGGCAGCCATGCCTACAGGGAGTCGCCATCCCCTTCCCCGTCCCCCCCTCCAACACCCCCTCGCAGAGGCCTAACCATTAACAACCTGCTTTTCAAATGTGCAAGGCCTAATTTTGTGACATATCCAGAGGTATGTTGTGCAAAACCCTGCCCTGGCAGATTCCCCGTTGCTGTTTACTTAATCACATTGTTGGAGTCAGTGGTAGACATTCTTTATATAGAGCAAAGAATGCATTGTTTTGACTAGGCAACAGCATCTCTTTGGTTCAAACTTTAGTGAATCAACATTGTATACTAATGTATTGATCACTGACCATTGCAACCATACTGTCATATCTATGATGATGTTTCATCTATATATTATAAGTCTAAGACACACAAAAACAACAACACTCACCCCAGTCTCAGAACAGTGGGTCTGATCTGTGTTATCAGTTAGGTGCCATGGGTGGTGGTTAGTGTTTGGGCCCTGTTAGGGCAGAGGGGGCAGCAGGAGTGAGAACAAACGGCAGGCGTGTAGACGTTCCTATCACTCTTTCACACATCACGGCTGTGTGCTAAACTTCCTGAACGGTCTCTAATCACCGCCGTGCAGGGGGACAGACGGGGTGATAAAATAACAAGACGATATGACAGTGATGCATCTGTCTCTACCCGTCTCGTCTCGTCCACACCATGTCAATGGCTGATGGACAGTTTATGTGTGATTGACAGCCGACAGGAGAGGAGAGGCCTCACACACACTGTGACATGGATGCACAGGGCCGCTGTCCTACAGCCTGTTCTGATTGGAAGATCATTGGGAGATGCCAGCTGTGTGGCTTTAAAGTTGAGACCCAACAGAGGCTGCTAGTCAGTGAAGGAGAGGGGAAGGCAGAGACAAAGTAGAGAGGAGAAATGGAGAAGACATGATCCCCTGACACTTTATCTGACCACTACAACTCATACACTTTAGTTTCAGATTATTTTTCAGAAGCCATTTTGTGCTTTCATTAATGCAAATCTTCTCAGTGAGTATCAACCTTAAAGAGGGTTGAATCTATATTGGCTCTGTCATTATATTGACGCCTCCAAGTCTATTGTCTAGCTCAGGAGGATTAGATAATAAAGAGCATCCTTTTAATCCACAACCTCTTAAGGCAGCCATAACTCTCTTACTTCTGTTGGAGGAAAAGAACATTAAGGGCTCTATTCAATCTGTTTCGCTGAAGCGTTATAGATTGCACAATATACATTTAAAGGTAATTTCCAATTGAGCAGACAAATGCACCATGAATGCAGTCTCCGCAAACGCGGGAACATTGCCTTCAAATTTCAATCAAGCTTTAACGCGATACTTCTGCAATATAGATGGAATCCAGCCCTAAGACTACAAAAACACCTTTATACAGATTCACACTATGAACTTTAAGGACCTAGGCTGAGGAGGGGAAGGTAGGGGAAGAGTGGGAGGTTGAGAGAGGAGATGGAAATATCAATCATCCATAAAAAAAAAAATGTTTTTACCAAAAACAAAACTTGCCGGTAATATAGGATGGAAACATGTACTTCCTTTCTTTTCATATGTATGATTGTGTGAGGAACAGTATCTGGACTGTAGAAATGTGCATACCTATGAGAGGTTGTTGATTAGCATTCATTGTATGTTTATAAGATAACAGCTTCCACCTCCACACCATAACACAGTCAAGCAGCCTCTGTGTCCTATCCCTATGCCCAACAAGGATGTAGCCCTTTCCTGCAGTCAAATGACCAAATTGCCCACTAGTGGCCTCATGGGTGGAATGTTATGAATATTTTTCATAATTTCAAAACAAATAAATATTACTATTTTTTTAATGACGAAAATGAGCTTTTTCTATTTCACACAGTTTTGTTATATTTCAGTCTTCTGTGATGTATATAAAGTGTAATATTGGAATGCAAACTCAAAATTGAATACATTTCAACTCTAAATATGACATGGTACAGGTGTGTGAGGTGTATACTTTTGTTTCAAAGTAGATTTGTTTAAGACTACCAAGAAACACTGTGTGAACCTGATTTAGCCCACTGCAGTAAAAGGTTAAAAACCCAAGGATGTGTCTCCTGAACTCGCCTTCTTAAACATGATCTGTCCCCTTCCTCTGTGTTGCCCCTCTCCTCTCTGTTCATACCTCGATGTTAGCGAACGCTCCTCTCCTCCACTGTCCCCACCATCTGCTCATCACTTTGGCTCAGAGACAATCCCCTGAGATGACTAACTCTGCGCAGGCAGCACTGCTACAGCCACAGCCACACAACACAAAACGACAACAACACGCATTTGTGCTATCACTCCACATCCTACCAACACTTAAAGGTTATGTAGGCTGTAGAAGAGAGCAGTGTCCATGTCCCTCCAATTGCCTGGAGGAGGATAGGAGAGGAGAGGGAGACACGTGTGGGTCCTGGGGGCCCTCAGGGAGGCCTTACGAGGGGGGCTGGAGGGGAGTGGGGAAGGGGGGTTAAAGGCTGCAGCCGTCTCCGCTGTGGTGGAAGTAAGCTAGGCTGCCCGTCTGGGCGGGGCAGAAAGGCCCATTACGTTTATTGCGGTGGAGGAAGAGCAGACGCCCGGAGCCCTTGGTCATACTGCACTGATCCTGATGGGGAAAGATAAGGAGGCTCAGGAGAAACATCACACCATAAACTAAGTGCAGCTTATCTAAACATTTAGCTGTGTGTATTAGTGGTGGTCCCAGGGTCCTTCCACCTATTCGGTGGCTTTTGAGAAGTGTAACTTGGTCCAAAAAAACCTTTAGAGTTCAACTCATTTTAACATTCTGTCATAAAGAGCACATGTTCAAATTCATAAAAAAACATGTTTTCCCATCTCAAGAGGTTAAATAAAAAAAGGACGGGACCTCCCGAGTGGCGCAGCAGTCTAAGGCACTGCATTGCTTGAGGCATCACTACAGATCCGGGTTCAATCCCGGGCTGTGTCGCAGCCGGCCGCGACCGGGAGACCGATGAGGCGACGCTTTGTCATTATGGGGTATTGTGTGTAGATTGATGAGGGAAAAAAATTATTTAATCAATTTTAGAATAAGGCTGTAAAGTAACTAAATGTGGAAAAAGGGAAGGGGTCTGAATATTGTACATGGAAAAACATGAATAAATTTTTTTTTAATGTCAAGTTATATAGGTGTGCAATAGATTAAAAGCGGGTGAGACAAATAATTTTGTATACAATATTATATAGGGAAAATTGAAAAAAGAAGCCACCTGTGAGCAGAACACATTTTATAGTAAAGGTTGTACAGTGAGGGTCATTGTCATTGTGGAATACCCATCCACGACCCATTTTCAATGCCCTGGCTGAGAGAAGGAGGTTCTCACCCAAGATTTGACGGTACATGGCCCCGTCCATCGTCCCTTTGATGCGGTAAAGTTGTTCTGTCCCCTTAGCAGAAAAACACCCCCAAAGCATAATGTTTCCACCTCCATGTTTGACGGTGGGGATGGTGTTCTTGGGGTCATAGGCAGCATTCCTCCTCCTCCAAACACGGCGAGTTGTGTTGATGCCAAAGAGCTCGATTTTGGTCTCATCTGACCACAATACTTTCACCCAGTTCTCCTCTGAATCATTCAGATGTTCATTGGCAAACTTCAGACGGGCATGTATATGTGCTTTCTTGAGCAGGGGGACCTTGCGGGTGCTGCAGGATTTCAGTAGTGTGTTACCAATTGTTTTCTTTTCTCGCCATTCTCATGATCATTTTAACTCCACGAGGTGAGATCTTGCATGGAGCCCCAGGCCGAGGGAGATTGACAGGTCTTTTGTTTTTCTTCCATTTGCGAATAATCGCACCAACTGTTGTCACCTTCTCACCAAGCTGCTTGGCGATAGTCTTGTAGCCCATTCCAGCCTTGTGTAGGTCTACAATCTTGTCCCTGACATCCTTGGAGAGCTCTTTGGTCTTGGCCATGGTGGAGAGTTTGGAATCTGATTGATTGATTGCTTCTGTGGACAAGTGTCTTTTATACAGGTAACAAGCTGAGATTATGAGCACTCCCTTTAAGAGTGTGCTCCTAATCTCAGCTCGTGACCTGTATAAAAGACACCTGGGAGACAGAAATCTTTCTGATTGAGAGGGGGTCAAATACTTATTTCCCTCATTAAAATGCAAATCAATTTATAACATTTTTTACATGCGTTTTTCTGGATTTTTTTTGTTGTTATTCTGTCTCTCACTATTCAAATAAACCTACCATTAAAATTATAGACTGATCATGTCTTTGTCAGTGGGCAAACGTACAAAATCAGCAGGGGATCAAATACTTTTTTCCCTCACTATATGTGTAGTTCCTCATTTAGACATCTTGGAGACAGTGTTGAGGAAATGTATCTAAAAGGACTCTCGTCTCAGGAGGAAATTGTCAATACGTGGTATTTTCACATGTTCAATTCCCAGGTAGCGGAGAGAGGACAAGTTGTGCTTTGCCTGGGAAAAGTGCACAGCATGGGGACTTTGATATCATTATTCCTTATACAACTCCTGTGTTCCGTGATTCTTGTTTTAAGCGCTATGCGCATCATTTCCCAATATTAAAGTGCCCTTTTAATATAGACCACATGGAGAATTCAATAAATCAGATTTTTCATATGAATAAAGGCTTGCTAAAGATAAAAAATTCGGCATTTTGACATGTCCCTCCGTCAACCCTGTGTCACTTCTAGGAAGATTTCAACCCACTTAATCCAAACATTTTCACCGTCATTGTAAAGCCCTAGTTATTTTGTTGCTTTGACAAAGTCATTTCTGAAGATTATTATTTATTTCATGTGTTTGGTGATTAATTAACGTCTGTCCCTCATTTTAAGGTCAATCCTGTTACGTGAACTTAACTCTCGTTTTAATATGGCGAAACTATTCCTTTTAAAATATTTTTTATCCGAAAGAAACATTGAACATCTGATAATCAAATCTAATGACCTGTAAATGCACACTGGACAGGTGTAAAGAACACGTGTAAAAATGACCATAGCAAGCATTCTAATCACCTGTAAATGCACACTGGACAGGTGTAAAGAACACGTGTAAAAATGACCATAGCAAGCATTCTAATCACCTGTAAATGCACACTGGACAAGTGTAAAGAACACGTGTAACAGGTGAGATGGTTCTACTTTTTGGCCATTTTCTGGTGTTTTGTGGTGGAAAACTGAGTGGTTTGAGCATAATACGTCAACCCTGTTACCCATATATAGACAGGCTAGAAACGTTTTAACAATTTCATATATTTAAAAAAAAGCTTGAATTCAATTGCCACTCCCTGTTGGACACAGCAAGCTTCCATTCCCCCTGTCAGGAGAGAATTGATGGCTGATTTGAGATGAAATCATCCACCCTGTTACGGTCAAATCTGTTACTTTATTTTGCAATTTATATAGTCCTTTTTTTGTATTATTACACTTTTCACCCCTTTTTCTCCCCAATTTCGTGATATTCAAATTGGTAGTTAGAGTCTTGTCCCATCGCTGCAACTCCCGTATGGACTCAGGAGAGGCGAAGGTCGAGAGCCATGTGTCCTCCGAAACACGACCCTGCCAAGCCGCACTGCTTCTTGGCACACTTTAATATAACAGGCTTTTAAAATTCCATATTGGTGCACAATTTCTACTTAAAATATCAAAGGGACGCAAAAGGCACTCTTTTCGTGGAACGAGCCAGCAGAGGATGACACCGAATATTTCCACAACATCTTAACCCGGGGCCCAGATGAGCCAATCTAGTTGATCCATTCTTAGCCTGGTCTCAGTACCTCAGTGCATACAATACATTAATTATTCCCTCCAATAGGCCCACTGTGTCCTGTTTCACCCTTAGATGCATCATATATGATGTTCAGGATATTGCCTCTCATGTCACAGCCGGTCACCCAAAACCATTGACGTCACAATCCAATTCAATTCAATTACACATTCTCCTCTCAGATAGTGCATTTGGCTGCATGTGTATTGAGGTAGGTCTCTGCCACCGCTAAAGGGCTCTGGCTGGCCAGTCTGTTCATGCACATTGATGGGTCTCCATGTGAGGTAAGTCTGATGGTTTGTTCTGATAATGGTTGTAGGCTGTTCCAGGCTGACTCCTCTGACCTCTTCCCTGACCAAATCAGCAGCAGCCCTAGCCTTGGGGGACTCCTCACTTCCTGTCTGGGAATCGATGGCTGTCCAGTCTGGACTCTCCTCCGCCTACACACACGTCTGGCTATCCTCTACATTGTGCCCCGAGCACTGGATAAAGTGTGTTAAGCAATGTTGTTAACAGTGTCACATGACTGTTTAACTTGGCTAGGGCTTCTGGGAGCATCTGATTGGGTCAGGGGTTCACAGCCCATCTATCAGGGTCCAGCCAGGGGAGGGGGGGATGGAGACAGGAAGAGAGAGAGAGACCCTCCTCCCAGAGCAGCAGCGCTGTGTCAGAAACAGCCAGAAGATTTACCACCTGATCCCTCCCTGGTTGGCCAGATCTGATTTCTACTGGCTGGCCCTAGCTCTTTCCTCCACTTGACCCTGTTGATTCAGAACCAGGCTGCCAGTGTTTCAATTGACTGTGCACAACGTCAGGGGTTGCCAACCCCAGTTCCCAGGGGTCAGGCCAACACTGTTTCCCATTCCAGCTCAGCTGTGAATGATCTAACGAGTATATGACCCAAAACGATGGCCGCTTTTTATCGTTGAACCTGTTTTGCATTAGATTTTCTTTTGTTACGGCATCGGCATGTTGCACAGTACCCAAACACCTCTCTCGTTTGACCCAAAGCATGTGTGTCAGAGGAACAATTTGAATTAAAATCAAAGAGTTTACTTTTGCTTCTATATTTCGAAGGGAAAGACCTTCAATGATCAGAAAACTCAACTTGACAAAGGTTATTGTGTAATAGTTTCTACCCATTATAGTAATCCAAGACTACTTTATGACCATAACTTGCAACTATGTCCCATTAGTAAGGCCATTTTATTTTATTGTCATTTTCTTTCATGGTCATTGCTAGAAATGAAAATGTTGAATGTTTAGATAGCAACACTACTGTAGAATTGGTGTATTTTGTTGAGATAAACAAGCTGAATTGAATCGTTTTAGAACTTTTAAACTGATAAAAGGGGGTCAAAATGAATGCGCTTAATCCTTGTTGATTCAATATCAGACCTCAATTGAGGAAAATTGAAAAGGACATTGCTTTTTTGTAATCCCTTTTCATGAGATTTATTTGTATCCAATAAAAATAATCCATGATAGTTTACTCAATGCATGGTCGACATATTAATTTCCTAAATAAATAAAAATATTCAAATTACGCTGAGACATTTCTTGGCTTACAGAGGCTGTCTTTTCTCTTCTAATAACTGACCATATCTTATCATGTGCTCAAATTGCTACCATGAAATACATTCATAATACAGTATGCATATTGATTGAAATCAGAAGGGCTTAGTAACTGCATAAGAAAATAAATACTTCTCTGTGTAGGGATGTTTTGCTCAATGGTTCAATGAAAACTAAAGAAGCTCAGTCACCCTGAATATTGTGTCATGTTGCTCTGCTTGGCTTTCTTTGCTTTCTGCTGTATTGTTGTGTGTACATATTGGTCCACTTTTGTTAGTATTTCTACACTATTGCTTTGCCAATAGTGTAGTCAACATGCGTACTAACCTAGGGGAATTTAGACCTGTAATGCAGTAAATGGAGAGAGGCCTGTGCAGTAACGATTGCCAATACAGCGGCCGAGAATCAGCCATCGACTCATCGGGTACTTTGATCCGCACATCAACCCACAGAAGATGCAGACCTCCATGATGATACAGTATATGATTATGCAAAGCTCACTGTTTTCTTCTCTGACTGGTGCCGGTTTCAAATGCACACACACACAGCAAAAAACTGCACAATACTGGCATTAATTTTTCATAACATCATGCTCAATACAAAATGCAATAAGTGTTTCTTGTAAGACGACTCCCAGGCACTTATACCACTTCAGTGTGCAGCGAGGTCTCCTCCTCAGAGGTCTGGCCAGTAGGTTTGTCTGACTCACTTTGTCTCCAGCGGGTGACATCTGATGCTGCTGAAGCCCATGTCTGGTGGGGAAGGCTAACAGGCTAGCTGGGGGGCTGGGTGGGATAACAGGTTTGCTGGCTAACAGGCTAGCTGGAGGGCTGGGTGGGATAACAGGCTAGCTGGCTAACAGGCTAGCCACAGAGTGGGCTAGCAGCGCAGTTATATGATTTGCTGGAGAGGAACAAGCCACTGTGATCCCCCCTAACCAGATTCCCCAGTCCTGACTAGGAACAGCGCAAATCCCTTTGTCCAATATCATGATACGTAAATAGTAGTAATCCCCAAGTACTACACTGTTCATCTGTCCAGACTAGCCTCATCCTTCATCCAGGCCTCCCTCCCTGTCACGTAAGGCATTCAGGTAGATTTGAGTGTTTAATATCAGACAAGACTTAAGCCACTGCTCCAAATACATCCCTCTTCCCTGGTATTTCCAAAATGGCCCCCACTAGTTCCTCCCGTAATTTTAATTTCCTTGGGTTTGTATAATCCACACCGCTGATGAGAGGTAGCTAAATAAATATGGATCGAAACAAAGCACATGATGATGACAGATGGAGGACTGGCGAAAGGATAACCGGTAATCAGAAACGCTCAGAGATCTATTGATTGGAAGATGGACAGTGGCATTGAATGTCATATTAGGACATACAATGAATCGCCATTATTCAAATGAAAGCAGGGGAAAATATGATGATTTATTACAATGTAAACTAAACCATAGGCAGATGAATTCCTTACTAAACTCACAAAGGTATTTGTTCAATGTGCAAAGCAGTTTTGAGCCATTTGTCATGTAATTAAGCTAGAGATATCAGTTTTTGCATTGGATGCTTCTCAATCCACCACATCTGCCAATGTCGCACTCCCGCATCTGCGGTGAAAGGTGGGCAGAACTAGAGCGGTGTGCCTTCTCACGAAAACGTCTGTACCGTCCGAACGGTTTGACCTAAAAAACTATTATGTCACAGGACTTGTCTGAAGTTAACCAGTACCGGTTTTAAAAAATGAATGGAAGTATGAAGGTAGTTTTGTGCCTACGCAAAAAGCAGTGGTGTAAAGTACTTAAGTAAAAATACTTTAAAGTACTCCTTAAGTCGTTTTTTGTGGTATCTGTACTTTACTTTACTGTTTATATTTTTCACAACTTTTACTTCACTACATTCCTAAAGAAAATAATGTACATTTTCCCTGACACCCAAAAGTACACGTTACATTTTGAATGCTTAGCAGGACAGGAAAATTGTCAAATTCACACACTTATCAAGAGAACAACCCTGGTCATCCCTACTGCCTCTGATTTGGCGGACTTATTAAACATAAATGTGTCCCCCTGGCTATTGATAAATAAAAAAACAAGACAATTGTGTCATCTGGTTTGCTTAATATAAGGAATCTGAAAAGATTTTTACTTTTGATACTTAAATATATTTAAAACCAAATACTTTTAGACTTTTATTCAAGTACTATTTTACTGGGTGAGTTTCACTTTTACTGGAGTCATTTTCTAATAAGGTATCTTTACTTTTACTCAATTGGGTACTTTTTCCACCACTGCAAAGGGGTTAAATATGTGTAAAACAAAATATATCTCCTAGATATCTCCTAGATATAGGACAAAAACTCCAAAACCTCGTATCTCAATTTATTTTTTGACTGTCTTTTTTGCCATTTATGAATGTGTTATTCAATGCATTTCTCTGGCCTATAGTAGTAAAGGCCAAATTCAATATTTTATCATATATATATATATATATATACCTAAAAGGGTCCTAAAATTCTAAGTCAAATAGCTAAATGATCCATAGTATGACCATCTTAAAACAATTCCATATGCCAGCTTAGAACCCCACCCACCTCAATGGCTTCGACTTTTAAGAATTAAGAAAACAATATTAATCATGATGACTTAACAAAGTCACCCATAATATTGACGTATTCCTTAACTAATGCTTCCTGCAGTAAGTGATTGTCAGACCGGACCCTCACGGCCTATAACTCTGATGACTAACAGACTAACTACACATCATGCTCAATCACCTTACTGTCACGATCGTTTATGAACGGGACGGACCAAGGCACAGCGTGATATGCATACATGTTTATTTATATAGAATAAACACCACAACGACAAAATAACAAATGAAACGAAACGTGAAGTCCAAGGTAGCATACAACCAACATACCTTACACAGAACAAGATCCCACAACCCACTAGTGCCAACAGGCTACCTAAGTATGGTCCCCAATCAGAGACAACGAGCTACAGCTGCCTCTGATTGGGAACCACACCGGCCAACATAGATCTAAACGATCTAGAACTAAACATAGAAAAACACAACATAGAAACTACACACACTGACTCAACATTTAAGAGTCCCCAGAGCCAGGGCGTGACACTTACAGAAGTAGGATCTTAATTTGATCACCCTGTTGCAGGAGAACATTCCTGCAATGCAGGAAAGTAAAACTTGTAGTGTATTTGAGGTTTAAAAAGGCTTAGAAAGTTCTGACTTGATGTATTAACTCCTACAAAAATGACCTTTAATTCTAATCCACATAATAATTCACATTTCTTGTTGCTGCAGGATAGTTTTCCTGCTGTAGAAAACTGGCTCAAATTAACATCTTACACCTGTATCTCTCCTGCTTGTTTTGATCACAAAAATTTTCTGTATTTAGAACTGTAAATGATTGTATATTATATTGGAGCGAAAGGTTTTGATTGATAATCAGATACAGTATAACAAGTGGCATGGTAATGACTGAAAATGACTGCAATGCAAAACTGAACAAAATATTTTATTTGCACAGGAATGTGTTCCTGTCAAAACTACAATCATCAGAGCAAACAATTGCAGACCTTTTAAGAAATTGCGAGCATAAGCCTTAAACATTTGTCAGTATTGCTTTTCCATCCAGCAAAACAGCTCGGGTGCAACAAAACACATACAGCACTCTTGACTTTGAATGAGAATTTGCAGGAGTCATCTGTATGTTTGGGAAAAGAGGAGAGAGAACATTGACATGCAAATGATCATCTTGAACTTTATTGAGCCGAGCACATATAAGTTAATTTGCAGTTGCGATTGGCTAATGGAAGTGAGGCCTCCAGTAACTCTTAAGGAGTCAATCTACCTGATTTAGAGGAAGTGATCTCATAGATCTCTTGATTGACAGCACCATTACACTGTGACATAATAAACAGGGGGCCAATCAAGGAGAGAGAGAGGGATCTGTGGAGCCCATCAAAGACCTGCAGCGGCTCTACACTGCAGCCTGGAGCAAGAGGGGCCTCCTCAGGCCAGTTACAGGCCGCCCCTGGCAGCTGCAACCCCTCCTTGCGACCTGCAGTGAGAAGTCAAGTATTGTTTTTGAATTCATGAGTGTGGATCATAAATATTGCACACAGAGGGCTCGTTCCCCCTCATGAAAAATGCAGTGAATGTGTGGCTTGCATGGCTTGCCTACACCCCCCTGGCTGGGACAGGGCTCTGATGGTGGACCTCAGGGATGTATCCATCTTAGTGTAGTATCATTCTACCATTAGAAGCAAAAGCAGGTTTTTGCAAGTTATCCAGGGGCCTGGAAACAGAGTTAACCTTAATTAGAGCATGACATAATGGGCCTATGAGTATGATTGACTAATGTTTTATAACTAGGCAAACAATATGGGATCTGACAGTTTAAGAAATGGCAAAAATGAAAATAAAATCACTGCTCTAAAAAATAATTTTTCAATCACAATGTGGCCAGCACTACTTACAGTAGTAGGCAGCAAGGTTTACCACCCCAACATAACTTTACTACTGTAACTAGTGTTACTATACACTGAGTATACCAAACATTAGGAACACCTTCCTAATATTGAGTTGCACCCCCCCACACTTTTTACCCAGCAGCATTGCAGTTCTTGACACAAATATTTTGTCTCACCCTCTGAATGGCACACATACACAATACATGTCTCAATTGTATCAAGGCTTAAAAATCATTCTTTAACCTGTCCCCTCCCCTTCATCTACACTGATTGAAGTAGATTTAACAAGTGACATCAATAAGGGACCATAGCTCTCACCTGGATTAACCTGGTCAGTCTATGTTATGGAAATAGCATGTTCTTAATGTTTTGCATACTCAGTGTATATCCCTACTGTACTGCGCCATGCATTTCAATAGCTACATAATACAATTAATCCCCAAGTCTTCATAGGGGTCATGGCATTCTCTCCTTCTAGACAGAGTCTCCTCACCAGTCTCCCCAGTGTTTGTGTGACTGCACCAGAGGCCCTGCATGGCCCTTCTCTCCCTAAGTGTCTGTGTGGCCGCGCCACCAGAGAAGATAAAAGTAAAGCGTCAGGCCATAATTGGGTTATGGTGGCCGGTGATGGATTAAAGCGCGGGCAGGGAGCGTCTCTCCCAACATTAGGGTGTCTGAGATGTCACAGGCAGAGCTCTCTCATTAATCGCCCTGCCCTTACATTACTGCATTAGCTTTATTAGCAGCTAGAAATCGGCAAGCACTTTAAGATTTCTCGCTGAGGCAAGAGGCAGGACAGATCTCTCTCTCTCTCTCTCTCCAGGCGCAGGGATCTATGCCCCTGGTAACCTGCTCACCTCCATCTGTAGGCCTTAGCATAATGATGCTTTGGTAGAGGAACCTGGAAAAGGACCCAAAAATGTAATTCGTTTTCTTACTGCATGTTCCTGTGATCATCAATAAACAGTACACATGATGCATTTTGAATAGTTTATATTTTCCTTATCCTTAGAAACAAGATACAAATGAACAGATTCACAAACAGACCACTGAAAACAAAAAATAATTGGCCACTCTCTTGGTTTGGAGTGTTTGAGTGTTTGACAAACAAACATGAACCTAGAAACCCTGTTGCTTTTCTGAAGCCCCCCCAGCCCAATGCTTTTACAGTGCACACAGCAGCATTAACGGGCAATACATCTCCACATCTCCTTTCCCACTCAGCCCCAATCAGTCATCCCCTTCTCAATAACCTAATAGTTCTGATGTGTGAAAATTGATTTTTAGGAACATGGCCGCCCCTCCCATCTCAATCTCTCCTTTCTTCCTCTCTCCAGATTTCCTCCCCCCATCTCCGTGATTTACACCATAGTTGTTATTAATAAGCTGGAATTGATTTTTCTGTGTAGTAAAACATCCCATGCGTGTGTGGGTGTTGGTTGGCTGTGCAGCAGGACTAGCAGGGGAGGGACGGAGGCAGGGGATATGTATTTGCCTGATTGTCATTTTTTTTATTCCCTGACAAGGCCTGGAGGTGGAGGAGGAGGCATGTGGGAGTTGAGATGAAGATGTACTGCCTCTACATTAGAGTGATCCTGAGCAGCCCAGAGCCCCATCACTCTTCCCTCTTTTCCCTCTCCAGAGACCAAAGAGAGCAGCTTAATCATCGCTGAGCTGTCCCTGATTGGCTTAAATGTCCCTGGGCCTGTACTGCAGCTCGCTCGGCCAGGCAGGGGCAGCAGTGTCCAGCCCTGACCAGCCCTGGATATCATGGCTGACCATCTCGTCAATCAGCCCCACAGTAGGCGCCCACCTGTGCAGGTGAGTACCCTCTAAAGTAGTCCCTAACCCCTGGGGAGAAGCGTAGGAGACCCCGTCATCTTGTTTTCATTGGATCACTTTCTCAGGCCAGTACAGGAGGAGGAGGGGGTTGTAGCCATTCTTCTAGTTAATCAGAATCTCAGAGAGAAGCTGCATACAATTTCCCATCAGTGGTTCCCTCGGTACCGAAAATCAACACTGCTCCTGCTCCATTTTTCCTACACACACACGTGCACACACGCACACACACACACACACACACACACACACACACACACACACACACACACACACACACACACACACACACACACACACACACACACACACACACACACACACACACACACACACAGGTAGATGTTTGTCTGAACGGTGGCTCGCCACATCCATTCACATGGAGGGGGAGGCGGGGGACCAGCGGGGGACCAGCGGCGGCTCCAGGCCCAGGTATTGGCTTTCCCCTGAGGGAGAGTTCTAATTAGGTAATTGACTGATTCACAAAGCAGGTGCATGTATCCGTTACAGGAGGCTCGACCTGTTCATTATTAAACAGTGACCCTCTCCGCCACTCGTGCCAAAGCCCGAGGCGCAGGGGAGAAAGTCCCCGGCAGGAGTACTCACAGGGATCAGACGCATTCGTAATTACACTTGCCGGTCACCCGAGTCATTTTTGTTGGCTTCACATGGAGGGTGAGATCGACGGCCACTCAGGTTTCTGCTGCTGATGGAGACCACATACGTCACTGTCCAGTGGTACAAAAGACATGGGATTGTCTGACAAAACAACAACAGACAAAACATGTAGATAACAAACTGTTTCTAGTTCTACAGGTAAGCAAGTGTAAGTGCCTCAGTCAATCGAGTGGCATAGGACATTAATCACACTATATTTGTATTTACAAATGTGATTGGTTAGTGCAACTGACAATAGCATCTCAGTATATCCACAGAGCTGCCAAATAATCCTCAACCTCCAGCATCACTCCTTTCCTTTCCTCAGATACACCACACTATTCTGGGTCAAGTTCCTTTTTAAGTGAGGTCGACATGTTCCCAAGTGAAAGTCAGCATCGAGTCAATCTTGTGTATTTGAAGCAGCTTATCTCTGAGAGAGTGATATGAAGTGTTAGGTTGCTGCCGGGCTCTCACTGTAGTTTATTCACAGAAGGAGGAAAAGCATTCGGGATATGGATTGATAGAGGAGACGGGAATTGATTGGCTGGGTGTGCTGGGGCTCCAGCACAATGGGAACAGGAGACGGCCATTTTAATTGAGCTGGACAACACATGTCATGTGGGAGAGACTTACGGAGCTGCTGAGAAGTAATGCAACAGCTTTTGGGTCACAGATTTTCAAGTCATATAAATAAAGTTGCTGCTCTCTGCCAATGAAATATGGTTTATTTTTCATTCCTTAAGACTGCCTCCTGAGCCCTCTGTGCAGCATGGACAAACCCTCTCAATGTCAAAGAATGACATCATCAACAACAACAAAACTGCCAAGAAGCAGATCAAAGCATGTCAGTGGACCTATTAATGCTCAACCAAACCTATTGAGTTACACAAATAAAGGTTTGTTGAAACCTTCTTGAAATATACACTACATACAGTATATCTATCATGTATCAATGGTCAGATTGTGGTCCTTGTCGTGGGGGTGGGCTGACAGGTGGGTCATCCTGTGAGGAGGGAATCTGGACGCCCACTGGGCCTAATTTGACACATCCCAGGGGACACTATAGAGTGAGCCCTGGAGAGCAGGGATTACAATGTATCAGCATCTCCTCTCCTCTCCTCTGCTTGCCTGCCTCCTCAGCAAGCGTTCTTATGGATTAGAGTGGAGACAGTGGCGCTAGCATTACACGAGGGGATGATATTGGGTGTTTATCCCCAAACAATCTCTAATCTAACATAAACTAATCTAACCTATTCTAATCACTTTTTTGAGAATAATTTCCCCCGCCGGAAAATGTTGCGTTCTCAAATTGAGAAAAAGGAGTATCCCCAGTCCACCATGAGTCTATGCTATTCAGAAACCAACAAACCTTTCTATACCAGCCAAAAATGTGCCACCCACTAACAGTACATTAATAACAATTACAAAACAATTTATTCTTACCCACAGTAACATGCATATTCTACACTGGCAGCAAGACAAGTTCTGTGCTCCAGACACAGTAGATATACAGTCCTGAGATTGGAATCAGCAACATTCTGGTTACTCCAACTTCTAGGCCATTCTGTAGCTTTGCTAAGAGAGACCTCATTAATCTTAAAGTAATGTCCTGCAGCGATGATCAGACAAAGATCATTTCCAGAGCAAAGAAACAAACGTATCATTATTTCTGCTTACATAAGTCTACCAGCAGCAGGGCAGATATGGTACAGTGTGTTAGGCCACAACCCTTATAAACCCTTTAACTTTTGATGAAGTGCCCCCAGTTTTGCCTCTGAGATCCTATCAGACCAGATTAGTAGATACAGAATGATATTCATCATACAGACATGACCAGCTGATCATACCATACCCAAAAGCTTAAACAATCAACCAACAAGTCTAATTAGCAGAGATATGGCCTATAGCTTGAATGGATTGTCTATGATTATGATTTACTAACAGTAAACAGTGAACCTTTCAGTGAACCATTGTATAGCAGCGATAAGAGGCTTCTCTTGACTAGCTAGGTACACGTCTAATCCTTTCAACCATGTCTGGTTAAACTAAATACCCACAATGCACTTATGTGTAAATGCATATGACCTTTCTGTGTTCCACAGCCCTACGCACTATAAAACCTTACTTTTCTCTGGGCTGTGGTCTCATTGTCATAACTATAGAGGTTTATGTTCCACACCATGGATGTCACTAACTGGGGTTTTCATATCTGCTCTCGTTTCCATTCTCCTGAGACCACTACTTCCCTTTTTTTCTGTCTGTTGGGACCACCACTTTTAAAAGACGACCCTACTTCATGCTTAACTAATACCTTTCATCCCAAACACTATATAAAATAACTCCTTAAAACACCAAACGGCTCACCTCTCACCCTTCTGAATGTGAACTCTGAACCCTACGAAGCTCCAAACCCCCTTAAAACCCTCATCTCCCCCTAAAAACCACCAGGCCCTATCCCCTGAAGAGAGGACTTTACACATTTTTTTTCTTACTGCTTTCAAATGCTTTCCTGCAGCCACAAATAGGACTATAAAAGGGAAAAAGTGCAAATAAAAATGATTTTTACGAGATGGAAGGAGGGAAGGGCCTCCTCCCTATGTGCCTTGTCACATTGCGCTTGACCCCGGCATACTCCCTCCCTCCTGAGCACTGCTGGGATTTCACAGAGGACAGGACATGTCCCACCAACTCAATACTGTAGGGGTCGGACAGACTGGCAGGCTGACTCACTTCAGTCAAGGGATTGGTTAGCAAAAGTATTAATCTTTCCTCTTGTGGGGTTAATTCATGTTTCACTCGATTATCAAAAACAATAACATGCCGCCATTTGTCTTTTTGGACCCTCTTTCCTATTCATGTAACAGCTATAGTAAAGCATCCTGCTGAGATTGAGGCTGTCCTAATATGGACACCGTACAGGGCATTTCCTGGAAAGCTGGATGGTATTGTGTAATGACGTGAGAAACAGCCATTAAGATGAGTCAGTAGAATGACAAAGTCCTGAGTGAAATTATACTCCATGCCTTTGACCTGGACAAGAGAGGACTCTACTCCAGAGTGTCCGGATTACAGAGTCATCCCAAAGAGAGACAGAGACAGACACCACATGCACTGATTAAAACAATAAATCTGATTGGTTTTCCCTCTCCGTTTTTACAAGGAGCCCACGATGTGTGGGAGCTTTCCCCGGCCTCTTTCATTCCTCTCCCCAGGTGCTCTCATGTCGCATGTGAAACCTGATCACAGTTAAAAGTACCAACCCTGGAGAGGAAAAATGCTTTTAGGAACTTTTAAAACTGTGTTTAACAGTATATTTTTAGTGCCCACTAAAACCTGGGCTGCTGCATCACATGGAAAGGAGGAGACAGAGCAGCTCTTGGCAGGCAGAGAGAGAGAGAGAGAGTGGGGGGGTGGGGGGGGGCCTCTTCGCTCCCTCTCATGCAACGCCATGCCCTCCTGGGTCTCTGAAATTCCTGCCTGCGCCCTTCTTCTCTCTCTCAGACACACATACAGTGACAAGAACACTAGGACAGGACAGGAGCAACGCTGAGAGGGAACTTTTACCTCATATAAATCTAGAGACCTGAAATCATCCTCCTCAGTGACTTGAAACTTCTTCCTGGTATCTCTGCTACATGATGTGCTCCTCACTCAAAATGGCCACCTCAGCCCTTTGGTTCTTGGCCCTGCTGACAGTGACAACCTAAGTTTTTCCTTGGTGTTATACAAAAGGCTGTCCACTTGGGCTATGGTGTTTTGGGGATGTAACCTGAGTATGTGACACTGAGGGTGGCATTGCACATTTAATAGCCTACATACTGATTATACTGATAACTGTAACATTGTCAGACAGGACAGTAATCAAACCAACCCATGGCACCTAGAGATGAGAAAGTGAAAGTAATAGAACTGTGATATCAAGATTTAAATATCTGTAGCATTATGCTGTACTAGTGCCATGATCACAGATAAAGCATGGACTTTAAACTGTGATGAAGACAGCGATGTGTTGTGGTTACAGTTTGTTGTACAGTACCTGACTATCATCACGTACGTTTGCATGGTAATATGTGAGAGATGAGATTCACAAAATATAATGGCTCATAACATCACAAACAGTAAGAAATTACATAACATCATATTACGGCCATTGAGATGGCTATTGAGAACTCAAATTCTTCCATTCACCTTTCTTGAAACAACAGCTCTATCAGAACCTATCTGGCTTATCTCATTGGAACTCAAAGTGGGTGAACCAGTCCCTAAACCAGACCCACCTCCCACCTCCCTCGATAGACCATCCTCTCTCTCTCCGGGCCGGGGTCTGATGGCAGATCCCTTGACCCCTTCATTCCTGTGCTTGTAAAAACAGCCGCAGGGGTCCCAACAAGTGAAGAAATGGAAGCCATGTGACACAAGACAGCACCTATAAATATGCGAAAGATCACAGGGACACTTAATGCTGGGGAGGGCAGACTGCTTTTTTACCACCACGTCTACAACGTCTTAAAAAAGGCCTGTCGTGTCATATGAAACCAATAAAACTCAAACACTTCCTCAATAGCAGAGAAAGGCCCCTAACCTGCTGTCTATGGCCTGGGATGGGCTTTCTTTCTCTCTCTGTCCTCCTCCGCTACTCTTACGACAGTCTGGACCTCAATAGAGTGACACCTCAGAATTCAGGGCGAAGGAGGAGGATTCTGTTTCAGCATGCATGGAGCAGGAAGCTAGTGCTGATTCATAGTGAGCTGTGATGATTAAGGTCAAGAGGAGTGGGCTATAGAATGGACTGACTGGGCAGGGCTGGGCAGTATAGACCTTTAGGACAGTGTTATATAGAGGAGTTGAGAAGGAGGGATCTACTTCGTCAAGTCCTTCCAGTAGAGCAGAGGTGGAACAACATAGGGTGGAAGTGGTGCTGTGTTCTGGGGCCAACAGGGTCTAGTGTCCTGTCATGTGAGTCACCCTGACCCAGCTAGGGGGCTCTTTACGTTAGGGCTTGGTTTGATGACGTCATTGAACATCAGTACCCAAAGTTTGAGCTGTCTCTGTTACTCAAGAGTAACTTCTACAAACCGCAGATGGTGTTGTTTTTGATGGTGGTGAGAATTCTATACACCGAGGCAATGTGACATATTCCAGTTCACATTAAATGGCATCTCAAATTAAGAATGGATACTGTTATCAGTAGCATGAATCAATGTATATTTGATACTATAGGTATAACCAGTAAGACATTAATAAAAAATGTAACATTATAATGGATAACATTAGGAATACAACCTTTTGTACATTCCTACAGTAGCTGTGACTTCTTCGTCTGTCATTAGAAAGCCTGGCAGTTTTGTGTAAAGCAAAAACTCTTCTAAAAGGTGAGAATTGTCGGAATTCATTGAAAAATGTAATACTCTGGTTCTAATAAACGTGTAAAAAAAATCCACAGCTCCACAGCTATTTCATATAGAATCAAAGTAATTTACCATGCAATACACAATACAGTATGTTACATACTTAGCAATTTGAGTCCAAATATGTCACATTGGCCATGTCTGGATAACTGTACTTGCGTCCTAAATAGTAGGCCGTTTGGGTATGCGAAAATATAACGTTTTATGTGAAATTTAGAAAATGTATTATGCTTTAAACCGCAACTGAACCGAAAAACCAACTTCTTTGGTTGAAAAATTGGCCTATGTGGCATAGTTATGAGTCATAAACAGTTATTGTAGTGTCAAAATTGACTACAAAGTGTAAATAGGATATTTTTGGTCATGAAGTCAATTTCATCCAAAATTGAGATTTGCGAGATGATTCGGAAAAAAAATTATGTCACGGAATGAAGGGTACACCACAATTTTCCTTGGGTTGGGTTTATTTAAATCCTGCCCACATGCACCGCTGGCAGCACCCAAGTAATCATCAATTTGGAGCGCAGCTGCACGATTGTAATGCCTGTGGTAAATTTGGTTTTACTTTGGATATCCCTATGGGGCTAGTTAGGAACCATCAGCAAATTACACACTGTACATGGGAGAATATGTTTTTATGTCAATAGCTCCAAATTTAAATGACTTAAAAACCTTAAACCAACTATAAATTGTAGAAATTCATATACAAATATTGAAAGCATTTCATGAGAAAACTAAAATATGTGCAACATGAAAATATTGTCCCATTCACATAGTGTAAATTATTGACGAACTCTAACTAGCCCCACAGATAAGCTATCCAAAGTCAAACCAATTTTGTTACGGTCGCACACCGGCCGGCTGAAGCTAATTGGCGAAAGAAGTTGGCTAGCTTCCAAGCTAGCCTAGGCTATTTCCAGACACAAGACTTGGTTAGACTGTTTCAAATTATCTAGAAGGGTGAGTGACTGTAACTGTGTACTGTTTTGGCAGAGTGAATGTACAAATGCTTCCAACGTGCGAACACACACACGAGACACCCACAACAAAGCACACCTCCAAGACCCAAATCTCGTTCTCAGTCGCATTTCCTGAGGAGGATTGAAATCGAGGCTAAATCAGTCAGTTCCCTATAAATGCCATGATGTCATACTCATTTCCACTTTTCATCTAGTACGAATTCACTGCATGCTATTGAGGAAGAGAATCGTCTTTTCAGACCCACAAGTGATTGACAACAGCTGCTAATCAGATAAAGGGAGCTACAATAAAGCAACAAAATAAGATGTCACCAGTTTCTGTATACTGAATAGTACAGAGCTCAGCATTACAATTGAGCAAAACATCATTGGGAAAAACATAATTCACTATTCATTTGAACAGGTTTGTCCTTGTTCATATCAGAATCTCTTCATCGAGAAGTACCTGGTTCCAATATGTCATCAGTATCATTTGTAGAGGTATTTGGTCTGACAATGTGCAGTGGGCCAGGCCTGGTGAGATGATGCCATCCATCACTCCACCACCCAGTGCCAGAGCTGCTGCAACATTATGAGCTCACAGGAAGGAAATGGAGGGCCTGCAAGATGAGCCTGGCCTATAATGAGGCGTCTGTACTAGTCCTCTGCCCCGCCAGAGAGAGAGAGAGAGAGAGAACCACAACAATAACCTCTGTCAGGGTCTCAGACAAAAGAAGGGGGAAAAATCATCTTAGTGATAAATAGGAGTGTTCCTCCAGAGGGACGTTGAAGGGAACAAATAGCTTCTTTAATTTACCCATGGGGATTTGCAATTAGTGCTGGAAACTTTCTTTGTACTGTCGAGGAGAAGGCCTCTCTCTGTGATGTGAATGGCTGTATGGCTGCAGAGTATTGCTTTCTTCTACTGGGCGGATGGAGGGGAAACAGATCTGATGCTGGTTTACAGTAATGTATTACAATTCAAGCTTCTGGGTGATGATCTCATTTCCCCCCCTGTTGCATGTCAACTGGTCCTTTAAAGTGCTTAATTCCGATCATGTACAGTAGGGTTTTACATTCATGTGATATTTTTGTGGTTCCTTGTGTTTTTAGTATATATTTAAAGTGTATGAACACTTAAAATGAAAGATACAGGGAAATTGGTTAAGTTGGAAAATGTTGGAAAGAATAGCAAAACTAGGAGAAAACTCAAATAGGTTCTTAGCAACCAAACATACAGTGGGGAAAAAAAGTATTTAGTCAGCCACCAATTGTGCAAGTTCTCCCACTTAAAAAGATGAGAGAGGCCTGTAATTTTTATCATAGGTACACGTCAACTATGACAGACAAAATGAGAAAAGAAAATCCAGAAAATCACATTGTAGGATTTTTAATTAATTTATTTGCAAATTATGGTGGAAAATAAGTATTTGGTCAATAACAAAAGTTTCTCAATACTTTGTTATATACCCTTTGTTGGCAATGACACAGGTCAAACATTTTCTGTAAGTCTTCACAAGGTTTTCACACACTGTTGCTGGTATTTTGGCCCATTCCTCCATGCAGATCTCCTCTAGAGCAGTGATGTTTTGGGGCTGTCGCTGGGCAACACAGACTTTCAACTCCCTCCAAAGATTTTCTATGGGGTTGAGATCTGGAGACTGGCTAGGCCACTCCAGGACCTTGAAATGCATCTTACGAAGCCACTCCTTCGTTGCCCGGGCGGTGTGTTTGGGATCATTGTCATGCTGAAAGACCCAGCCACGTTTCATCTTCAATGCCCTTGCTGATGGAAGGAGGTTTTCACTCAAAATCTCACGATACATGGCCCCATTTATTCTTTCCCTTTACACGGATCAGTCGTCCTGGTCCCTTTGCAGAAAAAACAGCCCCAAAGCATGATGTTTCCACTCCCATGCTTCACAGTAGGTATGGTGTTCTTTGGATGCAACTCAGCATTCTTTGTCCTCCAAACACGACGAGTTGAGTTTTTACAAAAAAATTATATTTTGGCTTCATCTGACCATATGACATTCTCCCAATCCTCTTCTGGATCATCCAAATGCACTCTAGCAAACTTCAGACGGGCCTGGACCTGTACTGGCTTAAGCAGGGGGACACGTCTGGCACTGCAGGATTTGAGTCCCCGGCGGCGTAGTGTGTTACTGATGGTAGGCTTTGTTACTTTGGTCCCAGCTCTCTGCAGGTCATTCACTAGGTCCCCCCGTGTGGTTCTGGGATTTTTGCTCACCGTTCTTGTGATCATTTTGACCCCACGGGGTGAGATCTTGCGTGGAGCCCCAGATCGAGGGAGATTATCAGTGGTCTTGTATGTCTTCCATTTCCTAATAATTGCTCCCACAGTTGATTTCTTCAAACCAAGCTGCTTACCTATTGCAGATTCAGTCTTCCCAACCTGGTGCAGGTCTACAATTTTGTTTCTGGTGTCCTTTGACAGCTCTTTGGTCTTGGCCATAGTGGAGTTTGGAGTGTGACTGTTTGAGGTTGTGGACAGGTGTCTTTTATACTGATAACAAGTTCAAACAGGTGCCATTAATACAGGTAACGAGTGGAGGACAGAGGAGCCTCTTAAAGAAGAAGTTACAGGTCTGTGAGAGCCAGAAATCTTGCTTGTTTGTAGGTGACCAAATACTTATTTTCCACCATAATTTGCAAATAAATTCATTAAAAATCCTACAATGTGATTTTCTGGAATTTTTTTCTCAATTTGTCTGTCATAGTTGACGTGTACCTATGATGAAAATTACAGGCCTCTCTCATCTTTTTAAGTGGGAGAACTTGCACAATTGGTGGCTGACTAAATACTTTTTTTCCCCACTGTACATACACCCTGACATCCATATGTAGCCATGTCCAGAGAAGGGATTTAGATGCATGACTGTATACATTAGTTGGGTGTTTACAACTAGAAGAGCATGCTGAATACAGCTGACAACCGAGAGCAGATGCGCCAGACATCATTGGATCTTTGAACACTCATCACATGCTCTGCTAGACTAACATAGGCCTACTACTTCGTTCAAATGTAGCACCTGTGCACTATAATTAAACATATACACTGAGTGTACAAAACATTAAGAACACCTTCCTAATATTGAGTTGCACCCCCAAGGTGTCGAAAGCGTTCCACAGGGATGTTGGCCCATGTTGACTCCAATGCTTCCCACGGTAGTGGTAGTGGTGGAGGTGGTGGTGGTGGTGAGGGGGGTGGAGATAGTGGTAGTGGTGAGGGGAGTGGATATAGTGGTAGGGGTGGAGGTGGTGGTGGTGAGAGGGGTGGAGATAGTGGTACATTCACATTACATTTTCGTCATTTAGCAGACGCTCTTATCCAGAGTGACTTACAAGTTGGTGCATTCACCTTATGATAGCCAGTGGGACAACCACTTTACAATATTTTTTAGTTTTTTTGTCTTATTTTTATTTTTGTATATTGTTTTGGGGTGGGGTAAGGGGGGGTAGAAGGATTACTTTATCCTATCCCAGGTATTCCTTAAAGAGGTGGGGTTTCAAGTGTCTCCGGAAGGTGGTGAGTGACTCCGCTATCCTGGCGTCGTGAGGGAGCTTGTTCCACCATTGGGGTGCCAGAGCAGCGAACAGTATTGACTGGGCTGAGCGGGAACTGTGCTTCCGCAGAGGTAGGGGGGCCAGCAGGCCAGAGGTGGAAGAACGCAATGCCCTCGTTTGGGTGTAGGGACTGATCAGAGCCTGAAAGTATGGAGGTGTCATTCCCCTCATAGCTCCGTAGGCAAGCGCCATGGTCTTGTAGCAGATGCGGGCTTCAACTGGAAGCCAGTGGAGTGTGCGGAGGAGCGGGGTGACATGAGAGAACTTGGGAAGGTTGAACACCAGACGGGCTGCGGCGTTCTGGATGAATTGTAGGGGTTTAATGGCACAGGCAGGGAGCCCAGCCAACAGCGAGTTGCAGTAATCCAGACGGGAGATGACAAGTGCCTGGATTAGGACCTGTGCCGCTTCCTGTGTAAGGCTGGGTCGTACTCTGCAAATGTTGTAGAGCATGAACCTACAGGATCGGGTCACCGCCTTGATGTTAGCGGAGAATGAAAGGGTGTTGTCCAGGGTCACGCCAAGGCTCTTTTCACTCTGGGAGGAGGACACAACGGAGTTGTCAACCGTGATGGCGAGATCATGGAATGGGCAGTCCTTCCCCGGGAGGAAGAGCAGCTCCGTCTTGCCGAGGTTCAGCTTGAGGTGGTGATCCGTCATCCACACTGATATGTCTGCCAGACATGCAGAGACAGATTCTCGCCACGCCACCTGGTAGGAGCAATCCAAGAGTGAGCCGCGCCGGAGATGCCCAACTCTGAGAGGGTGGAGAGGAGGATCTGATGGTTCACTTTTATCAAAGGCAGCAGATAGGTCTAGAAGGACGAGAGCAGAGGAGAGAGAGTTAGCTTTAGCAGTGCGGAGAGCCTCCGTGACACAGAGAAGAGCAGTCTCAGTTGAATGACCAGTCTTGAAACCTGACTGGTTTGGATCAAGAAGGTCATTCTGAAAGAGATAGCAAGAGAGTTGGCTAACGACGGCACGCTCAAGGGTTTTGGAGAGAAAAGAAAGAAGGGATACTGGTCTGTAGTTGTTGACATCGGAGGGATCGAGTGTCGTTTTTTGAGAAGACCTTCTCCCTTACCTCACCTCGCTCTCTTGAAGACGGAAGGGACATAGCCAGCGGTCAAGGATGAGTTGATGAGCGAGGTATTGGTCTGGAGAAGAAAGGAGGGGATAGGGTCAAGCGGGCAGGTTGTTGGGCGGCTGGCCGTCACAAGTCGCAAGATTTCATCTGGAGAGAGAGGGGAGAAAGAAGTCAAAGCATAGGGTAGGGCAGTGTGAGCAGGACCAGCGGTGTCATTTGACTTAACAAACGAGGATCGGATGTCGTCAACCTTCTTTTCAAAATGGTTGACGAAGTCATCCACAGAGAGGGAGGGGGGGGGGAGGAGGATTCAGCAGGGAGGAAAAGGTGGCAAAGAGCTTCCTAGGGTTAGAGGCAGATGCTTGGAATTTAGAGTGGTGGAGGTGTAGTGGTGTAGGTGTTGGTGGTGAGGGGGTGGAGATAGTGGTGGTGGTGGAGGTGTTGGTGGCGAGGGGGTGGAGATAGTGGTAGTGGTGGAGGTGAGGGGGTGGAGATAGTGGTAGTGCTGAAGGTGGTGGTGGTGAGGGGGTGGAGATGGTGGTAGTGGTGGAGGTGATGGTGGTAAGGGGGTGGAGATAGTGGTAGTGATGGAGGTGGTGGTGGTGAGGGGGCGAGTGGATCCTTCCCCTTCTCGGTCTCTCTCCCTGCCTCCTCCTGTCCTGCACTAGGGCCTGGCTGGAGCCTGCATCCTGCCTCTGATGCTGAAATGCTTTAATCAGCCCAGAATCCTTAATGAATGGAGGCTGAGAGTCTGCAGAGGAGAAGAGGAAGAAGGAAGGCAATTTCTGGAAATGATTACTGACTAATTTCCTTGTTTATCCTGCCTTTGAAAGGGAGAGACCCCCCCCCACACACACACACACACACACTCTCTATCTCTCTCCCTCTCTCTCTGCCTGCCACTCAGTTCTGTATCATTGTTGCCTCACTTCTAAACATTTGGCACACTAGATCAGACCCGGCCTGCCTCTTTTCATGTCTGCTCCTGGCCTCCTCTGGCCCTTGTTGGGCTCAAGTGGGGGAGTCGGCTTAGTACTGAAGTTAATGGCTGGAAATCTCCAACTAACCTCCCCAACAGCTGTCCCTCCAGCCTCTTTCTTTTCCTCTCCTTTCTTACCGTTTCCCTCTTGTTGTTTTGTTTTCCTCCCTCTCTCTCCTCCCAGACCAATCCCTCCCAAATAAGGGAAGTTGAAGGCAATGGGGGCCTCTTGTTGATAAAACAACCACTCCAGCAAATGTTTCAAAATTTGCTTTTTTCCACCGACAAGTGGCTTGAGGCCGGAAGAGAGGGAGGGAAGGAGGGGCGCCAGGGAGCGAGTGTCTAAAGCTCTTTTTTTTCTCCTTTCACTGAAAAGAAGAATAGAGGAAAGCTGGCCGTTGGACATGTCTTTAATTTGCAATCCACCCTCAAAGGCGCTGGGAGCTTTGGGTTCCCTGGCTAGTGCTCGGTAATGACGCCAATGGACCCTGGTCTGTAGAGCCTCCTCTCGCCTCCCCTCGCCTCCCCTCCACACAAATCAAATCAAATCAAATCAAATTGTATTTGTCACATACACGTGTTTAGCAGATGTTATTGCGCGTGTAGCGAAATGCTTGTGCTTCTAGCTCTGACAGTGCAGTAATATCTAGCAAGTAATATCTAACAATTTCACAACATATACCCAATACAAACAAATCTAGTAAGGAATGGAATTTAAGAATGTATACATATATGGACAAGCAATGACAGAGCGGCATGGACTAAGATACAGTAGAATATTATAGAATACAGTATATACATATGAGATGAGTAGCACAAGATATGTAAACATTATTAAAGTGACTAGGGTTCCATTTCTTAAAGTGGCCAGTGATATTCCATAGGCAGCAGCAGCCTCTAATGTGCTAGTGATGGCTATTTAACAGTCTGATGGCCTTGAGATAGAAGCTGTTTTTCATTCTCTCTGTCCCAGCTTTGATGCACCTCAACTGACCTCGCCTTCTGGATGATAGCGGGGTGAACAGGCAGTGGCTTGGGTGGTTGATGTCCTTGATGATCTTTTTGGCCTTCCTGTGACATCGGGTGCTGTAGGTGTCCTGGAGGGCGGGTAGTTTGCCATCGGTAATGCGTTCGGCAGACCGCAGCACCCTCTGGAGAGCCCTGCGGTTGCGGGCGGTGCAGTTGCCGCACCAGGCGGTGATACAGCCGACAGGATGCTCTCAATTGTGCATCTGTAAAAGTTTGTGAGGGTTTTAGGTCCCAAGCCAAATTTCTTCAGCCTCCTGAGGTTGAAGAGGCTCTGTTGCGCCTTCTTCACCACACTGCCTGCGTGGGTGGACCGTTTCAGTTTGTCAGTGATGTGTACGCCAAGGAACTTGAAGCGTTCCTCTCCCTGCTTCCTCTCCCTGCTATTCTCCCTGGCACCTCCCTAAACCCTCAGCTGGAGATGGACTACTCTATACGGGCTGGCCTGGGGAAATATGTCCTGAGCCCTCGAGTGGCTGATAGAAGGACCAGTGGGATGGTGGTGTGTAATGACTGACGGTTGAAATGTGCCCTGCAGGGAAGTGAGATAGCTTGGGTACAGTAAAATGCCTGTTAACCTTTGAACAAGGACATAAACTGATAATAGCAGGTCTCTCCGACTTATTCTACCCCAAATGATAATCATAATAATGTACAATCATCTTCGATAGAGGAAAACATGCCCTTTGAAGATGTTCATGTTCATATAAGAGTCCATGCTTTGATCAATGCTTGTAGAAGAAGCCCATTAAATGTCATTATGTCTTTCATACACAAGCCAAATGTCCCTGTTTTGTTTCGGCTGTGAGTAGAGAGAGATCTGGCCAAGGCATCTTCCTTCACCAAACAGACAGCTCTCTGACACCCCTTTGCCCTGGAGAGACAGGTGACAACCTCCCATCACACCTCATAACGCCCTCTGTGTGTCCGCACAGTACTAATATGGGCTGGCAAGTAAGCATTTAACCTGGTCCTGGATTAAGGGGACACTCATGCACAAACCAGGCCAACTGCCAAACCACCACCCACCCAAACCTTGTGTGTGTGTGCATGTATCAACACACACCACACACACCACACACACTCGAGCACGCACACACACAAGCATGAACACACACACACGCACTGATGTCATCATGACTGTGGTCACAGGCTGTGAGTGCTGATGAGGGAGATGTCAGTCGACATGCCCTGGAACAAGGGATTTGTTGTCCTCCCTCATCACACCTACCTGTTCCCTCACACTTGGCTTACCCTACCCTCCTTCCCTCCCTTTCTCCCTCTATCCCTCCCTCCATGTGGCCTGGTTAGAGCTAGGCGCCTCCAGAGAGACCCGATTCCTCCCTCCCACACTGACAGAGTATCTGCAGCGTTGGCACCCATTTACAATGCCACCCTACTGGCCCACAGCACACAAACAAAACCTCTCTCTCCCTCTGCCTCCATCTCTATCTCCAAACGTCCAGACAAAGAGGCCTCTCCTCTTTTAATTCTGCTATGTCAGACCTGTCAGCTTTTCACTTGGAATTAATCTCCGCTGGCTTCTAGCTCATCAGCTGTCGTAAGTTTAGCACCCAGTCATGGGGGGGGGGACCAACGGATCAAGCTAAGGCGGATTGACACCACTGGTGTGAAAGAAGATTCTAATTCTGGATAATTAGCTGACCAGGAAATGCAAGAGGGAGAGGGAGGCGAGGAAGGATGGAGGATAGAGGAGAGGAGAAGTGGCAGTGCGTCGCAAGCTCTTTTGTCAACTGTCGATCTCTCGTCAGTCCGTCCCTCCTTTCTCCTCCCCTGACCTCTTTTTGGGAGTCTTTGTCTTAGGGTCAGTGAGCAAAACATGTCTCCTTTACTCCTAATGCAGTGACACAACCCCAGGACCCCAGTGGCTCTGTGGCTGTACACAATAACAACAGCTTTACAGTATCCTAATACTGGCAGGGCCATAGAGAGAAGCATCAGAGTTAGTGAGCTCTGAATCTCATGTACCATTGATTATTACATGATTATTCCTATTTAACCAGGTAGGTTATTGAGAACACATTCTCATTTACAATAACAACCTGGGATGTGAAACAAAATAGATATCTGGAGGATATTTTTAAAGATGTGTAATTGTCTTCAATTCTATCTTGAGATATGTGGTTGTAAAGTAATGTAGGCCCAATGACAACACCTTAGCGTGTTCGTTTACTGAGATCTCCCCTGATGTGGTCTGATGGAAATCCAGTGTGATCACAGCACCAAACACCTGTACCAGTACCAGCACAAAAACACACACATGCACACACACACACACACATACACTGTACACACGCACACATGTGCTTGAGTACGGGCACAAACACACAACCAACCAACCCCCCCCCCCCCCCCCACCCCCCCACCCGTCACACACCAACACAGCAACACATTCCTGCTTCCTAGGGGAGAATAATAATGTGACGGGTGCAAATCAAAGAGCTGGGGCATGTAGCAGGTCATTATCACCATGTGGATTTGTCGCCTTCATCACCACCATGGCAGACAACGTCCTCTCCAGCCAGGAGCATGAATTACACTGGGCGTTTCCAGAACAAGGGCAATTACAGCCTCTCCCTGACACGTCACACTGAACCCCAATTAGACAGCATCACACACCTGGAATATCTGTGCAGTTCTGGGGGGAGACTGGGCAATACAGTGACCTGCAGGGTTCATTACTACAGCGTGTTATGGTACTGTGTCTAAGTGCATACTGTATGACCTTGTTGTAACGTATGTCATTATGGGTTGCTGTTGTTGTTGTTGCTGTTTAATGTTGAGGCATTGGTCGTGTCATGGTGGAATTTTCTTCGTTCCTTCACTGAGTGGCCTATTTCAGCAGGCAGCCTTCAAGAAGCTGCAACATTGGAACAGCAACCGCTGAACAATAATTGGCATTGATGCCTGTGGCTTTCTAATTAAGCAATAAGGCCCGAGGGGGTGTTGTATATGGCCAATATACCACGGCTAAGGGCTGTTCTTATGCACAACTCAACGTGGAGTGCTAGGACATAGCCCTTAGCCGTGGTATATTGGCCATATACCACAAACCCCTGAGGTGCCTTATTGCTATTATAAATTGGTTACCAACGTAATTAGAATAGTAAAAATAAATGTTTTGTCATTGTGACGAGGTGTGAATGAAGAAGTCAGGCGCAGGAGGTAAAACACCGAAGTCCAGAGTTTATTCCGTTTACATAAATAAAACACACCCAGCATCAAAACGAAATTATCACAAGGGAAGTATTCCACCTTGGCAATAACAAATGGAAGAGTTAAACCGAGCTACTCGCTCTCACAATGAAACAATCACTCACAAACACAAGGGGAACAGAGGGAACACTTATACACATACTAATTAGGGGAATGAGTTCCAGGTGTGTGTGATTGACAAGACAAGACATGACAAGTGGAGTGATGAGAATGGGATCGGCAGTAGCTAGTAAGCCGGTGACGACGAACGCCGAAACCTGCCCGAACAAGGAGGGGAGGCAGCCTCGGTGGAAGTCGTGACAGTCATACCTATGGTACACGGTCTGATATACCATGATTTTTTGCCAATCAGCATTCAGTGCTCGAACCACCCGGTTTATAATAAAGAGTATCCCATCAAGGTCCTAATGCAAACTGCCACAACAGACATGTCACCAGTGGTATAGCATACATTGAATATGTGACGGGGTAGCTCTACCAGATTCACAGTATTCCAAACAACAGCCCAGTAGATAAGGTCTCAGTACTAGTCCTGACCTGTGCTGTGTGTCTCACCCAAATCCTGCCCCTGTGCTGTGTGTCTCACCCAAAACCTGCCCCTGTGCTGTGTGTCTCACCCAAATCTGACCCTGTGCTGTGTGTCTCACCCAAAACCTGCCCCTGTGCTGTGTGTCTCACCCAAAACCTGCCCCTGTGCTGTGGGTCTCACCCAAAACCTGCCCCTGTGCTGTGTGTCTCACCCAAAACCTGCCCTTGTGCTGTGTGTCTCACCCAAAACCTGCCCCTGTGCTGTGTGTCTCACCCAAAACCTGCCCCTGTGCTGTGGGTCTCACCCAAAACCTGCCCCTGTGCTGTGTGTCTCACCCAAAACCTGCCCCTGTGCTCTGTGTCTCACCCAAAACATGCCCCTGTGCTGTGTGTCTCACCCAAAACCTGCCCCTGTGCTGTGTGTCTCACCCAAAACCTGCCCCTGTGCTGTGGGTCTCACCCAAAACCTGCCCCTGTGCTGTGGGTCTCACCCAAAACCTGCCCCTGTGCTGTGGGTCTCACCCAAAACCTGCCCCTGTGCTGTGGGTCTCACCCAAAACCTGCCCCTGTTCATCCATAGGCAGAACCTTAGCCTGTAGGTCAGGAGGGACACACACACAACCACACACACATGCAAACACACACACATCCCTTCAGACCCCAGTGTCAGGGAGCTTCTCTTGGAGGAAGGGTTGACATGAGGTGGTGTTAATGTGGAGTGATGTTTTGGATGTCAAATTCTTCGCACCACCGGCTGGGTGGTTAATGGCCATTAGAGGTTTAGCTCTTCTCTGATTGGTGGAGGAGAACAATGACATTGTGCGTGTGTTATGGCGTCCTCGTGAGCAGCATGCATGTTGTAGTGAGCTGAACCGGTGGTGATAAATACTTTTTCCACAAACATTATATTGTGTCTATTACATTGAATTAGGAAGTCAAGGAATTGTTGTAAAATGCAAAAGTTCTTTATAACTCACTATGCAATGTTTTGCAATGTTTTGCTATTTCCAACATATATTCGCTCAAGCTCGCAATATCAACCACTATATCAACACATTTCCATGAGGATACATACATTTACACAACCACTCAACCAGAAAGCCAATATTGGACTTTGACCTGGCAGTTGAGCCCGTCACCCCAGCATGGGCATGTGGACCAGGCCCATCCACCCATGCATGTCCAAGGTGGGACTCAGACCCTCACTCAAACACAATGGCAAGCCCTGATTTTGAAATGATATCTATTACTATTAGTGACAGTACTCCCGGACCGGCCGCTTTGATGTTCCCCCGGACTGACAAGCCAACCCAAGTGACGCTGATGGTTGTGGGCACAAATCAGAGTCGCTTTACTGCATCCCCAGCACCCCGCGTCGCTCACACAACGACCCCCGCTCCATATAGCCCCCCCTCCCCCAAACCGGGAAAGAGAGCGAAAGAGAAAAACAGAACGAGAGAGAGAGGCGACCAAACTGAAAGCCAACATTAGGAGGCCAACATCTCAGCACTCTGCATCCCTCACACTCTCGATCATCCTCCCTCCCTCGCTCCTTCCATCCCTCGCTCCACCACTCCTCGCTCCTCCACTCCCCCTCTCCACTCCACACTCCTCATCTTACTTCCCTCGTTTTTTTCCTCTCTCCGTAAGCGGCAGTGAGTTTAATATCTTTAGAGTGAGGATGTAGGCCGTGAGAGAGAGAGAGAGAGAGAGAGAGAGAGGGGTGGAGGGAGGGGGGAAATGTTAGAAGGGTGCAACAAAGGAAGCTCTTTAAGCGCCTTAATGCACATGCTTGGGGAATTGTTTGTGCTACTGGAGAAGCTCTCCAGTCCCAGAGGACCAGGAAGTAGTTAATCTTGGCTTTGTTTGCCTTGTTTTACCTTGTACAACTCCATTTACTTCAAATCACAAAAACAAACTTCAAGATTACATTTAATTAGTGTTTTAGTAGCATGACCTATCACCTTAAATAAGCATGCGTGAGATAAAATCCACTTAAAACCTTACAACACTGGGACAAGAGTCAAAACATGACCTTAAACTCCACATCAGAATGAACAAATGAAGCAGTACAGTAATATAGTAATTCTATATTCTCCTTCCTCATGCTTGTCCCCTCTTGCTCCACAGCTCCAGTGTATCTGTCTCTCAGGGGAGCTCCTCATTAAAACAGTCTATGGTTCTATTGCGGCAGGAGCAACCTGACTCCTGGTTCGCTGGGAGATGCATCCTGCAGCATGGCGCCATAGATGCCATAAATACCCTATTATATACCGTATACACCCGCTGCTGCTGTGAGGCTGACTGACATCCCATCAGTTGATTGATGCTGAGATCTGTTCTCAATGCAAGACTATTACACACACAGCCGGAGACACACAAACACACATACACACACATCCTGCAGCCCCTGTATACACACACACACAGCTGAAGATAAACGATGATGGCAAATGAGCGCAGTTGGGCCACAGCGTCGTCTGGTTGTGTGTGTCACACACTCCCAGCGTCTACACACCAGCGTGGCTCTATACTGCAGAAAGGAGAGGTAGGGGAGCTCAGCTCCCCCAGCCGAAAGGCCTCTGGCCACCATGCCAGCACAATCACTTCAGCAGGCGGGAGGCCCGCCGCTCCCTCTCTCCTCCTCTCAGCCCCGTCTACTCCCTCTGCCATCTCCCCCAACCCACAGTCATTTCTGTCAGCTTCCATATTCTTGTCTTCACAGCCTGTTTGCCCATTCTACCCAGACGTTTCCAGTCCGCCGTGCAGATGCGGCTCGACGAACAGGATCCCCAGTAAGATTGTAAACAGGCACCAGCTTCTGCAGGCACCGTGGTAGCGGCGGTGGTGCCTGGGGACACATCTAACAGAGACCTGCTCCTGCTCTTCCACAGGGGGCATCAGTAAGGCCCCTATAGACTTCACTGTGACAGAGGCTGTACCATTCAATAGACCTACGGCCTCCATATGCACAAATCACTAGAATCAGTCTGTTTCACTGAAGGCCTCGGCTTCTCAGATATTGGAAATATTGTCTGGAAAGATCCTTGCCGGTGGCTGGCAACAAATGGGACAAGGCCGAAACGGAGAGGACCCCCGTGCTTTAGGGTAAGAGGTCTTTGTTATTGGAAGTGGTACTATAAGTATATTTCTAGGTAATGTAAATACTACTTTGCTGAGTGACATTAGACATGCACCATAGGAAAACATTTTTATTTTTGTTGAACGTTGTTGCTCATCCATTTGTAACATTGTGTGTCAGCGTCAGTGTAACCGAAGGGGAGAATGAACTCAGGTGTGAATATACTGTCGATAAATCCTTGATACAGGGTACACTGGGCAGGGTACACTAGCTGGCTGAGTAGACAGGTACATGTTCAATATGGTGAAATAATAACTCACTCTGTCTGTCAGCATCATCATGTTCAACAACAGCAGAGGCAATGGACCAATGGCTGGAGGAGAGTGTATTTATGTGAGAGAGAAAGAAAAAAGCATACTGGGAAAGGGAAAGGGGGATACCTAGTCAGTTGCACAACCACATTCAACCGAAATGTGTCTTCCGAGAGGTGAGGAGGGGCTGCCTTAATCGACGTCCACGTCATCGCCGCCTGCTTACAGTGATTTTGGCATTTCTTGTATTTGTCATGCTTTGTTGACACAGAAACTGTGATTGAGTGTTTGAACAGGACAGTAAATTACATAATGAGTCAATGAATAAATGTCATACAGCCAAAACACGATCAAACAGGATCATACTCCTCAATTTGTGAGTCACCTTTAACTCTTAATTGAAAAGAGCCATTGAATGAGCAGCACCCGGGTATCCAAACTCTGCCTTCTCAGCTTGTGATTGTCACGTCCCATCGAGACCACTGCTAATTAGCAACCCAGAGTAGCAAATCATCACAAATCGATAAGGTCAAGGTATTAAGTGGCACTAAGGATAATGAACATATGAACCTTATTGGGGAGTAATGGAGTGACATCCTGTAAAGGGGAGGAAAAGAGAAAGAATGGAAGAAAGGATGTGTCCCTTTTCCCTTCCCAAAGAAAGAAACTACCAGAAACAAAATATTAGAAAGAAAAAACACAGGAGAGAGAATGAAACACACTAAAACTCCCAACAGCACAAACTAGCTACACATCTGGTTTCTACTGTACGTTAAAAAGGGGCTCTAACTTCCTGTGATTTCCTGCCCTCTCTCTCTTCCTGATGTAAACGCTGGAGCCAGCAGGTCTGTCCATCTCCCCTTTAATGAGATGACCAGGGAAGCCTGTCCTGAAGAATTGATGGCAGAATCTGTGTCGGTTCCCTCCTGCTCCTGCCCCGACACAACAGTTAAGGGAGGTACAGGTCGTATATATTGACCAGGCTACTGCATCTAGTGCAGGTCTACAGTGCTGAGTTCTGCCACTCCTTCCATCAGACAGGGGACTGGGCCCCTCCCACAGGCAATGAAACCTCACAGCAACTCTTCCGGAGTGATCAGTCTGTCACCATCCCTCACCGCCTTTATGTGCTCTCCGATGCCACGCTGCCCAATCCCACAAAATGGCTGAACAATGAAAACATTGACATTAAGGTGGAGAAAAAAATACCTTGAAACACATCCGATAAAGTGAGTTTTCCACAGAGAAAGAGAGGAACCATTTAAGATGCTCTAGACACACTTGGAGGAAGAGGCCCCCGTGGACAAAGGCAATAGGGAAGGCCCATCGTGGGCAGGCAGGTCCTGCCCTGGGCCGCCAACAGTCAGTGTTCCCTGACAGATCGTAAAAGATAATTGCGCTGCCTGGGCTTTTTAAGAGTTAGCCAATGAGTTGCTTCAGGGTGGTCAGGGGACTAATGTGTGTTTACCGGGACAGAGACGACAGAGAGAGACGCAGCCTGGGAAGACTAAGCACCAGGGAAGATAAGACATCTCTACCTCTCTAATTCAGGGAAGAAGGGAGGGGCTCATTTTGTTAAGAGGAGCCACAGAGAGAGGGGCGCTTTCTGTCCCCTTCCCCTCCACCTCCCCTGGTGTCCTGGGGTCCTGGGGTCCTGGGGTCCTGGGGCTGTGCATTGCTGTCCACTGGGCTGCTTGTGTCTCTGTGTGGGTCTCCCCTGGTCCAGACCCAGGGATCTATGGGGAGTCGTTCAGTAGTTCCAGTCACTGTAACTTCATGAGGTGTGTGGGGAGGTAATGGCACCATAGTCCAGGCCTCACAACACAGGGCCAGAGTCACCACCCGCCAACCAGGCTGGGCCACACAAACACTCCACAGGAATTCACACACACTGTGGGCTGGGCTGCATTCACATGAAAACATGAGGCACTGCTGAATTGCAACACACTACACAATGTCTGAGCAATACATACTGGACTCGAAAGAATGAAACTAAACATCAAAGTCAACAACATTATTAATATAAAAAATAAATAAAATCTGGCTTTGAAAAAACAAAAATGTTCAAAGGTTGTTTGAATTGGTTGTTCCATCCAATAAAACTGAATATGAAATGTTGATTGAGAATGTATAATAATACTAATACATAATACACCACTTGTCTATTCCAACTTCCACTGAATCGACAAAACGTACACTTCATTTAAATAATCAGCTCGGATAGGAAGCACACACAACCCTAATCGAGCGGCATCACATTTTCAAGGAACCCTCCCGTCCGTTCTCAGTATGTTTATTTATTCAATACATCCAAGGTTGCCTGTCCATTGTTTGTAAGTGAGTCAGAAGGGCCTGAGGAGTCAAATTCATTTGCTGGGCCTTTATTAAATCACAGGGGCTCCTCCTGGAGTGCGACTATCCCACAGATCTATGGTAATATGGAGCCTGAGGGGGGAGGACAATTACATTACCCAGGCTGAGTCTGATGCGTCTCCAGATTGGCCCTCTCCCTCTCCCGCTGCATCTCCTGGCTAGCTGCATGGGTGTTTAGCCCCCAGGTCTGGACTGACTGACTGAGAGGCAGTAATCAGCTCTGTCTGCAGTGCCCGGCCGGCTCCCAGCAGTTGAAAGCCACAGTACACTGGCCTCTACATGGTCGCTATACAGCCACTACAGCCGCAGACAAGATGCAGCAAGGATATGGGGCCACTAAGAGAGAGAGAGAGAGAGAGAGAGAGAGAGAGAGAGAGAGAGAGAGAGAGAGAGAGAGAGAGAGAGAGAGAGAGAGAGAGAGAGAGAGAGAGAGAGAGAGAGAGACAGAGCGCAAGAGAGAGAGAGAGAGAGAGAGAGACAGAGCGCAAGAGAGAGAGAGAGAGAGAGAGAGAGAGAGAGAGAGAGAGAGAGAGAGAGAGAGAGAGAGAGAGAGAGAGAGAGAGAGAGAGAGAGAGAGAGAGAGAGAGTGAGAGAGAGAGATTTGAACAATTCATTTTTCACACTTTGGGATATATCTAAAGAAACACAGAAAATGTGCGCATTGCTGAAAAAGGGTCCCGGATAGCAAAGCTCTGATGAGAACCTACTTGCTCTCCTTTTTATTGTCAATTTTACATCATCTGTCGGAGACTTGGCTGTTGTGTGTGAACTCCGCAGAGCTGTGGCTGCTGTTTGATCACCGTGTGAGACTGACCTGTCACTACGTGGCGCTGAGGCATAACACGGCCCACACAGAGAGCTGTGTGTGTGTGTGTGTGTGTGTTTGTGTGTGTGTGTACCACACACAGCGCCACACACACCTCCAGAGGAGACAGGTCAGGGTGAGTCTGAGGGTGGTAATCCATAATGGCCATTTAGCCATCAACAGCTAATAGCAGCATGACTGATTTAGTAATTGTTCTGACCACACACTCTTTCAATGGATTTGCTCCCAATTTAGTAACTTGTGATCTTTTTCCTAGACCATTTACACCTTTACATTAAAAAAACGAATCTATAAATCCCAAAATGTAGTGTAGTGTAATGAATTGTGCTAGTGTATGATAGGTTAATAAATTAAATAATACATTAAATACTTGCATTCAAAATGTGTATAATCCACGTCAACGTGGTTAAAGAAGTACTATTCTTTCTGATAATAAAGGAAAGAACTTAATGAACTAGTCAGTCTTGGTATTAGTAGAGATCAGCCCACTAACTCCTCAGTGCCGTTGGTGCTCTGTGTCAGAGGGCCCTGGTAGCATGACTCTAGCTACCAGCAGAACCCGGGCCCCGGGAGCCCCTGGGAGCCACACAGACCATGACAGGAGCATTGTGACAAGTGACACCACCGTCACTTCCCTTCCCTTAGACATCTCTCTCTCTCTCTGAGAGGCTCAGGAAAACAGTGTCAGCAAGAAGGAGAGGCGAGGAGTACACACGCGATCTCACATCATCCCAATCTCCACAAGATGGCCATCAGAATGAGGAGAAGGAAGACAAGGGCTTATCTGGTCAAGGTATAGGGAGGATGCCTACATGTATAGTTAACAGTAGGTTAGATTAGTGTACTGTATGTAGGGTATTTATCTCATATTAAGCTTTGTGTATCTGATGTATGTCCAGTTATTTGAGATGAGTGCTGACTGAAAGCGCTGTAATGCTTCAGATAGTAATGAAAGCATTTGTTGCATCTGCCCTTACGTTCACCTCAAGCACTAAACTAAGAGAAGTGTCGCCTTGGTGCTAATGAACCCTGTTTGTTATTGGTGTTTGTTAGATGTGTTTGCTAGAAAGGACTGCAAACTGCAAAAGCACACACACCCACACACAAACAAGCACACACTCACCCGCACAAACACATGCTCACAAACACAGACTCCCCAGCAAACACTCACGCACACACATTCCCCCCTTTGACCAACAGAGACCAGAGAGACATTGACATGACCCAGATAATTGACCGAAAGTCTTGCCTCCACAATTTGATCAATTTGCCATTTCCTCCTAGTGCTGGCCGACCCTGTCCCCCACAGCAACTCTCCAGTCCCCCACGCCAAGCCATGCGGACGAGTCCCCCACGCTGGAGCCCTGCTGTCTTTCTCCCCTTTTCCTCCCAAATCACTGTTAAGCCTGCCTGATGCCTGCTGCCTGCTGCCGGCCGGGACACATACATGCTCTTGCTCCAGTCATCTCTGTATCAGGGCAGGGACAGAAGGAAAATGGCTGACAGTTTGTCTTGTACCATATGCAACGTGGCTGCAAAGTCCAACTGATATGTTGAGAGTTTGGGCTCCTGCCAGAGGCTCTTTGGGTGTATTTTATTCTCTTACTACGCATCTGCTTGTATCTCAGGCGGAAATGTGAAACAAAATCACTGTCTGGTCTCACCAGGCGGTATTTACTGTCTATGCCTACAGTGGGATCGCCTTTGATAATTATTTGCGCAATATTTCAGACAGCACTCATGATACTTCTCCTTTTGGAGGAGAATTGACTGATATAACGTGTTCTTTCCTGGAAATCTTTTCCTCTTAAAATGGTTTTTATATTGGCTGGTAAAAATCAAATACTCTGCTCTGGATGTTGAAGGTTCAACTTTTCAAGTATTCCCTCGGCCAATTATACAGTATATAACAAGTTTCTCAAAGAAGTGAATATGACTTGAACAGTGTCTTCAGTCACAGTAACAAGCAATTAAAATGCTTGCACACTCTTAGAAAAAAAGGGTTCCAAAATGGTTCTATGGCTGTCCCCATAGGAGAACCCTTTTTGGTTCGAGGTAGAACTCTTTTGGGTTCCATGTAGAACCCTCTGTGAAAGGGGTTCTACGTGGAACCCCAAAGGGTTCTATCTGGAACCAAAAGGGTTCTACCTAGAACCAAAAGGGGTTATTCGAAGGGTTCTTCTATAGAGACAGCCGAAAAACAATTTTTGGTTCTAGGTTACACTTTTTTTCTAAGAGTGTAGAGTAAACAAGGTTAAGCAAAATATCAATTTAGATTCATATGATTCATAGGACATCCTTACTTCACTCTTTTGTGTCAGGTTGTAAACATAAAACGTTGACTTAATCATGGACCCCCCATGCAACCAATTAGAAATAAGAACAATTGGGCGTGTTGTCTGTCTAGGTGTGAGGTAAAAGTGTGACTGGTTCAGCAACAATGACTACACCCAATAAACGTAGGCTACACAACAGAGCTCATAGAGACATATCTGTCAGTCAAATACATTACAACACCAGACTAATATCGCCAGACCAACATTCAACAAGCCTGGGTGCTAAACTTCAGTCAGACACCTACAGCTATGTACAGGTATCTACTGTATCTTAGTACTTATCCAGTCATGAGCTTCAAACAATGCAATTATACTTTGAATACATTCACAAATTTCACACTCTGTATGTGAAATACATTTTCTAAATCTGCCAAAACATTTCTATAAATGGACCTGTCAGTCAACACCTCAGGAATGTGTCATAGACAGACAGTCACCAGGTCTCCATACTGGGCCACAGCGGCTGGCTCGCGCTCCACTGCCTTCTCAGCTCTGTGGGGCTCTGAGTGTCCAGTGTGTGTGTATGTGTGTGTAGACAGGTGATTGACAGGTGCCTTGGGGACCTAAAGGGGAGAGCGGGGGTGCAGACTACGTGCCAGAGAGGTGGGGAGCTGTGCCACAGGTAAGGAGATGCCAGAGCAGGGGATGGATGCAGCGTGATAACACTGCCAGGCAGATGTGACACAGGTGAGGGCAGAGTTGAGCCCCCTCCCAGGCTCCTCAGTGATGCCCCTTTACCTCCTATGGACAGACGGCACAGAGGCCCCATCCACAGGAGACAACACACACCATGAGACAGTTACAAATACAGACACAAACAAAGCTTTGTGTTCTTGCTACTCCTTATATTCTTCCTACTCCTTATCTGTCTATCTTATGTTTTCTAGGAATGTCTACGTATATAACTGTAGCAAATTCAATTCAATTACAAATTCAATTCTGAATTATGTAAGAGTTTCCCAGACCTTTTCTGCCCCCCCCTTTCTCTATCCCACTCTCTTTCCAAAACCTCAGCCTCCCTCTCTTCCAGTAGTCTCATCTACTGGCACACTTGCCTTTGATCACTGCCCGGTCTCATTTCTCTCCAACCTTTTAGCACATATTAGATCCATAACTTCAGGAGAAATGATTGACCTGTCTATTGACTAGCCATCTGACCGCCCCTCACCCCCTTCCCACCCACGACTCCCCCGACAGGCGCCTGATGCAAATCCCCCTCCCTCCCTCCCTGCCTCCTTCTTCTTCATCACTTTTCATCTTGATTTAACTTGTCTGGAAGTTTAACCCCAGCTGTGCCTGGTCTTTGTGGTGCCTATCCGGGCGTCTCCGGTTCCCGTCGTCTTTATCACTCCATGGAGGACCTTCATTAATCCAGCCTCACTCAGAGACAGAGCATCAGACTACTCACAGTGTTACCACTACACCACCATGTGATCACCCACCAGACCATCTGTATTGGAGAGTACTGCTTGATCAAATCAAATCAAATCAAATCAATAATGATGACCCCATTATACCATATTATCCTCTTTCTCACTAACTCCTCAATAAGGCCTAGAAAATATGGATTTATAATAGAATCTGTTATGTAAAAAATATCCTTCCTTTTATTGATCAGCCAAAATCTGAGGCATAATAAAACATTGTAACCCCACTGTTGGTCCCAGTGCTCTATCTGGAGCTGACAGTTCAAATACTTCCCTAAACAATACTGTGTCCAATGGGGCAGCAAATGAAGCCATCTGAAATACTTTGAGTTCAGGCCAAGCCAAACTGCAAATGGAGAAAGACACTGTTGTGTAAAAAACAACAACAATAACGGAGACATAACTTAAATAATTGACCACTGACCAGATACAGTAGCTAGCAAGCAAGGTAAAATAACTGGCAGTTAGATGATCAAGTGGGAAATAGTATAGAGAGAGAGAGAGAGAGAGAGAGAGAGAGAGAGAGAGAGAGAGAGAGAGAGAGAGAGAGAGAGAGAGAGAGAGAGAGAGAGAGAAAGAGAGAGACAGAGACAGAGACAGAGACAGAGACAGAGAAGAAAGGCAGAGGGAGAGAGCGAGAGAAGGGAGAGAGAGAGAGAGAGAGAGAGAGAGAGAGAGAGAGAGAGAGAGAGAGAGAGAGAGAGAGAGAGAGAGAGAGCAGCATAAGTAGGTCAATCAATGAGTGAGGGAGCCCAACAAGGCCGAGACACAGCAGCCCATGGGGACCCCTAACCGCCTCCCCAACGATAACAGAACAGCCAAGAACACTGGACTGTGGAGGGGCACAGTCTAACCACTACCAAGACTACCTGAGGGAATAGGAAGTCTCTAGAGCAAGCAGACCAACTGTTTTCTACCTACAGCAATATTTCAATGGAACAGGTTAAGAATATGTTTTATATCCACTGTAAAATAATCATTTTAACCACTGAAAATCAAATCAAATCCATTTTTATTTGTCACATGTGCCGAATACAACAGGTGTAGAAATGTTTACTTACATGCCCAACAATGCAGTTTTAAGTAAAATAAGTGTTAAGTAAAAAAACAGATGCTTTACAAATTAAATAACATTAAAATAACAGTAGCGAGGCAATATACAGGGGGTACCAGTACAGAGTCAATGTGCGGGGGCACAGGTTAGTTGAGGTAATTGAGGTAGTATGTAAGGTACCAGTCAAAAGTTTGGACACACTTACTCATTCAAGGGTTTTTCTTTATTTTTACTATTTTCTACATTGTAGAATAATAGTGAAGACATCAAAACTATGAAATAACACATATGGAATCATGTAGTAACCAAAAAAGTGTTAAACAAATCAAAATATATTTTATATTTGAGATTCTTCAAACAGCCACCCTTTGCCTTGTTGACAGCTTTGCACACTCTTGGCATTCTCTCAACCATCTTCACCTGGAATGCTTATCCAACAGTCTTGAAGGAGTTCCCACATATGCTGAGCACTTGTTGGCTGCTTTTCCTTCACTCTGCGGTCTGACTCATCCCAAACCATCTCAATTTGATTGAGGTCGGGAGATTATGGAGGCCAGGTCATCTGATGCAGCACTCCATCACTCTCCTTCTGGGTAAAATAGCCCTTACACAGCCTAGAGGTGTGTTGGGTCATTGTCCTGTTGAAAAACAAATGATAGTCCCACTAAGTCCAAACCAGATGGGATGGCGTATCGCTGCAGAACGCTGTTGTAGCCATGCTGGTTAAGTGTGCCTTGAATTCTAAATAAATCACGTCCATTGCTCATGTTTCTTGGCCCAAGCAAGTCTCTTCTTCTTATTGGTGTCCTTTAGTAGTGGTTTCTTTGCAGCAATTCGACCATGAAGGCCTGATTCACACAGTTTCCTCTGAACAGTTGATGTTGAGATGTGTCTGTTACTTGAACTCTGTGAAGCATTTATTTGGGCTGCAATTTCTGAGGCTGGTAACGCTAATGAACTTATCCTCTGCAGCAGAGGTAACTCTGGGTCTTCCTTTCCTGTGGCGGTCCTCATGAGAGCCAGTTTTATCATAGCGCTTGATGGTTTTTGCGACTGCACTTGAAGAAACTTTAAAAGTTCTCGAAAAATTCCGTATTGACTGACCTTCAAGTCTTAAAGTAATGATGGACTGTCATTTGTCTTTGTTTATTTGAGCTGTTCTTGCCATAATATGGACTTGGTCTTTTGCCAAATAGGGCTATCTTCTATATACTCCCCCTACCTTGTCACAACACAACTGATTGGCTCAAACGCATTAAGAAGGAAAGAAATTCCACAAATTAACTTTTAACAAGGCACACCTGTTAATTGAAATGCATTCCAGGTGACTACCTCATGAAGCTGGTTGAGAGAATGCCAAGAGTGTGCAAAGCTGTCATCAAGGCAAAGGGTGGCTATTTGAAGAATCTCAAATGGAAAATATATATTTGATTTGTTTAACACTTTTTTGGTTACTACATGATTCCATATCTGTTATTTCATAGTTTTGATGTCTTCACTATTATTCTACAATGTAAAAATTTTTGGTCCAGGTAGCCATTCGATTAGCTGTTCAGGAGTCTTATGGCTTGGGGGTAGAAGCTGTTAAGAAGCCTTTTGGACCTAGACTTGGCGCTCCGGTACTGCGTGCCGTGCGGTAGCAGAGAGAACAGTCTATGACTAGGGTGGCTGGAGTCTTTATTTTATTTTATTTTATTTAACCTTTATTTAACCAGGTATGCCAGTTGAGAACAAGTTCTCATTTACAACTGCGACCTGGCCAAGATAAAGCAAAGCAGTGCGGAAACAACAACAACAACACAGAGTTACATATGGGATAAACAAAACGAACAGTCAATAACACAATAGAAAATCTATATACAGTGTGTGCAAATGTAGTAAGTTATGGAGGTAAGGCAATAAATAGGCCATAGTGCAAAATAATTACAATTATAATTTAGTATTAACACTGGAGTGATAGATGTGCAGAAGATGATGTGCAAATAGAGATCCTGGGGTGCAAATGAGCAAAATAAATAACAATGTAAATAACAATATGGGGATGAGGTAGTTGGGTGGGCTAATTACAGATGGGCTGTGTACAGGTGCAGTGATTGGTAAGCTGTTGCTTAAAGATAGTGAGGGAGATAAGTGTCTCCAGCTTCAGAGATTTTTGCATTTCGTTCCAGTCATTTGCAGCAGAGAACTGGAAGGAATGGTGACCAAAGGAGGTGTTGGCTTTGGGGATGACCAGTGAGATATACCTGCTGGAACGCATACTACGGGTGGGTGTTGCTATGGTGACCAATGAGCTATGATAAGGCGGGGATTTGCCTAGAAGGTATTTATAGATGACCTGGAGCCAGTGGGTTTGGCGACGAATATGTAGTGAGGGCCAGCCAACGAGAGCGTACAGGTCACAATGGTAGGTAGTATATGGGGCTTTGGTGACAAAACGGATGGCACTGTGATAGACTACATCCAATTTGCTGAGTAGAGTGTTGGAAGCTATTTTGTAAATGACATCACCGAAGTCAAGGATCAGTAGGATAGTCAGTTTTACGAGGGCATGTTTAGCAGCATGAGTGAAGGAGGCTTTGTTGCGAAATAGGAAGCTGATTCTAGATTTAACTTTGGATTGGAGATGCTTAATGTGAGTCTGGAAGGAGAGTTTACAGTCTAACCAGACACCTAGTGTCACGCCATGACATAGAGTTCGCTAGTTGGTTTGGTTAGGGTGTGAATATCTATGTAATGTGAATATCTATGTTGTTGTAGATCTATGTTGGCCGGGTGTGGTCCCAATCAGAGGCAGCTGTAGATCGTTGTTTCTGATTGGGGATCATACTTAGGTAGCCATTTTGCCTACCTATGTTGTGGAATATTGACTCTTGTTTGGCTTGTTTGTGTGTAGCCATTGTGAGCTTCACGTTACGTTGCTTTTGTCGTTTGTCTGTGTTTAATTAATAAATAAACATGTATGCATTCCACGCTGCACCTTGATCCAATCCTGTACTCAACGAACGTGACACCTAGGTATTTGTAGTTGTCCACATATTCTAAGTCAGAGCCGCCGAGAGTAGTGATTATAGTCGGGCAGGTGGGTGCAAGCAGCGTTCGATTGAAGAGCATGCATTTAGTTTTACTAGCGTTTAAGAGCAGTTGGTGACCACGGAATGAGTGTTGTATGGCATTGAAGCTCGTTTGGAGGTTTGTTAACACAATGTCCAATGAAGGGCTAGATGTATACAAAATGGTGTCATCTGCGTAGAGGTGGATCTGAGAGTCACCAGCAGCAAGAGCGACATCATTGATATACACAGAGAATAGAGTCGGCCCGAGAATTGAACCCTGTGGCACCCCCATAGAGACTGCCAGAGGTCCAGACAACAGGCCCTCCGATTTGACACATTGAACTCTATCTGAGAAGTAGTTGGTGAACCAGGTGAGGCAGTCATTTGAGAAACCAAGGCTATTTAGTCTGCCAATAAGAATGCGGTGATTGACAGAGTCAAAAGCCTTGGCCAGGTCAATGAAGACGGCTGCACAGTACTGTCTTTTATTGATCACGGTAATTATATCGTTTAGGACCTTGAGCGTGACTGAGGTACACCCATGACCAGTTCGGAAACCAGATTGCATAGCGGAGAAGGTACGGTGATGTGTTTGTTAACTTGGCTTTCAAATACTTTCGAAAGGCAGGGCAGGATGGATATAGGTCTGTAACAGTTTGGATCTAGAGTGTCACCCCCTTTGAAGAGGGGGATGACCGCGGCAGCTTTCCAATCTCTGGGGATCTCAGACGATATGAAAGAGAGGTTGAACGGGCTGGTGATAGGGGTTGCGACAATTTTAGAAAAAAAAGGGTCCAGATTGTCTAGCCCAGCTGATTTGTAGTGGTCCAGATTTTTCAGCTCTTTCAGAACATCAGCTATCTGATTTGGGTGAAGGAGAAGCGGGGTGGGGGGGGGGCAAGTTGCAGCAGAGGGTGCAGAGCTGGTGGCCGGGGTAGGGGTAGCCAGGTGGAAAGCATGGCCAGCCGTAGCAAAATGCTTGTTGAAATGTTCGATTATCGTAGATTTATCGGTAGTGACTGTGTTTCCTAGCCTCAGTGCAGTGGGCAGCTGGGAGAAGGTGCTCTTATTCTCCATGGACATTACAGTGTCCCAAAACTTTTTGGAGTTAGTGCTACAGGATGCAAATTTCTGTTTGAAAAAGTTAGCCTTTGCTTTCCTAACTGATTGTATATTTTGGTTCCTGACTTCCCTGAAAAGTTGCATATCGCGGGGGCTGTTCGATGCTAATGCCGTACGCCACAGGATGTTTTTGTGCTGGTCAAGGGCAGTCAAGTCTAGGGTGAACCAGGGGCTATATCTGTTCTTAGTTCTGAATGTTTTGAATGGGGCATGCTTATTTAAGATGGAGAGGAAAGCACTTTTAAAGAACAACCAGGCATCCTCTACTGATGGAATGAGGTCAATATCCATCCAGGATACCCGGGCCAGGTCAATTAGAAAGGCCTGCTCGCTGAAGTGTTTTAGGGAGCATTTGACAGTGATGAGGGGTGGTCGTTTGACCGCGGACCCATTACAGACGCAGGCAATGAGGCAGTGATCGCTGAGATCCTGGTTGAAGACAGCGGAGGTGTATTTAGAGGGTAAATTAGTCAGGATGATATCTATGAGGGTGCCCATGTTAACGGATTTAGGGTTGTACCTGGTAGGTTCCTTGATAATTTGTGTGAAATTGAGGGCATCTAGTTTAGATTGTAGGACGGCCGGGGTGTTAAGCATATCCCAGTTTAGGTCACCAAGCAATACGAACTCTGAGGATAGATGGGGGGCAAACAATTCACATATGGTGTTCAGGGCTCAGCTGGGGGCTGAGGGGGGTCTGTAGCAAGCGGCAACAGTGAGAGACTTATTTCTGGAAAGGTGGATTTTTAGAAGTAGAAGCTCAAACTGTTTGGGCACAGACCTGGATAGTATGATAGAGCTCTGCAGGCTATCTCTACAGTAGATTGCAACTCCGCCCCCTTTGGCAGTTCTATCTAGATGGAAAATGTTGTAGTTGAGAATGGACATTTCAGAATCTTTGGTGGCCTTCCTAAGCCAGGATTCAGACACTGCAAGAACATCAGGGTTGGCTGAGTGTGCTGACACAGTGAATAACTAAAACTTAGGGAGGAGGCTTCTGATGTTAACATGCAAGAAACCAAGGCTTTTGCGATTACAGAAGTCAACAAATGATAGCGCCTGGGGAGCAGGAGTGATACTGGGGGCTACAGGGCCTGGGTTAACCTCTACATCACCAGAGGAACAGAGGAGGAGTAGAATAAGGATACGGCTAAAGGCTTTAAGAACTGGTCTTTTACTGTGTTGGTTACGGGAAAAAAAAGGGGCCGATTTCCGGGCGTTGTAGAATAGATTCAGGGCATTATGTACAGACAAGGATATGGAAGGATATGAGTACAGTGGAGGTAAACCTAAGCGTTGGGTAAAGATGAAAGAGATAGCATCACTGGAGGCACTGATTGAGCCGGTCTCTGCGTGTGTGGGGGGTGGGACAAAGGATCTATCTGAGACAGGTTAAGCAGGACTGGGGGCTCTACATTGAAAAAGTACAGTTAGAACTAACCGAAACTGCAATAGGCAAGGCATATTGACATGGGAGATAGGCATAAAGCAGTCACAGGTGTTATTCGAGAGCGCCAAGACAACAGCTGGTAATGGCGACGAAAGTTTGAGCTGAGGCTAAACAGATCAACAGGATGGGGTACCGTATAAAGGAACAGTCCAGCAGTAATCAGCTGTGTAGCTGAGTGATCATAAGGTCCAGTGAACAGCAATGAGTAAGTCCGGGAGCAGTTCAGTGGCTGCTACGCTACAGGCGAGCTGCACAACCTTTAGGGCCTTCCGCCTGGTGTAGAGGTCCTGGATGGCAGGAAGCTTGGCCCCAGTGATGTACTGGGCCGTACGCCCTGCGCATTTTAATCGCAAAAAACAATAGAATAAAATAGAAAAAATAACAACAATGGAAGCATCTTAATAGTTGGCTGTGAAACAACAATCATGTATATTTTTCCATGCAGATATATGATTAATTGATTAGAGTGGATTATATTTTATTCAGGGCCTGTGCAAAGGCAACTCAGCGCCCATATGCTCTGCGTTTCACCACTCAGTCATGTTGCATCAGCCAGTGGACTGAGTCAGAGATGCTGCCATCCAACCCTGCTGCTTGTCACTGCCACTCAACTGCCATTGTGACGTGTTTCTCTCCTATCCCCCATTAATGTCACTCATTTCCAACACGGTCGCAAATGGAAGCCCTCCGTGAGGGCCCTAAACAGGGGGAAAAGCAGCCTTCATTCATGTTTCAGTATACATGGGCGCTAGAAAAGAAACAAGCTTGATATCTCTTAAGTAGCTAATGTTCCTATTCTATTCGGTCATGAGGTGCGCTTTTGAAATAAGTCCTCGGTAGTGACCTGACTGTCGCTGCAGGCGATTTCAAACAATCTACGAGCCTCAGAGGGGTCAAAGTTCCTGGACGACCAATTAGATCATGACCCATAAGGGACAGATATGGGGTGAGGTTTAGTAAAGGTTGCCCATGGGTCAAGGAGTGTCTTGCATTCCAGACTCTTAATCCTCTCTGCAGTCTGGAACCCCCCCATTCACCAACAAGCACGAGTTTGGTGATTGATTGAATAAAGAGACTTAAAATAAATGGCCCTGCATATTTTAACCCACCTACCCTCCTAACCCTCCCTACCCTCTGTCCTCTCTTCCCACTCCCTGGAAAGCAGAGTACTGAGGATGTGTGTCATTTGTCAGACCCCCTCCCCGCTTGTTGTAGGGCTCCCTGAGACATTTTGGGCCGTGTTGCCAGGGTGGGGGGGAACCCAAACATGGCAGTAGTGGTTGTGGTTGCAGAGGTCTGGGATTCTGGGCAGGGGAATGCCCATCCATCAGTCCTGTGACAGCCATGACACACAACCCTGCAGCACTTGTGCCCCTTCCTCTCTCCCCCATCTCCTCTCCCCTCCCTCCCTCCATACATACAGTGCTGACTCGCTTGCCATTTCTCTTCGAGCAATTCCCAACACACACGGCTAGTATTCTAGTATTGCTCCATCTGTGCTGGAGTGTACATAACACAGGGGTCTGGGAGCTGCAAGTCACACCAGGCATCAGCATTACAGTGTTTGTGTTGGAGTAGCCTCCTGCTGTGCCTTAAATCACCCTCCTATCCTATCCTACACAGAGCCACACCAAGCCAAACATACAGAAACATAATGTAGCCATGTAAGCGATGGGCCCTGAAGCATATTGAAGAAACGTGAACCCCCTGTACGAGCCATTAGGAGAGTAAATGAATAACAAGAGGAGCTTCGATTTCCTCAATGCCATCTCTGCCTTATGGCCAGGGCCTGAGCTCTGGCCTCTCTTCATCAGGGGGGTTCCTGCGCGTGTATGTGTGTGTGTGTGTGTGTGTGTGTGTGTGTGTGTGTGTGTGTGTGTGTGCATGCATGCGTGTGTGTGTATTTCGCTGTGTGTGTGTGAGTGTACAGATTGAGTGATGTGTTGTGTGTGGCTGCCCTGGGTAGCCTGTCGTCCACTCAGCAGGACAGGGCTAACTATCTGCAGGGGGCCAGAGCGCAGGGCCATAGCACCTCATCCATCTCTCCACTGGGAAAGGCCTGCCTGCCGCTGGACGGACAGACAGACAGATAGACAGACAGACAGACAGACAGACAGACAGACAGACAGACAGACAGACAGACAGACAGACAGACAGACAGACAGACAGACAGACAGACAGGGGTTCCCTGAGACCCACACCACTGGACATCTATCACACACCAAAAACGAGTATGTACGTGTATATACAATCTATGTGCTTGTGTATGGTTAGGTTTCGTTATTCAATTCAATCGTGAATTAAATCATTATTATGAGTTGTTGTAAATTGTTGTGAATTATCTTTAAATTGATTAATAGGACATTTGTTTTAAAGGGCAACATGTACCAGACATGTAAAATAATAAAAGTTAAAAATAAATAGCTAATAAATTCATTGGTATTATAATAACACTGCCATTGAATATGTTGTGTTAATTCTCCCAGAGTACTGTTATGTAGTCTGGCATGCAAAGGGTGTTGCGACGGGGAGTTCTGGCACTGTATCCCATAATTGGTTGGAATGACAGTGATGAGGTGATCTTGATAAGCGAACGAGTAACTCTTCTCACGGTATGCTGCTACGATACAAGCTCACGTCAGAATGGAAATAGCATTTAACTGAGGAGCAAGAGCCTGCCTTTTGTTTCACTGTATTGACAATATCCCCATGACGATGATAGTCGGACTACAGGAACAAATAAAGGAACCGTTTTAATATGTTGTTTACTTCCTGATAACGTTTGCTCTTTGACCTCGTGTCGCCATGCCAAAATTAATCCTGTCTATCCCTGTCTGGCGGCGTCACCATCCGTGACTCTGAATCACAGAGCAGACGAAAACACACACACACAGACAGGCACACGCACACACACGTAGACACACGCACACACACAAACCCACACACACCATCACTTACCCCGTTGAGCAGGGCTGGGTGTGCAGATTCATGGGAGGTGAGAAATAGCTCCAGTCCCCTTGTGTTGATGAAGGATATGAGGCCTGAGAAGAAGCATGCTGGGAATTTTTCATGCATCAGCGTGAAGCCGGGATCCCCTCACACTCTGGCCATCTCAGATGCCACTCACACCCCCTCTCCACCACACCCCCTCGCCCAACATGGTATGATGCTAGAGTGGACATTACGCAATTGAATAAAATAAAATAAAATAAAAAGTCTAATAATTTGAATTGTATTTAGCTGTAAGTTGGTTAACAACCAGGAGAAATTCAGAGACATTTTCATTGAGACTTTCAATATTCTGTAGCAGCATCCTCTCTTACGTCTGTTCTATTCCGATAGGAAGGATGGGTGGAACGACGACTCCACCTTGACCACAGGCAGTTTTCCGCTATTACGCTGTCACCAATCAAATCCCCTCAAATCAGTGATGACAGGGAAATAGTGTTTAGGAAAGGAGAGGACCACTTTAGACTGTTTGGATTTGGCCTGTGTGTGCTGTTAAGCAGAGGGAGAGAGAGAGCTAAACAGAAGGAGAAACAGACACAGAAGAGAGGGAGAGAGTTTATAGTGTAATAAGCATTAAGGAAATTCGTTTTTCTAGTATAGAGAAGTAGGAAGGTGATTGATGCTTGGTCAGCTAGGCAGGAAGTGGAGAAATTAGCACCAGCCAGCCAGGGCACTGGGAGCTGTCAAGTACTTCCTGTCTCTTTGAGGGGGGTGAAGTATGCCACTACTGCCAACCCCATGAGTCCCCTTCCAAAACACACTTATACTGGACATACTGGACACGCACACACACACACACACACACACACACACACTGCAACTTCCCCTACTATCACAACCAGCCACAAGAAAAACAACACTGTGAACACCAGTGTTATCCTGACTTCCCTGTTCTCTTCTACTCCACTAACCTTCAGAAGAATGTCACACAACAACCACCACACAACAATCAAGGCCTTCAGCTCTTTACTGTACCCGTGCCTACGGTTCGGTGTACTTATGTCAGAGCCTGACAATAGCAATAGTGTATGCGTATGGTATAATTAAGGAGGCAAGAGAAGACAAGCAGAGCAGATGAAGACAGAGAGATGTCCTTGATATTGTGGCAGCAGTGTGGTGACAGTTCAGCACAGCAGTCTGTGAGGTGGAAGGCTTATATCTCCTGACGTACCTGAGTCATCGGTGCCTCATGCCTCTGCTCCTTCATTATGACAGGATAAGGTGTGTGTGTGTGTGTGTGTCTGTGCGTGTTTGTGTGTGTGTGTGCGTGTGTATGAGTGTGTTTGTCTTTGTGTGTGTGTGTGCGTGTGTCTGTGTCTGTGTGTGCATGTTTGTGTGTGTGTGTGCGTGTCTGTGTGTGCATGTTTGTGTGTGTTGTACTCTGTGTGTGCGTGTCTGTGTGTGCGTGTGTGTTTGTGTGTGTTGTACTCTGTGCTGATGGCCAGTGTTCATCTGCATTAACGTTTCAGAGGACCTGTCCAGCAGCTTCACTGCAAAGATTCCCTACTGATCTCTGGAGCACTGGTCGTTCAAGACCGGAAATATGCTGTCTTCAACTGTTTTGCAATATGTTGCCACATTCAATAATGTGCATATAATACACCTATAAACTGCTGGAGATATGGTCATGAGGGAGAGTGTTATAGACTAATATACTGTATAAAAACAGTTCAGCTTGAAAATACTATTTGAAACAGATAGGAAACATTATGCCAACCACTTCAGTACATGACCTCACAGAAACTATTGAGAGAGATGGACAGGAAACTGAGATCTACAGACTCATTTCCAGATATGGTCAGACTGGCAAGGATAATTTAAGATGAACCGGAAACATCCTTACCAACTGTGAACGTTATACTAACATACTGCTCTGTCTGGAGTAATGACACAGTTGAAAGTGAGGTGGGCTGGAAAGAGAGAAACAGAGGAAGAGAGAGCGCTGTAGACTCATCCACAAAGACAAGTAGGATAAAGACGTGTATCCATTTGAAATGCAGAGAGGGATATACTGGGATGGGCTGGGCTCCTCCCTCCTTAATGCACTGTTCTCTGTGTGGTTTTAAGTGGCCTGGGAGGCCCATCCGTTCTCCTCCGACTGCTCAGCCAGGATTGAGTTAACGTCTCACACACACACAAACACACACGCACACACTAGGCTTCCCTACACTCACACCCTACCCCCTTCCCTCTCTAACCCCCCTTCTCCTCACCCCCCCCATTTCACAGTGACTTGTTGGTGATTTATCTGATGGGAAGGAATTCTGTGAAGAGCTGGGATCCCTACTGTAACCTTTTCCCCTCACCAGATGTTCAGTCTGAAAACACGATAATGTTCATCCCTAAATCCCCATGCAAACATATCAAGTGGCTGCTATGTGTTTGTGGCAAGGCCGAGAGAAATGACAGAGGTGGCGCTGCGAGTGGGAATGGATTTTATACAGAGCCAGTGTGGTGCAGTGAGCAGGCGGCCATATGCTCACTGACGACACAGGGATGACCTAAGGAGGAAGGGGGGGATGGGGTGTACTATAGGACCTGATACTTTCATTGATTCTTAGGCTAAGTGGTGTATAAGGAGATCATACACACTTCTCACCTGATGCACCTGTCAAACCCAAACTGCACAGTTAATATAATAGATCATATATGCTGAGTTACACTGATGAACACTCAGGCTAGGGAGAGAGAAAAGCTGTCAAGGAAACCTTCCCCTCCCTATCATCAACATGACCTTTGTAATATAGGTCATGCAGAGCGGTTATCAAACATGCTGTATGTTTAAGAGTTCCAAGTATCTCCTATCATGTGTCGCCATTCGTGTTATTCCATCATCCACATTACATTTACACATTTAATGTCCTGAATTTGAAGAAAACACATGAAAACTGTCAGCAGGCTGAAAGACAAGCCATGAAAGGCAAGGCAGCCTTAACAACAACAAACCGTTGAGTAAGGTGATCTACAGCATGGTTTTCCAGTGAGAGTGTAACCTATATCAAAGATAGACCTGAGACAATCCCCAGGGTTACCGACAGCTTGCTCTCTCTAACACCGTTACACCTCAGTTCCACTTGGCTGGGAGACACACATACTGCTCACCGTGGGAGAGAGGGAGCAGAGAGAGAGAGAGAGCGAGAGAAGCAGAAAGGGAGACCGAGCGATGTCGAGGGTCCTGACGGCCTCGACAGTCCCATCCAATATGTGTCACTTTCAGAGTGCATGAATTGTTGATTTGATGTGCCTTAATTGATTCAGCTCTGCTTGGTGCTGGCTGTCTGTCAGAGTGGGGCTTCTCTCTCTCTCTCTCTCTCTCTCTCTCTCTCTCTCTCTCTCTCTCTCTCTCTCTCTCTCCCCGCACCAGCAGGCTGTTGAGAGACTCATATCCCTGGGACGTATGAGGGAAGAGGGGAAGGATGGGAGAGGAAGGGAGAGTGCAGCCGGTGCCCTCAGGGTGACCCCTTCCATGACACCATGAGCCCCACACGGCAGACATGTTGGAGGATCAAGTGCTTCAAAGTGAAACAGACGGAGAGATAAAAATGTGACTGCATGGCTAAGGCCTTGCTTGGATGGGGCCAAGGGGCGTTTCTTTGCAGGAAGGAGTCGTCATGTGTCCGGAGCCCAGGTGTCAAGTTGCCCTGTCGTTAGGGTGTGACGTGGAGGGGGAAAATACAGGAAAGCAGCCACAGAATGAGGCTGGTATGGACAGCAAGTCTTAGAGATTGATGATGCCTCTGTCTTCTATGATTACTTCATCTTGCATCAATATTTTGTGTAACTGTGTCTCTATAATCTCTCTGCCCTGTTACTATTATTTTCCACAAAGGTTAGCAACTCTGTCTCTAAGGGTGGTTCAGTTGTGACTGTCTTTTTTATGCTTCTATTGTTGCGAAGAAAGAAAGGTAAAGTGTTTACATTTACCTTGGTTGTCCTCCCAAGCCTGGGCCCTCTCAAGAGACTCGCCCAAAATGTATTTAGTTCCTCCCTTTATATTATTGCGGCAGAAATGCACAATACAGCTGAGTGGTTCATCGTCGAAGTGATGCCTTTTCCTCATAGCCTTGAGGGAAATTAATGGTAAAGGATTGAAGGACAAAAAACTTGTTTCATGAGAGCCTGTGTGGAATACAAAAAAATGAATGTGTGGAGAGGAGAGAACAGTTCAATGACAAGCTGATGGAGGGGGAGGGGGGGGCATACAGACAGAGTGTGTTCATGAATTTGAAGGATTTACACAAATCCTAGACCAATATTGTCAACGGCAGTTGTGTATCAACGAAAGTTATGAATTTCTATGATAGTTTATGTGATAGTTATGTATTTATGATAGTTATACATATACAGTTGAAGTCGGAAGTTTACATACACTTAGGTTGGAGTCATTAAAACTCTTTTTTTTCAACCACTCCACACATTTCTTGTTAACAAACTATAGTTTTGGCAAGTCGGTTAGGACATCTACTTTGTGCATGACACAAGTAATTTTTCTAACAATTGTTTACAGAGAGATTATTTCACTTATAATTCACTGTATCACAATTCCAGTGGGTCAGAAGTTTACATACACTAAGTTGACTGTGCCTTTAAACAGCTTGGAAAATTCCAGAAAATGATGTCATGGCTTTAGAAGCTTCTGATAGGCTAATTGACATCATTTGAGTCAATTGGAGGTGTACCTGTGGATGTATTTCAAGGCCTACCTTCAAACTCTCAGTGCCTCTTTGCTTGACATCATGGGAAAATCAAAATAAATCAGCCAAGACCTAAGAAAAAACATTGTAGACCTCCACAAGTCTGGTTCATCCTTGGGAGCAATTTCCAAACGCCTGAAGGTACCACGTTCATCTGTACAAACAATAGTACGCAAGTATAAACACCATGGGACCACGCAGCCGTCATACCGCTCAGGAAGCAGACGTGTTCTGTCTCCTAGAGATGAACGTACTTTGGTGCGAAAAGTACAAATCAATCCCAGAACAACAGCAAAGGACCTTGTGAAGATGCTGGATGAAACAGGTAAAAAATTATCTATATCCACAGTAAAACGAGTCCTATATCGACATAACCTGAAAGGCCGCTCAGCAAGGAAGAAGCCACTGCTCCAAAACCGCAATTAAAAAGCCAGACTACGGTTTGAAACTGCACATGGGGACAAAGAGCGTACCTTTTGGAGAAATGTCCTCTGGTCTGATGAAACAAAAATAGAACTGTTTGGCTATAATGACCATCGTTATGTTTGGAGGGAAAAGGGAGTGGTTGCATACCGAAGAACACCATCCCAACCGTGAAGCACGGGGGTGGCAGCATCATGCTGTGGGGGTGCTTTGATGCAGGAGGGACTGGTGCACTTCACAAAATAGATGCCATCATGAGGAAGGAAAATTATGTGGATAGATTGAAGCAACATCTCAAGACATCAGTCAGGAAGTTAAAGCTTGGTCGCAAATGGGTCTTCCAAATGGACAATGACCCCAAGCATACTTCCAAAGTTGTGGCAAAATGGCTTAAGGACAACAAAGTCAAGGTAATGGAGTGGCCATCACAAAGCCCTGACCTCAATCCTATAGAATATGTGTAGGCAGAACTGAAAGGCGAGCAAGGAGGCCTACAAACCTGACACAGTTACACCAGCTCTGTCAGGAGGAATGGGCCAAAATTCAACCAATTTATTGTGGGAAGCTTGTGGAAGGCTACCTGAAACGTTTGACCCAAGTTAAACAATTTAAAGGCAATGCTACCAAATACTAATTGAGTGTATGTAAACTTCTGACCCACTGGGAATGTGATGAAAGAAATAAAAGCTGAAATAAATCATTTCCTCTACTATTATTCTGACGTTTAAAATAAAGTGGTGATCCTAACTGACCAAAGACAGGGAATTTTACTAGGATTAAATGTCAGGAATTGTGAAAAACTGAGTTTAAATGTATTTGGCTAAGGTGTATGTAAACTTTCAACTTCAACTGTACAGTACCAGTCAAACGTTTGTACACACCTACTCATTCAAGGGTTTTTCTTTATTTTTACTATTTTCCACCTTGTAGAATAACAGTGAAGACATCATCAAAACTATGAAATAACACATATGGAGTCATGTAGTAACCAAAAAAAGACACATGCCAAAAGTGTGAAAAGCTGTCATCAAGGGAAAGGGTGGCCATTTGAAGAATCTCAAATATATAACATTGATTTTTATTTCTTTAAAACACTTTTTTGGTTACTGCATGATTCCATATGTGTTATTTCATAATTTTGATGTCTTCAATATTATTCTAGAATGTAGAACATTTTAAAAATAAAGAAAAACCCTGGAATGAGTAGGTTTGTCCAAACTTTTGACTGGTAGTGCATATACACACACTAAGTGGACAAGACATTAGGAACATCTTCCTAATATTGAGATGCACCCTCTTTTGCACTCAGAACAGCCAATTCATCGGGGCATGGACTCTACAAGGTGTCGAAAGCATTCCACAGTGATGCTGGTCAATGTTGACTCCAATGCTTCCCACAGTTGTGTCAAGTTGGCTGGATGTCCTTTGGGTGGTGGACCATTCTTGATACACACAGGAAACTGTTGCACGTGAAAAACCCAGCAGTGTTGCAGTTCTTGACACACTCAAACTGGTGCACCTGGCACCTACTACCATAATCCGTTCAAAGGCACTTAAATATTTTGTCTTGCCCATTAGCCCTCTGTATGGCACACATACACAATCCGTGTCTCAATCGTCTCAAGGCTTAAAAACCCTTCTTTAACATGTCTCCTCCCCTTCATCTACACTGATTGAAGTGGATTTAACAAGTGACATCAATAAGGGATCATAGCTTTCACCTGGATTCACCTGGTCAGTCTATGTCATGGAAAGAGCAGGTGTTCCTAATGTTTTGTACACTCAGTGTAAATATACTTTATGTCCATATCAGGATTAATCCATATTCAAATGTAGTACAAAGTAGTGACACGGTTTAGCTTTCTTTTCTTGTTCTTAGCCTATTGAGCAATAGGTGAAAGGTTGCACTTGCCTAAAGTTAAAACCTACAAAAGAATCAGACCAATAAATGTATGGCCACTTTCAACTGTCTCACAGTTAACATCATTCTAGTTTATCTGCTGTTTCATGTTGGTCCCACTCAAGGCGTCCGATAGCTTTAATCTTGGTCCAAGCTTGTCCTGCTTTATGATTAAATGTGGATAACACCAAGCGAATCAGGGAGGCTCTCCCTACAATAAAGCACTAAGGGGGTGAACCAGAACTGTCACAGGAGAATTTAGATGCATACTTGATTGCTTTTAAATTGAGTGCCACTGATATCTTGTGATCATGTTAAGTCTCTCTTGAAGGGCGAAAAGAGCCAGAGAAAAGCTCTCTAAAAGGGGCCGGAAATGGTAATCGCTGAGGAACAAGTTGCCAGTTGGAATAGTATTAAGCAGAGCCTAGCAGAGCCTGGCCCCCTGCGCATCATGTGTGTGTGCTAATGTCACATTGATTATGCTGATCGTAAACTGCCTTTGTTTGTTCCTCCGTCCCCCTGTCCATCACACGTCTGCTGGGACGAGCCACAGTCACACTAAAAGCCGTCTTTTCCGTGTTTGCCGCAATTCTGGGGAGGAGAAGGGCATTCCCATCGGAGATCTCCCACTCACATTTCCCTCTGCATTCTCATGTATTAATTGCTTTTTAATGTTTCCTTCTCTCCTGGATGCTGTTGCGTAAAACACATCAACAAGAATAGGGCTTAAGCATTTCTCTGCTTGGGCCATGGCCCTGACTAAAAGGGTAGCCACTGAATAAACCATAAACGTAAGCTGGTGAATGAGGGAATCAGGATGGTAAAATACAAAGTAAAAACTGGAGCCATTTGGCCTGCCGTATGCACCGTCCCAAGTGTAACAGTCCCATCTGTGTACGTGCCACATGAAGGGAATCTGGTGCGATAAGGATGGAGGATGCGTTGTTGATCCTATGAACAAATGTGACATTTGTGACATGTCATTAAAAAAAAAAAAAAAAGTACAATGTAAAAGATTTCCCCCTTGGGCCATGATATTTCCCCCATCTGCACCAACTTTGGGCAAAATCCTACTTTTCAGCATTCATTTTTAATATATGCACATGCAGAGAAACCTTGTGTACTGAGCTAATTGCACATTGGTAGTACCATCTGAATGACTGCAACTGAGTGCAATAGTATCTTCATTATAAACCAGAAGTGGCTCAACCATCCACATATGACTCAACCATCCACATTTAGTCACTATGGCCAGAACATATGCTAATTTAATCATAGGCCTATGTTCATCATCTATTCCAATCACGCACACTGCTTCCTGGACAGGACAGTGGTGGGTGTGTGCGGGGCAGAAATATTTGGTCTGGTCATGAGCGCATGGGGCGTGAGGGGGTCACAGAGCGTTTGGGCTTGAGTTACAGGGCTAGCATCTGCCATCTGGCCATCAGGCAGTCTTATCCATCATTGGCCAGCTCCACGCCCAGCGTTTGTTTGGAGTCTCTGGGCCAGACAAGAATAAAATTAGCGTGATGATTAAGTTCCTCTTCAGCTCCGGCGGGAATAAGACCCACCATTTGTTTTCATTACTTCCCCTAGTCTCTCCATTAATTTCCCTGAACTGTCCGGATGCCTGCCTGCTTGCCTGCCTGTATCCCACTCCTGAACATGGATGGGTTATTGCATAGGGGGGTGTGATGTGTTGTCATTTCCAATATTGTGCACGTTTAATCAAAGATATTCCCTCGTAAACACAGGACTTTGATTTCAGGGCTCTTTGCATACATAATTGCACTCTGTATAGAAGGTGACTTTATTATTTGGAATCATTCCACATAACCTTATGACATACAATATTGGCTTGGACTTTTATAGCTATTCCTCAGAATATCTTGTAAATGGGTAAAGGTTATAAAAATTGATTCTGTCAATACATGATATTTTATTTGTATCATTGCTATGACCTAAGCCTGGTCCTCTGTAACAAATATGTTGCCACACGCAGGACTTGATATTTCAGTAACAGAAGCAAAAAGTACTAACCTAATGCGCCATGAGAGAGTAGACCCATGCTACATCAATTCACAACTGAGATTAAGTTATCAATGGTGTTGCCAACAAACGAGACAAAGGCTCCCCTAGCCAAATCCACCCACTGTTTTCCAAGTAGTTAGCAACAGGTGCACACAATCAATCAATTAGTCTGAACAAGGTCACAGCAACACCAAACAGCTCCATGTAAACAATGACAAGATTACACGCCTGTAATTAACATCAATATAATGCAAGCAAAGTCAATTCACTATTGACAAATATATCCTATTTAGCTAATTAGTTCTACTGTCATCAGTAAGAATGATCTCTGTCAGTATTGAATAAGGGAACTTGATAATGTCCTTGGGATATTCATGCAATTCTAAGAGTGTGTGTGCAGCAGACGATGAATTCAGAAGCATCATGTGCTGTAACCATTTATACAGCATAGCTGAGCTGGGCCTCAGGAGTGTAGAAGGACTTCATGGTGGGATAGAGTGGAAGCCATAGCCAATATCTGTCTTTAACACACATGCATGTTCGCATGCACAGATGCATACACAGTGAGAGAGATAGCCACCCTTAATTTCCTACACACACACACACACACCCTCTCACCCACTCTCAGAGATTGGTTTCAGCTTATACCCTGGGTGCCTGTTAGAGGGACGTGAAGACATCTTGTACTTCTTTAAAGCCTGTAGCATTAACACCCTTGTCCCCAGTGTAAACCTGTGTGCTGAGCCACAGTGAAGAGAGCCCTTTAGCTTTTTGTAATGTAGCACTAACCCAGACCTTTTGGCAAATGTACTACACGAGAGATCAGGGTTTTTAAGTCCAGCCTCCCCTCAACTGGGAGAGGAGAGCAGAGCAGAAGAGAGTAGGGGGGAAGGGATACAGTGGAGGGACAGGACAGGACAGGAGGTACAGTGGGGGAAAAAAGTATTTAGTCAACCACCAATTGTGCAAGTTCTCCCACTTAAAAAGATGAGAGAGGCCTGTAATTTTCATCATAGGTACACGTCAACTATGACAGACAAAATGAGGAAAAAAAATCCAGAAAATCACATTGTAGGATTTGTAATGAATTTATTTGCAAATTATGGTGGAAAATAAGTATTTGGTCAATAACAAAAGTTTCTCAATACTTTGTTATATACCCTTTGTTGACAATGACACAGGTCAAACGTTTTCTGTAAGTCTTCACAAGGTTTTCACACACTGTTGCTGATATTTTGGCCCATTCCTCCATGCAGATCTCCTCTAGAGCAGTGATGTTTTGGGGCTGTCGCTGGGCAACACGGACTTTCAACTCCCTCCAAAGATTTTCTATGGGGTTGAGATCTGGAGACTGGCTAGGCCACTCCAGGACCTTGAAATGCTTCTTACGAAGCCACTCCTTCGTTGCCCGGGCGGTGTGTTTGGGATCATTGTCATGCTGAAAGACCCAGCCACGTTTCATCTTCAATGCCCTTGCTGATGGAAGGAGGTTTTCACTCAAACTCTCACGATACATGGCCCCATTCATTCTTTCCTTTACACGGATCAGTCGTCCTGGTCCCTTTGCAGAAAAACAGCCCCAAAGCATGATGTTTCCACCCCCATGCTTCACAGTAGGTATGGTGTTCTTTGGATGCAACTCAGCATTCTTTGTCCTCCAAACACGACGGAGTTGAGTTTTTACCAAAAAGTTATATTTTGGTTTCATCTGACCATATGACATTCTCCCAATCCTCTTCTGGATCATCCAAATGCACTCTAGCAAACTTCAGATGGGCCTGGACAAGCAGGGGGACACGTCTGGCAGTGCAGGATTTGAGTCCCTGGCGGCGTAGTGTGTTACTGATGGTAGGCTTTTTTACTTTGGTCCCAGCTCTCTGCAGGTCATTCACTAGGTCCCCCCGTGTGGTTCTGGGATTTTTGCTCACCGTTCTTGTGATCATTTTGACCCCACGGGGTGAGATCTTGCGTGGAGCCCCAGATCGAGGGAGATTATCAGTGGTCTTGTATGTCTTCCATTTCCTAATAATTGCTCCCACAGTTGATTTCTTCAAACCAAGCTGCTTACCTATTGCAGATTCAGTCTTCCCAGCCTGGTGCAGGTCTACAATTTTGTTTCTGGTGTCCTTTGACAGCTCTTTGGTCTTGGCCATAGTGGAGTTTGGAGTGTGACTGTTTGAGGTTGTGGACAGGTGTCTTTTATACTGATAACAAGTTCAAACAGGTGCCATTAATACAGGTAACGAGTGGAGGACAGAGGAGCCTCTTAAAGAAGAAGTTACAGGTCTGTGAGAGCCAGAAATCTTGCTTGTTTGTAGGTGACCAAATACTTATTTTCCACCATAATTTGCAAATAAATTCATAAAAAATCCTACAATGTGATTTTCTGGATTTTCTTTTCTGAATTTGTCTGTCATAGTTGACGTGTACCTATGATGAAAATTACAGGCCTCTCTCATCTTTTTAAGTGGGAGAACTTGCACAATTGGTGGCTGACTAAATACTTTTTTCCCCCACTGTACACAACACAATGGCCTTGAACTGGAGCTGTGAAAAGAAAGATCCACTCACACTTAGCACTTTAACCCTGCTATTTATTTTGCCTTGTCCAGCTCCCTCTCTCTCTCTTGTTCTCTCTTTAACTCTCTCCTTCATTCTAAGAATATTATGTAAACAATTATTTTATTTTGTTATGATGAGATCACTACAATCCATGGCAGTTCTGTGTTAACGCTTCCATCCTCAGACAATGATAACAAACCACGGTGAGAGAGAGAGAGAGAGGCAGAGAGAGAGAGAGAGAGAGAGAGAGAGAGAGAGAGAGAGAGAGAGAGAGAGAGAGAGAGAGAGAGAGAGAGAGAGAGAGAGAGAGAGAGAGAGAGAGAGAGAGAGAGAGCAGAGCGCAGAGAGAGAGAGAGAGAGAGAGAGAGAGAGAGAGAGAGAGAGAGAGAGAGAGAGAGAGAGAGAGAGAGAGAGAGAGAGAGAAAACAGAGAGCATGGAGCAGGGTAGAATTACATTACTTCCCAGAACCATTGTTTGCCTAGGAGAGGAAGCGATATTCTCTAATGTGTCTCTGTGTTGTGTCCTTGTCCTCCCCCAGTTGGCGCGTATGCCTGGAGAGAGGGGTCCTGGAAGATGGGTCAGAGGGGAGAAAAAGAGGTGTGTGTGTGTGTGTGTGTGTGTGCGTGCGCGTGCGCGTGTGTGTGTGTGCGCGCATGTGTGTTTGCGCACGCGTGCGTTACTCATGATGAGGATGTCAAATAAAGGGAAGACAAGGTCAGTTTCCCCGGCTGAAGTCACCCTGGGATGTGTAAGCAGGAGGAAGTCTTAGAACGAAGGGGGGAGAGGTGGTTACCACCGGTACCAGAGTAACAGCCCGCCCATGCTTATTTCTACAGCCAGTTAAAACAAATTGCAGTCATGTTTCAATCGCAAGGCCCCGATTCCTCTGACCTTCTTAGCTCTCTTAGCGCTCTTTCTCGCTACAATGTTATTCCTGCTCCTAATTATCTAAATACTGCTAAATAAATACCTTTACACTTGGGATGTAATCTGCTCTCCTGTTGGAGAACGATCCTTCTGTCTTGGGATTGTGTTCGCCTTCCTCCGCCTCTCGCGTTTAACGATGTTATAAACCAGACCTCAGGTTTTTTCTACTCATAAATGGTGTGATGTAATAATCAAGTTAAACTCATTTTGATAACCTTTTGCCATGCTAGCACACATGATTCGTGGTACTATGTATTCATAAGAGATATGGTTTACACACAATGAAGATGTCTATACCTAAATAGAAGAATGCTCATTTATCTGGAATTGACTTTAATACTTGGCAGACCCTCCCTAAAACCTCTCATCTCCATAAAAGCCTCCTTGAACTGATAAAACCTCAACAGTCCTGAAACAGAATGTATCTAAAATACAACCGTTGTCACACCTGTCACAGAAAGCACCGAAGCCAAGGAGAAGGAGGAGGAGCCAGAACTTAACTTTTCTCGGCGGAAACTCTCCCTTTTGTATCTCTGCTGTCTCCATCCCATGTTGTGCTGCTGATTGGGACACTGGAACCTTTGTAACCAGAGAGGCTGTTTGAGTTTGTCTCCTTGAGTTTCCTCCCTCGCAGCCAGGACTGACTGACTGGCCCACTGGCTTTTTCATGTCGCCGATTGGAAACAGATGTGGATGGCTTACGGCCCGGTGTCATCACTCACCCCGTGGCTTCACCTCTCCTCCATCCCTCCGCCCCCCAACCCCACCAGGCCCTCAGCCTACCTGCCTCCCCCTCCTCAACCCGTCACCCCTTTGGGGGAGACAGTGAACGTCAATTGGAACAAATCAGCACATCACCAGACCTTGTGTCTGCTACCCACTCAACACAATTCAGTGCTACACAACTTGGGGTTACGGCATAGTTCACCATACATTCACAACATACAGTGCCTTCGGAAAGTATTCAGACCCCTTGACTTTTTCCACATTTTGTTACGTTACAGCCTTATTCTAAAATTGATATTTCTTAATTATTTTTTTTGCAATCTACACACAATAACACTTAATGACAAAGCAAAAACAGGTTTTTAGAAATGTTTGCAAAAAAATAAATAAAAAAAACTGAAACCTTATTTACATTAGTATTCAGACCCTTTGCTATGAGACTCGAAATTGAGCTCAGGTGCATCCTGTTTCCATTGATCATCCTTGCGATTTTTCTACAACTTGATTGGAGTCCACCTGTGGTAAATTCAATTGATTGGACATGATTTGGAAAGGCACACACCTGTCTATATAAGGTCCCACAGTTGGCAGTGCATGTCAGAGCAAAAACCATGCCATGAGGTTGAAGAAATTGTCCATAGAGCTCCGAGACAGGATTGTGTCGAGGCAAAGATCTGGGGAAGGGTACCAAAAAAATTCTGCGGCATTGAAGGTCCGCAAGAACACAGTGGCCTCCATCATTCTTAAATGGAAGATGTTTGGAACCACCAAGACACTTCCTAGAGCTGGCCGCCCGGCCAAACTGAGCAATCGGGGGAGAAGGGCCTTGGTCAGGGAGGTGACCAAGAACCTGATGGTCACTCTGACAGAGCTCTAGAGTTCCTCTGTGGAGATGGGAGAACCTTCCAGAAGGACAACCATCTCTGCAGCACTCCGCCAATCAGACCTTTATGGTAGAGTGGCCAGATGGAAGCCACTCCTCAGTAAAAGGCACATGACAGCCCACTTGGAGTTTGCCAAAAGGCACCTAAAGGACTCTTAGACCATGAGAAACAAGATTCTCTGGTCTGATGAAACCAAGATTGAACTCTTTGGCCTGAATGCCAAGCGTCATGTCTGGAGGAAACCTGGCACCCTCCCTAAGGTGAAGCATGGTGGGGGCAGCATGTGGGGATGTTTTTCAGCAGCAGGGACTGGGAGACTAGTCAGAATTGAGGGAAAGATGAACGGAGCAAAGTACAGAGAGATCCTTGATGAAAACCTGCTCCAGAGTGCTCAGGACCTCAGACTGGGGCGAAGGTTCACCTTCCAACAGGACAACGACCCTAAGCACACAGCCAAGACAATGCAGGAGTGGATTCAGGACAAGTCTCTGAATGTCCTTGAGGTACCCAGCCAGAGCCCGGACTTGAATCCAATGAACATCTATGGAGAGACCTGAAAATAGCTGTGCAGCAACGCTCCCCATCCAAACTGACAGAGCTTGAGAGGATCTGCAGAGAAGAATGGGAGAAACTCCCCAAATACAGGTGTGACAAGCTTGTAGCGTCATACCCAAGAAGTGGTCCTCTGTAGCTCAATTGGTAGAGCATGGCGCTTGTACCGCCAGGGTAGTGGGTTCGATCCCCAGGACAACCCATACGTAAAAATGTATGCGCACATGACTGTAAGTCGCTTTGGATAAAAGCGTCTGCTAAATGGCGTATTATTATATTATTATAAGACTCTATGCATTAATCGCTGCCAAAGGTGCTTCAACAAAGTACTGAGTAAAGGGTCTGAATACTTATGTAAATGTGATATTTCCGTATTTTATTTTTTATAAATTAGCAAACATTTCTAAAAACCTGTTTTTGCTTTGTCATTATGGGGTATTGTGTGTAGATTGATGAGGGGGGAAAAAACAATTTAATACATTTTAGAATAAGGCTGTAACGTAACAAAATGTGGAAAAAGTCAAGGGCTCTGAATACTTTCGGAATGCACTGTATCTTCTTCTGTTCAATCTAGGAACAGTAGCAGTGGTACTAGTAGCAGCGATGGCAGAAGACCAGAGCAAACATGGAGAGCATTTAAAACTGTTGTCTGTAAATGACCTGAACTGCCTTTGCAATAGACATACAGTAAAGGAGAGGGAAAGGAACTGTCACACATACCTCTCTCCACCCATTTTTCTAAATTTCTCTTTATTCTCAGAAGTCCAGGCCTCCACCCACCCACCCATCCATCGATCCACCCATTCGGTGTTACACCGCCTCCCAGCCCAGTCTGCTCCACTCTGATCCCAGCCCCATACACCTCCCTGGGCCTTTGAGCGTGCCAGCCCGGCCTGCACCACACTCTGACAAATGAGGTGGCGGCTGAGCCTCTGTCTACAGGGGGCTTATTGGAGGACAGGCCTACAAGCTGGAGGGAGGATTCAGGGGGGAGTAGCCATGCAGCGTGTTAGTTAACCTGCCTTAGACTGCTGCTGCCCATACAGGCCTCCTCCTTCGCTCCCACACAAAGCATTCCACCACCACAGAACATTAACAGAGGGATGGAGGGGGGATGATTGGGGTAGAAAGACAGACTCAGTGCCAGGCTGGGGGTCTCTTCGTGGCTTTGCCCTGGATGATTGGTGTCGGGGGGGTGTGACAGAGTTGTCACGTGGGGACAGGCAGAGCTGATAGAACAGCGCTGGGAGGACAGACAGGGCAGCTGTCCAGCCAGTGGCGGGAGGACCGCACGTCCACAGCTTATTGGTCCTGACAGCGTTCACACTGGGGCTGTGACTCTAACCGTGGGATTCATAGTTCTACACACATCTAGTGTAGTGGACAGCCACCACTGCATCTGGGCTGTTCTGAGGATTTTCTTGTCTTCTTCAGTCAAAGACTAGAAGACAGTCTGCGGTGGCATTACCAGCATATCAAGTCTTTTGGAGATTTGTTTGGTTTCATTGATAAGCTGTTGATCCACTGAAATTAATCTAATCAATCACTAGACAAGAAGGGAAATAACTATGTGAGAATGTTGTTCATTGACTACAGCTCAGCGTTCAACACCATAGTCTCCTCCAAGCTCATCACCAAGCTGGGGACCCTGGGACTGAACACCTCCATCTGCAACTGGACTTCCTGACCGGCCGGCCCCAAGTGGTAAGGGTAGGCAACAACACCACTGCCACGCTGACCCTTAACACAGGGGCCCCTCAGGGGTGTGTGGTTAGTCCCCTCCTGTACTCCCTGTTTGGTTAGGTGGAAACCGACCAGTGTGATACACAGACAGACTGCAGACTGCAGAAGGGACCAGAGGCTGGTGGTTTACAGTAAAAATACTTGAAAGTACTACTTAAGTAGTTTTTTGGGGTATCTGTACTTTACTTTACTATTTATATTTTTGACAACTTTTACTTTTACTTCACTACATTCCTAAAGAAAATTATGTACTTTTTACTCCATACATTTTCCCTGACCCAAAAGTACTCATTACATTTTGAATGCTTAGCAGGACAGGAAAATGATCCAATTCACACACTTATCAAGAGAACATCCCTGGTCATCTCTACTGGCTCTGATCTGGTGGACTCACTAAACACAAATGCTTCGTTTGTAAATGAGGTCTGAGAGTTGGAGTGTATCCCTGGCTATCTGCAAATAAAAAAAACACGAAAATTGTGCCGTCTGGTTTGCTTAATATAAGGAATTTGAAATGATTTATACTTATACTTTTACTTTTGATACTTAAGTATATTTAAAAACAAATACTTTAAAACTTTTACTCAAGTAGTAGTTTACTGGGTGACTTTCACTTTTACGTGAGTCATTTTGTATTAAGGTATCTTTACTTTTACTCAAGTATGACAATTGGGTATTTTTTCCACCACTGGTGGTTTAGTAGCTTTACAAGGGCAGCAGCATCAGAGAACAGGGGTTATCAGGACACCAGTCAGGGCTCCGGCTCCCAGTGCTACCTACCTGCCTGCCTGCCTGCCTGGGAGATTTAGAGGTGATGCTTAGTTGGCAGACACACTCACAAAGATGCAAGTGGAGAACACAGAAGAGTCAAAAGCTCAGGCCCACACTGAGAGATGGGAGATACAGTGGGGAAAAAAAGTATTTAGTCAGCCACCAATTGTGCAAGTTCTCCCACTTAAAAAGATGAGAGAGGCCTGTAATTTTCATCATAGGTACACGTCAACTATGACAGACAAATTAAGAAAAAAAAATCCTGAAAATCACACTGTAGGATTTTTAATGAATTTATTTGCAGATTATGGTGGAAAATAAGTATTTGGTCACCTACAAACAAGCAAGATTTCTGGCTCTCACAGACCTGTAACTTCTTCTTTAAGAGGCTCCTCTGTCCTCCACTCGTTACCTGTATTAATAGCACCTGTTTGAACTTGTTATCAGTATAAAAGACACCTGTCCACAACCTCAAACAGTCACACTCCAAACTCCACTATGGCCAAGACCAAAGAGCTGTCAAAGGACACCAGAAACAAAATTGTAGACCTGCACCAGGCTGGGAAGACTGAATCTGCAATAGGTGAGCAGCTTGGTTTGAAGAAATCAACTGTGGGAGCAATTATTAGGAAATGGAAGACATACAAGTCCACCGATAATCTCCCTCGATCTGGGGCTCCACGCAAGATCTCACCCCGTGGGGTCAAAATGATCACAAGAACGGTGAGCAAAAATCCCAGAACCACACGGGGGGACCTAGTGAATGACCTGCAGAGAGCTGGGACCAAAGTAACAAAGCCTACCATCAGTAACACACTACGCCGCCAGGGACTCAAATCCTGCAGTTCCAGACGTGTCCCCCTGCTTAAGCCAGTACATGTCCAGGCCCGTCTGAAGTTTGCTAGAGTGCATTTGGATGATCCAGAAGAGGATTGGGAGAATGTCATGTGGTCAGATGAAACCAAAATAGAACTTTTTTGGTAAAAACTCAACTCGGTCGTGTTTGGAGGACAAAGAATGCTGAGTTGCATCCAAAGAACACCATACCTACTGTGAAGCATGGGGGTGTAAACATCATGCTTTGGGGCTGTTTTTCTGCAAAGGGACCAGGACGACTGATCCGTGTAAAGGAAAGAATGAATGGGGCCATGTATCGTGAGATTTTGAGTGAAAACCTCCTTCCATCAGCAAGGGCATTGAAGATGAAACGTGGCTGGGTCTTTCAGCATGACAATGATCCCAAACACACTGCCCGGGCAACGAAGGAGTGGCTTTCGTAAGAAGCATTTCAAGGTCCTGGAGTGGCCTAGCCAGTCTCCAGATCTCAACCCCATAGAAAATCTTTGAGGGAGTTGAAAGTCCGTGTTGCCCAGCGACAGCCCCAAAACATCACTGCTCTAGAGGAGATCTGCATGGAGGAATGGGCCAAAATAGTGTGTGAAAACCTTGTGAAGACTTACAGAAAACGTTTGACCTGTGTCATTGCCAACAAAGGGTATATAACAAAGTATTGAGAAACTTTTGTTATTGACCAAATACTTATTTTCCACCATAATTTGCAAATAAAATCATTAAAAATCCTACAATGTGATTTTCTGGAAAAAAAATTCTCATTTTGTCTGTCATAGTTGACGTGTACCTATGATGAAAATTAAAGGCCTCTCTCATCTTTTTAAGTGGGAGAACTTGCACAATTGGTGGCTGACTAAATACTTTTTTTCCCCACTGTATGTGGACATTCTCTGTAGGAAGTATGTCTGTTGGTCTGAGAATGAACTGCAGAATGGGGCGGCAGGTAGCCTAGCAGTTAAGAGCGTTGGGCCAGTAATGAAAGGTCGCTCTGGTTAAGAGCGTCTGCTAAATGACAAAAATGTCAAATGTAAAAATGAATGAACTGGCTTGTTTAACACGCTGACTGCAGCAAGGAACAAAAACAACTAGCCAACACTATGTTTAGTTACTGGTTTACTTACCATCTTCAGGAAAGCATGTTGGGAATCATATCAGAGTGTATCCATGGCTTATGCTACACATTGAAAGCATTTCAGATGGAGAGAAACATAGGCTTATTCACTCCATCACCCGCCCACACATTTCCACGAATACCCACAGGCATGACACACACGCATGCACGCACGCTGTGCAACACCTGCTTAAGACCTAAAGAGTGGATTGCATAAAATGGCTACTCTGCAGGTGTGAGATAGGGCCTGGTCCTTGTTTATCTGGGTCTATTTTGGTTTCAAAGAGTCCTCTGTCCCCTCTTATCTCTTCCACCTGACAGTGCTGCTCTCCTCGCGCCATGCACGGGTCTAAAGTGCTTTCTGAGAACCGCCCAAGAGCCTGCTCTTCAGCTCCTATCTCTGTGCTCTTGACCCACGAGTAGTGGCAACAGCAGCTGTAGAGAGCCCAAATGGACACTCACTGCTCCATGGGCTCACCATCATCAACCTATAACAGCTTTCCATCCCGGCACGAGCACAACTGAAAACATGTTGTTTATGGTTCTAGGAGGCTACAGGTAACAAGGGGAAACCAAAAGAGGGTGAGGCTCTGTGAGTGCAATGCAATTACTAAAATAAATTACCCTTTCAGTTTTTCCTGCAACAAGCAGTGCTTTAGCTGCCTAAATACCACTATTTTAATTGACTATATGACTTCCACCCACAGGAAAGCTTGAATTCAAATTAAAATCCACTCCAAAAAAGAATATATACATTTTTATAATAAAGGAGGCATGTTCACTGTTTTTGTGCCAGCATCCTAAACAGGACTCCATACTCTGAGGAGCTTGTCAAATGGTTCTATGATGTGCCCTAACAGCACTCAGTGTTGTTACTGACGGGGAGCTAAAAGCTCATATTTATCTTTAATTCCTCTTCAATGCGTGGCCCCTGCACCTTTATCCAGGATTTATATTTGACATCTGCTCCCCCCTGCAATTAACCTTGATGAAATTGGGAACACTATCTTTTGAGTGTTTTTTTCCCTCCCCTTCCTTTACCCCTCCATGTTACTTTTCAGCAATTGAAATCAGGGTAATGACTCTGAAAGGAAAAAGAATGTTCTTTCAATAGATAATTAGGGAGATTGGTTTACCAGGCCCACTCAAGGCCCATTCACATGCAGGGATTGAGCCAGGGCCGTTGTCTACAGGGTCCAAGGGCTCCCCAGAGAGACATTCCCCTCTGTTTCATTTCTCTGAGCAGGTGCCTGGCAGGTAGTCAATGGAGACGCCGGCCCTGGAAATAAGAGGCCCCCGGCCAGAGGTCAACATCAGAGGTCAGGGGTCAGGATCCCAAGGTCATTAGGTCAATGGTCAGTTGTGCTGGGCAGATGACTGGAAATGAATCTTGGATCTGCTTCTGTTGGGGTGAAGGAGACATACAACAGGATATGAAGAGGCTTCCTCCAGTCAATGATTGACTGCTACGCTTCTCTGTTCCACTCGTATTTCTAATACATGTGCATATGCAATCAATGGGGGCGCGAGCATACATATGCACGCACAACTGACATAGAGCCAATCCTTCTATGTTTTATTACCTAATTAGCTACAATACTTTATCTAGACATCATTCGTTTTGCACACACTCTTATTTTTCTCATTTCCAGTGGAAAATCTGATTTACAGCTTCTTTGATATTTATTCATTTTCATAACTTTCCCACAGTCATCTACATCCTTCTGCATAAACTCACTCATGTAAGATGAACAGAATATTGATTGATTTCACCCACCTCTGCTCCCCATAGATTTTATAATAACAAATGTCCTCTGGCATCATACATTTACACAGGGCCCAGTTCACCAATTAATACACTTGCAATTCCTCTTTGCGACAAGAGCGGTGCAGGTTCCAGGGTCAAGGGTCGCGTGCGCTGTGATTTCTAATTAAATCTCAGATGAGGAAAAGTGATCTGTCATTGCCCATAGGCTGCTTTTGACAAGGCCTGGTAGTGCTACCATTGCCTGACTCATGGAGTACTGAACCCAGCCAGGCCAGGCCAGAGCCCTGGGGAAATACTGTACAAATGTCCGTGCACTGAGAAGCCTGAGGAGCGAGCCACGACCAGGGGGGTTACATTCAGGGAAAGGTACAGGGAGTTCTAACCCTTTTCTATCCGTGAACATTCTGCCACGGTTCCTGGGGGAACCGGGGCCTACCGGCTCTCCTTACATAGGGTCGGCAGTGGACTCCCGCTCCTGAGATATGTAACTCAATCTCTGTCCGACCGCAAACCACGGTTGGCAACTTGAGCTCTGTTGCTCCAGGGTAGGTTTGAGCCGAGGGTGATTTTAACTGTACATAAAAATGCCATGCTGGTCAGTTTAAGGCGCTTCCGGCGGAGCTGGTTTCGTCAGAGCTGAGTCGTCTACCGGGGACTGTGGAAGGAGAAGAAGTGTGTTTCATAATATCATATTAGCCCCTCTACTACAGTCACATAAAATTTGACAAAATATTGCAACTTTTAAAAAGTAATACATGTGGCAGGAAGACATTGGCAATGTTGCCAACAAATCCTCACAACTTCACAGTACAGTTATCATCAGTATGCATCAACAATGCTAAATAAAATATTACAGTCCTGTCTATTGGTTTCCCTCTCATTAAATAGAAAGCCAAGACACATATCTATCTCTTAAAGGGATACTTCGGGACTCTACTTCCCCAGAGTCAAATGAACTTGTGGAAACCATTTTTATGTATCTGTTTCCAGTATGATGGAAGTTAGAGGTAGTTTCGCGAGCCAACGCTAACTAGCAGGGGCTGTATAATAAACAGTGTCTGAATGAGGAATGTCTCTTAACATATCTGACTGGCCCAGCATATGCCAGTTATAGGAAAACCATAGCATCAGTCAGGACATACTGCCCAGTGAGGTCAAAGGCTAGGAAGGTCAAAGGTGTAATCCTCCTCTCATCATGAAGTGCATTAACATCTTCTCTGTGTCCATCTGATCCAGATGGCTTAGTAGAACTCTGACAGCTGCCACTACTGTGCAATGTCTTGGGATCCAAATCGCTACAGAGAATATAGTTCCATCTTTAAGACATATATCAAAGGAATATTGCTGTGTGGATAGGTGTTCCTATGGGTGTGCACAGAGAATAGGCAGAGGTTGCATGCATTCGCCGCTCATTGATTCATTGTTCGCGACTTAAGCTTGAACAGCTTTTTCTCTTCACCTAGATTTGAACGTTCCTGTTCCCAACTGCTCCTGTTTGAAAAGTCTAAGAGTAGGAGTCTATGGAGAGGTAGTAAGCAATCATGAGGTCATTATTTAATTGTGATACCATTACTGAAATTAGCCGCCTTGTTTGTTGCCATTGGCAGCAGACCATAATCCGTGAAGCAGCAAAGAGCTCCAAAGAGACTGGAAATGGCCCAGACAAACCCGACAGGATGTGACCTCATAATTGTCTAAGTAATGGAGCCTTAACAGCTTAGGTCGGTGTATATGTGTGGTATTGTAACAATATGGCTATGGAAATGATATGACTTCCTTTTCATTTGAAGGTATGGTGCATGACAGTAAAATCCTAAATACTATATCCCACAGTAAGGAAATTGAGTTTCCAAGCCTCTATAAATGATGATAGAAAGTTCTCCAGGCTGAAAACCATAAATCACAGCCTCTCGTCGACCAATCAACACAACACATAGGGGCATGGCCTGCCAGGCATGCCTATCCTGTAAGTCGCTCTGGATAAGAGCGTCTGCTAAATGACTAAAATGTAAATGTATAGCCCAAGCAGTGGAGCAGTTCCAAGTGAAACTGCCATCAGCCCCCCGCTGTGAGCTTTGAGTCCCCCCTCCACTGACCAGAGACCTCTGACTTGAACCCCTACTTGAACCTGCTGCTCTCACTCAGCAACACATAAATCACCTGGCTCTCAGCAACCTCTCCGGCCTGCAGCGCACTGCTGAATTTGACTCCACGGAAATAAAGTCTGTAATGGGATACAAAATCTAATCCGGGCCTGAACAATTGCTGGCATACTGGGGCCCAGAAGTGCTGATACCCATTGATGAACATGGCCTCTGTTGTGAGGCCTCTTCGGCATCAAGGCACTTCTGGGTGCTAGCCTAGCCTAGCGCCTCTCACCAGAGGAACCAGGCAGGGGCCGTCTGCTCTGTTGTCCTGCTGTCGTCTGCTGCTGATGAAGACATACAGGCCCTCTACTCAACGTCTGAATCTCTCACTCTTTCTCTCTCTCTCACACACACATACACTCTCTCACTATCTCTAGAGAAATGTTCTCTCCTCCACACACACACCCTCGTTCTTTCGCTCGCACACACATGCACACACATACACAACGTTCTGTTCCCTCCACTGAGTCACTGATAAGGCAACATGTCTCTATTAGTCCTCCTAGCAACAAAACACCCCAATCAATATAAAAGCAACAATTTTCTCTACTTGTCCACAATATTATGAGTTCTCTGATAGTTCATAACAATTCTGTGCTTTTAAGAAAATAAAACACTGTCTGAAAGTATCATTTTGTTATATTACACTACATTCTGCTCCACTAATAGTTTTTGTTGTGTTCTAGGCCCGACAAACTGCACAAACCCTACTGCCCCCATGACAGTTCAGTTCCCTATATTTCTGTTTGTTTGACACAGGCCAGTGATAGAGGAATGTCTCAGTAGTCTAGTCTCCTCACTGAGCTGCCACTGTTCCTCCAGATAACATCCAGCACCAGGCATACAGAGCCACGGGCCCTGAGACACACCTTTATGACTTAAGTACCTGGCCTCATATCAACAGCCATCAGCTCAAAGAAGCCACCCAGGCCCTCCAACCTGTTTAACCCCCTCCACCACACACACACATGCATGCACGCACGCACGCACACACACACACACACACACACACACACACACACACACACACACACACACACACACACACACACACACACACACACACACACACACACACACTCTCACACACACACACACACACAGAAAAAAGGATCCAAACATTTCAAAGGTCCCTGTAAGCATGGCACTCAAGGGTACAGAAAGCACCTGCTTCTCCAAACAGCCAATTGCTTTGCCCTAGTTTTTGTCAGGCCCGCAATCTGGAGGCCACGCACTGCAAGCCTGTGTACATGGCCGAGACTGCCGAATATCAGGACCACCACCTTGCACCTACACCCGAGGCTGTCCAAGCGTGCCACGAGGGTCTGGTACTTAAGCAGCTTTTCGGCAAAGGCCTGCTCCATGTAGCCGTCAAATGAGCAACCCACTTCTAAAATGAGCACCCCCCTTTGGCCTCCCCCCACAACAACAATACCTGGCGTATTTGGCACACAGGACAACACATCATCATCAACATCAAACCAGCTTCCCCTTATACAAGAATGTTTATGCATGTGTGCTGTTGGTGAGAGCGCTTGTCTCACCTCGCTGGCTATCAGGTCAACAAGTCAGTCATGTCTAGCAATGTACAAAATAGCAGCCATTCACAACACGGGCAATGGACTCCATTACATTTGACTCATGTAGAACACAAAATGGGTCATGGTTTGCAGGGTACCAGAGTGCTAGATTATATTTTGTGGGTAGAACTTGCAGCCTCACCTTAACAGTAAAGGTGAGAATGTCCTCGCCAATGGCAGCATTCTGGTACATGTGATGGTGCATGGGATGTGAACATTGTGTAAATACATTTTATTTTAATGGAAATTGGATTTTATTTATTAGTGTGGATTTAGCCTATAGTACACACACACACACACACACACACACACACACACACACACACACACACACACACACACACACACACACCCCTCTGGACAGCCGACTAGCAGGACAGCAGAGAAGACCAGATGGCATAAATCAAATCTCCTGAATAGCTTGTGTGTAAACTGCAGTGCTGCGACAATCAGTGCAACCCAGGTATACAGCTAGGACTTCTACTGATAGGTCTGATAGCACACCAGAGTCTGTCTACATCATCATCAGACAGACATTCTCATTGACTTTTAAATCAAATAACAAGTACAAAAAGGAAATGGTACATCAAATGTCCTTTTACCTTGCCTTGACTAAATTACAGCCCTTTACATCGGAGTTCTGTCCTCAACTAAAAATGTTTTAGATCTGAGTTGTTTTACCACTAATCATATATAAAGCACTATGCAGAGCATGGTTGAAGAACCACTAGTTACATTGACTTTATATATTTCCCAAAGGGCCCTGCAAGGTCTGTAGCTTTAGTGTGTGCTAGGTACACGATCGAATTTAACACGGGTTACATTTTCAAACACTTACAGTCTAACCACAGTCCTGTGTAAATAGCTTTTTTCAACCACAATCCAAGACTCAAACGCATTCACTCACATTCTGTTCATCTCAAGGCAGCATGATCACTGTATATGAGGTCAGACAGGCCACGTACACTTCAAATATACTGTATGAGGCCATATGTCCTTCCTCCATAGCCTGGAACAAGAACCCCTAACAATAAATTAACCTCTCTATTGATGTCCAAAGTCAATCCACATTGAAAAGTGCCACACTACTGAAACTTACAAAAGAGCGAGAAAGAGAGAGAGAGGGTGCATAGAGTCAACTGCTCCTATTTGACCAAGAAGAAAGAGTGTATCATGCACTGTGCATTTTTCTGATGGACAGACCACTCCACTCATTCTCTGATGGTCACAGCAACAACAACAGAAGAGATGAGATGAGTTATCAGGGAGTGAGGGTAATACAATCAGAATGTCCCGTTCAGACCGGGCCAGAGTTGGACGCTCTAAGAGAATGAGGGCCGTTTGGTGGCCAGAGAGTCTTTTTAGCTGGAGCAGCAGATTTCTTTGAGGCAGCAGCCTATTCTGAAGGGGATTACAGTGGCTCTGTACATGACAATGCTGTAGCAGAAGTGCATTACGGGTGGCGCCCACTGTCCCAATTGTGCCTCCCTTGTTAATATATACCCTAACAGTGCTTTTCATTTTCCTCTTCCTCGTCCCTGAATCGGATTAGGATCGATCGCAGCAGCCGTGGGCGCGGTGGACAGAATAGTGCTGCTGGGCGATTGTAGCGCCGCTCCGCCTCGGAAAGTATTCAGGCAACTAAATAGAATGATTTGCCCTTAGATGTCAAATTTCCAAGACAAGGATGTCAATACCAATTAGATTGTCTACAGTTGCTGTAGTTACACAGCTTTCCCCCCCACCTCACCCCATTCTCCACCCACTCTTTCTAACGTCTGACTTTTTTGCGCGGCGAGGCAGAGTGGTGGTCGCTGCGAAACCTTTAGCTCCAAATCAGTGTTCTGGCTTGCACTGTGCAGACATTACACTAGCTCCATTAGGATCTCCGGGGGAGATGGCCTGAGGGGGAACTCAGGGGCCATGGGTGGTGGGAGGAGGGGGGACATTGTCTTACAGAATCTTTTGGCATCTACTGAAAGGTCAGTGTCTGCCAGGTAAAGGTCTAGCGACGGAGCAAAAGCCCATTGCAGCACAAACACAAACAACAGGGAGAAGTGGGCGGAAAATGGATTAATGAACAAATGCAATTAAGAGAGCGGGAAGGAGGAGAGGGAGAGAGAGAGAGAGAAAGAGAAGAGCCTTAAGTGCTAACATGACAAACAGATGTGGCCAATGCTGACCTGACATAAGACTAGAGACACATTTACATTACAATTACATTTTCGTCATTTAGCAGACGCTCTTATCCAGAGCGACTTACAAATTGGTGCATTCACCTTATGATAGCCAGTGGGACAACCACTTAACAATATTTTTATTTTTATTGTTTATTTTTTATTTTTTGGGGTGGGGTAAGGCGGGGTAGAAATATTACTTTATCCTATCCCAGGTATACCTTAAAGAGGTGGGGTTTCAAGTGTCTCCGGAAGGTGGTGAGTGACTCCGCTGTCCTGGCGTCGTGAGGGAGCTTGTTCCACCATTGGGGTGCCAGAGCAGCGAACAGTTTTGCCTGGGCTGAGCGGGAACTGTGCTTCCGCAGAGGTAGGGTGGCCAGCAGGCCAGAGGTGGATGAACGCAATGCCCTCGTTTGGGTGTAGGGACTGATCAGAGCCTGAAGGTACGGAGGTGCCGTTCCCCTCACAGCTCCGTAGGCAAGCACCATGGTCTTGTAGCAGATGCGAGCTTCAACTGGAAGCCAGTGGAGTGTGCGGGGGAGCGGGGTGACGTGAGAGAACTTGGGAAGGTTGAACACCAGACGGGCTGCGGCGTTCTGGATGAATTGTAGGGGTTTAATGGCACAGGCAGGGAGCCCAGCCAACAGCGAGTTGCAGTAATCCAGATGGGAGATGACAAGTGCCTGGATTAGGACCTGTTCCTGTGTAAGGCAGGGTCGTACTCTGCGAATGTTGTAGAGCATGAACCTACAGGATCGGGTCACCGCCTTGATGTTAGCGGAGAACGACAGGGTGTTGTCCAGGGTCACGCCAAGGCTCTTTGCACTCTGGGAGGAGGACACAACGGAGTTGTCAACCGTGATGGCGAGATCATGGAACGGGCAGTCGTTCCCCGGAAGGAAGAGCAGCTCCATCTTGCCGAGGTTCAGCTTGAGGTGGTGATCCGTCATCCACACTGATATGTCTGCCAGACATGCAGAGATGTGATTCGCCACCTGGTTATCAGAAGGGGGAAAGGAGAAGATTAATTGTGTGTCGTCTGCGTAGCAATGATAGAAGAGGCCATGTGAGGATATGAAAGAGTCAAGTGACTTGGTGTATAGCGAGAATAGGAGAGGGCCTAGAACTGAGCCCTGGGGGACACCAGTGGTGAGAGCATGTGGTGCGGAGACAGATTCTCGCTACGCCACCTGGTAGGAGCGACCTGTCAGGTAGGACACAATCCAAGAGTGAGCCGCGCCGGAGATGCCCAACTCGGAGAGGGTGGAGAGGAGGATCTGATGGTTCACAGTATCAAAGGCAGCAGATAGGTCTAGAAGGACGAGAGCAGAGGAGAGAGAGAGTTAGCTTTAGCAGTGCGGAGAGCCTCCGTGACACAGAGAAGAGCAGTCTCAGTTGAATGACCAGTCTTGAAACCTGACTGGTTTGAATCAAGAAGGTCATTCTGAAAGAGATAGCAAGAGAGTTGGCTAATGACGGCACGCTCAAGAGTTTTGGAGAGAATATAAAGAAGGGATACTGGTCTGTAGTTGTTGACATCGGAGGGATCGAGTGTAGGTTTTTTGAGAAGGGGTGCAACTCTCGCTCTCTTGAAGACGGAAGGGACATAGCCAGCGGTCAAGGATGAGTTGATGAACGAGGTGAGGTAAGGGAGAAGGTCTCCGGAAATGGTCTGGAGAAGAGAAGAGGGGATAGGGTCAAGCGGGCAGGTTGTTGGGCGGCCGGCCGTCACAAGTCGCAAGATTTCATCTGGAGAGAGAGGGGAGAAAGAAGTCAAAGCATAGGGTAGGGCAGTGTGAGCAGGACCAGCGGTGTCATTTGACTTAACAAACGAGGATCGGATGTCGTCAACCTTCTTTTCAAAATGGTTGACGAAGTCATCCACAGAGAGGGAGGGGGGGGGATTCAGCAGGGAGGAGAAGGTGGCAAAGAGCTTCCTAGGGTTAGAGGCAGATGCTTGGAATTTAGAGTGGTAGAAAGTGGCTTTAGCAGCAGAAACAGAGGAAGAGAATGTAGAGAGGAGGGAGTGAAAAGATGCCAGGTCCGCAGGGAGTCTAGTTTTCCTCCATTTCCACTCGGCTGCCCGGAGCCCTGTTCTGTGAGCTCGCAATGAGTCGTCAAGCCACGGAGCAGGAGGGGAGGACCGAGCCGGCCGGGAGGATAGGGGACATAGATAGTCAAAGGATGCAGAAAGGGAGGAGAGGAGGGTTGAGGAGGCAGAATCAGGAGATTGGAGGGAGAAGGATTGAGCAGAGGGAAGAGATAATAGGATGGAAGAGGAGAGAGTAGCGGGAGAGAGAGAGCGAAGGTTGCGACGGCGCATTACCATCTGAGTAGGGGCAGAGTGAGTAGTGTTGGAGGAGAGCGAGAGAGAAAAGGATACAAAGTAGTGGTCGGAGACTTGGAGGGGAGTTGCAGTGAGATTAGTAGAAGAACAGCATCTAGTAAAGATGAGGTCAAGGGTATTGCCTGCTCCACGTGGGTCGTGCGTGCAGGGATCACCAGGTTAGAGTGGCAGCAGCCACGCGGTGTGAGGCGTTTGTATAGCCTGTGCGGAGAGGAGAGAACAGGGATAGACAGACACATAGTTGACAGGCTACAGAAAATGGCTACAATAATGCAAAGGAGATCGGAATGAAATGAACTAAACATCTGGGAAAGCGAGAGAGCGGGGACTCCCTCACTTATGTTTCACTGAAACACTCAAATATAACTCTCCCAACTTCCACTTTAGAAATTATAATTGTTGTAAACTACAGCGGTTCAATGTTTTCTAGGAATAGACTAACTTAATTTATTCAGCTAGCTAACTTGGTACAGTATTCTTCCGTGAAAACCGTCCAGGGCACCGAATCCTATGACGCCATAGCCAACTAGCATGCCAGCCTCCAATAACACGGTTTAGCACCAATACTCGGTTACAACAAACCACCAGTGTGTTAACACGCCAAGCAGATCATTCGTGTCCGTGTCTAACGTTGTGTAAAATTTTGGGTTAGTTTTGACAGTTTGAGTGAGTCCGTCGTCAACTTATTCAGCCAGTTAGTTAGCTAGAATAGTTAGCATACTAGCTAGCCATTGCTCTCTGCCAACGAAAAACCCCTCCTCCCACGGCACGAACACACAGAGAGAGCCAAGCTAACGTTAACTAGTCACCCATGCCCCGAATTCCCTTGAACGACTCTGGTTACCAGTATGTAAAAACAAAACACAAATGTAGGTTATAACTTACCCTTAGTAGCTACTGTTAGCCAGTTAAGTGCAAAGCTAGCCACTTAATTGATTACGCCAGTTCGCGTCTGTTCGCTAAGTCGTTCCAGCTATTGTTTAGTTAGCTATCCAGGTAGCAACAAGCTAGCTACATTTCGAGTACAGTAGCTACTAACTACCTAACGTTAACGCTTCAGATAATGAGGTTAGAAAAACAGCTGAATGGTAGGCAGCTAGCTGGCATAATTACAGGTACTCTTAAGCGTGAAATAACATTGGAAACAACTATCCACAGTTGCTAATAGTTACCAGTAGCTACCCGCTAGCTAGTCCAGGTAGTGGGTTAGCTAGCCTCATGCTTCACCGGGCTCAGACGAATACAATACTTACCTACAATAATTACCTACAATAACCTACGATAACTACCTAGATAAACTACCTACAATACCTAACTACAATCTAAATACATGGTTTAAGCTTAACTCAACACCATATAAGCCAAGCTTACCTCCCGCCAGAGAGAGACACAACCTCACCCGACGACTCCGACTCCGACACACACATACTACTACAACATGCCAGGCAATGAGGACTTGAATGTACTAGACCTCTACTCAGGTCACTTTAGACAATGCATGGGACTACATACACGTATACAACAAGGAAAGACAATACTAGTAGCCCAATACACGCATAAAAAAGAACATCAAAAAGAACATCCAAAATAACATCCAAAATACATGCACAAAACACACACACTCATACACACAGCCTACACACACACACACACACACACATACACACGTGAAAAAGGACAGCTGCTGTTAAGTGTACTCATGTCTACATACTGTACAGTGCACAAAAGGGCAGACACACTGGACCCATATGTAACCTAGTACCTATGGAGGCACAAAAGACACAAAGCTTGTTCACAACAACAAGGTCACAGCTTAGTTAGAAGTAAGATAGAAACAGATATGTATGGACTGCATTCATATGGATCCTGGCTAGCCATGTAACTCAACTCCTGAAAGTATCCAACATGAATAAAAGTATTTAACAGCACATTAATGAGCTATGAGATGTGATGATTAACCAAGGTCTTGCCTCTTAATAAACAACTGAATGGCTAGTAATTAGCTAAGTGGACTGATGAATATCGCTGGGCAATGCTAAGGCCTAGCCAACATACGGTAGCATCCTACAGTGGGGAGAACAAGTATTTGATACACTGTCGATTTTGCAGGTTTTCCTACTTACAAAGCATGTAGAGGTCTGTAATTTGTATCATAGGTACACTTCAACTGTGAGAGACGGAATCTAAAACAAAAATCCAGAAAATCACATTGTATGATTTTTAAGTAATTCATTTGCATTTTATTGCATGACATAAGTATTTGACCACCTACCAACCAGTAAGAATTCCGGCTCTCACAGACCTGTTAGTTTTTCTTTAAGAAGCCCTCCTGTTCTCCACTCATTACCTGTATTAACTGCACCTGTTTGAACTCGTTACCTGTATAAAAGACACCTGTCCACAGACTCAATCGAACAGACTCCAACCTCTCCACAATGGCCAAGTCCAGAGAGCTGTGTAAGGACATCAGGGATAAAATTGTAGACCTGCACAAGGCTGGGATGGGCTACAGGACAATAGGCAAGCAGCTTGGTGAGAAGGCAACAACTGTTGGCGCAATTATTAGAAAATGGAAGAAGTTCAAGATGACGGTCAATCACCCTCGGTCTGGGGCTCCATGCAAGATCTCACCTCGTGGGGCATCAATGATCATGAGGAAGGTGAGGGATCAGCCCAGAACTACACGGCAGGACCTGGTCAATGACCTGAAGAGAGCTGGGACCACAGTCTCAAAGAAAACCATTAGTAGCACATTACGCCGTCATGGATTAAAATCCTGCAGCGCACGCAAGGTCCCCCTGCTCAAGCCAGCGCATGTCCAGGCCCGTCTGAAGTTTGCCAATGACCATCTGGATGATCCAGAGGAGGAATGAGAGAAGGTCATGTGGTCTGATTAAACAAAAATAGAGCTTTTTGGTCTGAACTCCACTTGCCGTGTATGGAGGAAGAAGAAGGATGAGTACAACCCCAAGAACACCATCCCAACCGTGAAGCATGGAGATGGAAACATAATTCTTTCTGCAAAGGGGACAGGACGACTGCACCGTATTGAGGGGAGGATGGATGGGGCCATGTATCGCGAGATCTTGGCCAACAACCTCCTTCCCTCAGTAAGAGCATTGAAGATGGGTCGTGGCTGGGTCTTCCAGCATGACAACGACCCGAAACACACAGCCAGGGCAACTAAGGAGTGGCTCCGTAAGAAGCATCTAAAGGTCCTGGAGTGGCCTAGCCAGTCTCCAGACCTGAACCCAATAGAAAATCTTTGGAGGGAGCTGAAAGTCTGTATTGCCCAGCGACAGCCCCGAAACCTGAAGGATCTGGAGAAGGTCTGTATGGAGGAGTGGGCCAAAATCCCTGCTGCAGTGTGTGCAAACCTGGTCAAGACCTACAGGAAAAGTATGATCTCTGTAATTGCAAACAAAGGTTTCTGTACCAAATATTAAGTTCTGCTTTCTGATGTATCAAATCCTTATGTCATGCAATAAAAAGCAAATTAATTACTTAAAAATCATACAATGTGATTTTCTGAAGAAAAAAATAATAATTGATTCCGTCTCTCACAGTTGAAGTGTACCTATGATAAAAATTACAGACCTCTACATGCTTTGTAAGTAGAAAAACCTGCAAAATCGGCAGTGTATCAAATACTTGTTCTCCCCACTGTATGTGCTGATCCTAGCCATGCTACTACCTAGCCAACATACGGTTGTATCCTACAGTATGTGCTGATCCTAGCCAACAGAGGAAGTGAGCATTTCTGAGGGTGGCAGTCATGAAGCAGATCAGAAACAGATGCCACACATATGACAGGGAGCTCTGTGTTCCCAAACAATGTGCTTCTTCAGATTAATCAGGTCTGGCAAGAGAAACTCTGTGGTGATTAGTTGTCCTGGGATGTGTCCAAAATGACACCCTATTCCCTATATAGTGCACTACTTTTGACCAGAATTAGTGCACTATATAGGGAATAGGGTGCCATTAGGAACGCAACCCTAGTCTTATCGGAGCGGCCATTAGGACGTCTCGTCTGGCAGCTCATTCAGCTGTTGTTGTGTTGAAGCAGCCACGACTCCTGAGAGGCCACTGAATCAAAGACCCTCTTCTTCACTGCAGAGCACAGCACAATCTCATTCAAAGGCATTTCAGCTTACTGGGTCAAGTTGTCTGTACTGTGGCATTAGGAAACGAGAAAATTAATTGTATAACAGACGAATAGAACTCATAACTGCCCTCCACATTTATTAATAATAATAAAAAAACTTTGTCTATGGCATTGAACAACTACAAAGGAGAATATAAAGACTTATATAAGTATAATTCTTTGAAATGCACTTTTGTATATTTTTGATGTTATTTACTCTTAGTATTTCACTACTTTTAGAACAGCACAAAATTCCTTTAATATTTACAAGTAACCAATTCCCATGCCTGGCTTTAATTAACATCTACAGTTCCCATTAGCTAATTGACAACTCATTACAGGAAGTCGATTCCATCCTAGAATGAATTCTGATCTGCAAAAGATATTACATATATGGGTTTGCTGTCAATTATATGTCAATGGCAGTTAATGAATGTCATAAACATAGGGAATTATCAGTGTTATGACTGGTGACAGAAACTCAGTCAGCACAGAAGTGAAATGTAACCTGATTATTAACAGTACCTTTAAGATCTGGAGAGATATTTGCAAACTGATTACTTTTCCACTCTGACTCCCATTATAAATAACAAGATCTTTCCCCCTGGCGTCTCTGATAGCGTGTTCCGCCTCTGGTACCAGAATGGTATAAGGTCAATATCAGATATGTTTGAATGTGACACATTGTTACCACACAGACAACTCTTTGGGTATCTGCAAGTAAGAAATCGTATTGAATCCAAGATGGTGCTCCCCCCACAGAGCCCAATACGAACCCCAGTGGACAATCTCCTGTTGAAAGCTGACAGACCTAAACACTTTATTTCTTCATGTTATGATGCTATACACTCTAATGTTGAAAGTAACTCATGTGCTCTGATTAGAGTATGGGAAACAGAGCTGGGAAGAGGCCCAGAAATTCAAAATGGGAAAAGGCTATGCTCAAAGAAAGACAACTGTTCACCTGCAACAAGGTGCAAGAGATGCAATAGAAGATTATGCAAAGGGTTCATAGGACTCCTTTTATATGGAATAAAATGAAAGCAGAATTCTCTGCTTGTAAGTGGAAGAAGGAAAAAGGCCCTCATGGCCATCTGTTTTGGACTTGCCCATTAATAAAACAATTCTGGGAAAATGTCAAAACGGACCTGGAGGGCATGTTCATATATCCTATAAGAATGGACCCATGGCTATTTGTACTTGGTGTCGTCGGGAACAGGCCCTCACTTACAGTACCTTAGTACAGCTCAATCTTCTTAAAAAATGTATCTTTCTGGCCTGCAAATGCATACTCCTTAAATGGATAAGAGACCAGCCACCAACAATAAATCAGTGGCGCTGTGAGATCTTTAAAGTCTTACCACTGGAGATTTCTATACAATATGGGACCCCTTTTTGCTATCTCGCCCCCCAAATCTTGCAGATACCCTAAGAAGTGTCAATGTAAAAATTATATGAATCTATGGGTCAACTGGACCCTGGTCGCTTTCTTGTTTGAAATAATGATTTGGTTGTATAGCTGTAGGGCCTCTATACTCTGTTAGGGGTATTTTGTATTTTACATACTACAGCCGCACATTTTGTGACAGTCAAATTAATAAAGGCATGTAAGGAAAATACAACTGGGTAAGGGTAATGAAAACCTAAGAGCAGAGAACTGAAAGTGAATGTATAATTCGTATTGCTTTTGTATGTTTTTGTTTACCGTCATTGTTTTGTTTTGGTGTTTGTTGGAAACATGTTTTATGTTACCTTGTTTCATTTTTTTATTTAAATATAGGTACAATTTGTTTATGATGTTGACCTGAAACAAGAAACATTTTATATGTCTGTCTAGTTTATAAGGTTATCAACAATGTTACACACATGCCTCTGAAAGATTTTGTCATATTAAAGGGATAATCCACTTTGATGAATACAAATCATACAACTCCTGTTAATTTGGATAAAGCCTATGTTCTGTCAGTGGGTAAAATAAAAAATGGTCCCATGATTTAACTTCTAAGTGGTCCGTCTGTGAAAATCAGGAAATCGTGTAAGAACGTCTCATAGCTACATAATTCTCATCACTAGATATAAGGGATAAGACACTATCATATTTCATAACGCTTTTAAAACAATTATCTGCACTCCAGATCACCAAATCAGCCAATAGATGGTGTGGGCATACTTGTCTAGAACACATCCATCTGTTTATGTCGTCATGACAAAGTACATATTTCGCTTAGATGTGCTCAATCTAAACAGTGTACCAAATTATTCAACTCCATTTCTCCTTCAAGTACCATGTCGCAATGCGCCCTGTGTCTGTGGAAAACAGAAAGGAGGAGATAGGAAACCCATTGGGCAATCAATGAAGAAACGCCCCAGCCTACTGACTGTCGACCCATCGAATTCACGTTGTCATGTTGCATCACGCGGTTGCTAAGCTAATTATCAAGCAATCCCTTCTCAAAGTCAGGGTATAAGTCGAGAAACCTGCCTATTTTCCTCGAAAGTATATAATGATTCCAAAGCTATACGATATTAATTATCTCACACCTTGGAAAATATTTGCAATGTTGTACTTCTTGTTCACGAAATTCATGCTAATGTTCGGTTTTTGAGCTAGCGCCCAATTGACTCCCATTCACTCCTGGAAGGAGAGCTCTCCTTGTCCCAGAATCACCTAGAATGCACTGCGCGGCCTAATGACGACTTATGGGCAATGTACACAATGGGCGTTAATATAATTCTAATGGAATTTTTGATATCCTCAAAAGTATCTCTGTGGGAAAGCAACGTTACTCTACTCTCGCTCTGGGCAGAGACGCCGTTTATAGCTCAGTGGCAGAGACGAACTGCAAGTTGAACTTGGTGAGTAAGACTCCTAAATTGATAGTGCAGTTTGTTTAGGCGATTTTGCAGCTAGCTAGCTACTTCACATGCTGATATTGACTTTGGTATTATTGTGTGTAGCCATCTAGCTAGCCAACCAGCCCAGCGAGAGAGAGAGCATTGCATTGTGGGTTTTATAGTAATAATAATAATAATAATATGCCATTTAGCAGACGCTTTTATCCAAAGCGACTTACAGTCATGCGTGCATACATTTTTGTGTACGGGTGGTCCCGGGGATCGAACCCACTACCTTGGCGTTACAAGCGCCGTGCTCTACCAGCTGAGCTACAGAGACTTGAGCTGCAACAGATTTCCCCCCCAAAAAATCACATGTTTCTACCAACCTTGTTATAACGACAAAATGAAACATTTGTTCACAAAAATTATTGCTTTCACATATTTGTGTTATTTAACACTATGTAATACTGTTAATCAATGGAATTTGGGTTGGAATATCCCTTAAATCTCTGAACAAAACAGCAGTCACCTGGACCTCCACAAGAGGAGACTGTGTCATTCCTAAAAGAAAAAACACCTTTGGGCAGTCAGCATTCTCCACATCAGACCTCAGGAAATGGAATTCCCTCCCCTCTACCTTAAGACGCACTAGTAACTTTAAATCCTTCTCCATGGAGGTCAAACTTGGATCAAGGCGTATCAATCCTTCGTACATTGACTAATTCTTAATGCACTCAAGTTTCAAGTCTCCTGTATTTATTGTATGAGTGATGTGTATTTAGCTATGTTTATTTATTTAGTTATGTTTAGTTAGGGACTGCGAATTAAAATAATACTTGTTTAGCTAACTCTGGTGCAAACATCATATTTTACTGTCTGAAATTTGTTTTTAATTGTATATGGTCCCTTTAAATAAACTACTACTACTCTCCCTCTCTCAACCTACCTTTTGGAGAATACAGAATCACCGCCACACAATCAATTCCTCAGTGGGAATGGAAGCAGGGGTTCCATTTTGAAGTCAGCTTAACCTTGCAGTGACACCTACTGTATTGCAGAAGCTTTGAAATGGTTGTGGAGAATATTTTACGCATGGTGTGATCTGCAATAATACATGCCTGAATGAGCAAGAGAGAGAGATTAAGGAAAATAGGAGGAAGAGAGAGGGAGGAAGAAAATGAAGAGAGAGAGAGAGAGAGAGAGGTGAATGAGGGAAAATAGAGACAGCCATGAGTCTCAGATTTATGAGCGGATCATCAATTAACCACTCCAATCACAATGGATCAAGCTATTAAAGGAGCATTTAGTCTAAACTACATCATGACTGACAACCACCTCAAGTCACCCAATAGACCCCTGACAAGCAGCGGACATTTTCAAATTCTCCGACTAAATTTCATACCGTTTGTAAATCTGAACAGGCTGACGAGGACAAAATGAATGTCACTATCCTCTCCACTTTGATGTTGTGTATGTGGTCCCACCCTGTAAAATCCAGCTGATTTACCCTAGATGGGTAAAAATGTCCGCTCTATTGTTGACATATTTACCTCGCTATTTGTCCTCCGCCTGCTGAATAAGGGCAGAATGTGACCATTAAATATATTGCTGATGGAGAGACAAGAGGAGGAAAACATAAATATGCAAGTGAACCTAGGGTACCCCTTTCTTGCAGTCAAATGACCAAATCGCCCTCTAGTGGCCTCATGGGTGGAATGTTATTAAATATATATATATAATTTCATCATTAATAAACATTATTTCAGAAAACCCGCCAAAAATCCAGTGTTTCTATGTCAAGCGGTTTTGTTATATTTCAGTCGTCTGTGATGTATATAAAGTGTAATATTGGGATGCAAACTCAAAATTGAATACATTTCAAATCTATATCTGACATGGTAAATGTAAATCGTACAGGTGTCTTCTTTTTTTAAACCCATAACCATGTGTGTGAGGTGTATACTTTTGTTTCAAAGTAGATTTGTTTAAGGCTACCAAGAAACACTCTGTGTGACCCTGATTTAGCCCACTGCAGTAAAAGGTTAACAGTGGGCTGTATTAAGCCTTGGGCAATTCATTGTAATAGTGTCCAAACCAGGATACCGTATATAATAGTCATAGAGACTGTTTCATTTCACTAAGCACTCTATTCACACAAACTCAATCAACTGGTTTGCAAGATAAGTCCAAAATGATCAAATAAATATACTAAAACCAAACAATGTTTACAGTGCAACAAAAATACATTGAACTGCATATTAATTCAAACATGCTTTTCTGAAAATCTCATCCCTAAATTAACACAAAACAGGTGGAAAATGTGTCTAATTCCTCCCAAAATAAAAAATACAAAATTGACCCGAATCAGAGTCCCTTAATCAGAGTCCATATACCCACATCATCCTAACATCCTAATATAACATTTAACTTAGTGTGGAGATGTCAGACCTACATACTATATAAAGCCCTTGTACTTTCACCACCATTCAACCCTAACCTCAGACCTACCTACTATATAAAGCCCTTGTACTTTCACCACCATTCAACCCTAACCTCAGACCTACCTACTATATAAAGCCCTTGTACTTTCACCACCATTCAACCCTAACCTCAGACCTACCTACTATATAAAGCCCTTGTACTTTCACCACCATTCAACCCTAACCTCAGACCTACATACTATATAAAGCCCTTGTACTTTCACCACCATTCAACCCTAACCTCAGACCTACCTACTATATAAAGCCCTTGTACTTTCACCACCATTCAACCCTAACCTCAGACCTACCTACTATATAAAGCCCTTGTACTTTCACCACCATTCAACCCTAACCTCAGACCTACCTACTATATAAAGCCCTTGTACTTTAACCACCATTGAATCTGGGCCAATGTTCCCCCAGAGGAGCCGTTAGGCGACAAGTCCCTGCCATTGACCAGGTTCTGTACCTCCTGCTCTAGGATGATTGATGCTTCGCCCAACTTTGAAGTCCCACAGCCACAACAGAACAGCACAGGCAGCACTTCCTCCTCTGGAGCTCAGAGCGTGTGTTCGTGTGTTACCTCTTTCAGGGCACCAGAGAGAAGAAGAAAAAAAGGCCCACAACATAAAAAATTACCCAGATGTTTGCTACTTTGCTTCCCGTCCCAAACGCCGGGACAAGAGGAGGCCGTGGGCCTGCATTAATGAGGCTGGGTCTTCATCTGTGGATCTGATAGGGAAGGAGATGCACTATGATAGGCCATGGCACATACAGATACTCACCCGGTCACATGCGTTAGCAATAAGCTAGCCTTGCCACCTTAGTTAGGCTAACAGATGGACTGGGTTAGAGCTTGCTTTTACTGAGAGCTGAAAGCGAAGCTAAGGGGTGGGGTGATGGGGGGTGATGGGGGTGGGGGTGATGGGGGTCTATATGTACCATGGCACTTTTTTTTTCTTCTCTCTGGAACCCAAAAGGATTATACCTGGAAACAAAAGGGTTCAACCTGGAACCAAAAGGGGTTCTTCCAAGGGTTCTCCTATAGGGACAGAAGAAGAACCCTTTTAGGTTCTAGATAGCACCTCTTCTTCTAAGAGTGTAGAAGCGATAATGTAATGAAATCAGATAAAAGTGAGGTTACTTCACATTGACTCAGTAACAACTAGGCCTATGTTGATATGCATGACATGGACCTGCCAAATATCATAATATTTACAACTCTTTGATGGAGGGTGTACATACTATTATATATAAATGAATGGTAATGCTTTGAATATCCCTGATTATCCCTAATGACAACTTTCAGGTTTTATGCACTGAAATTCCTCTCCAACTCCATTTTGTAAATATCAACAAGCCTTACAGGCTAGACAGAGCTGCAGAGATAAAGATGGACTACTTTAAGTTTGAGCTTGACTTCAGTATGACTTGTTTGAGACTGATAGAACATCATTGGTACAGCCATTAAGTATACCTGTAGCCTCTGCTGTAATGATTAAGTTAATCAAGTATGTACAGTGCATTCGGAACGTATTCAGACCCCTTTGACATTTCCCACGTTTTGTTACGTTACAGCCTTATTCTAAAATGGATTAAATAAAAAGAATTCCCTCATCAATCTACACACAATACCCCATAATGACAAGGCGAAAATAGGTTTTTAGAATATTTTGCAAATTTATTAATAATAAAATACATAAATACCTTATTTACATAAGTATTCAGACCCTTTGCTATGAGACTCGAAATTGACCTCAGAACACATCCTGTTTCCATTGATCATCCTTGAGATGTTTCTACAACTTGCTTGGAGTCCACCTGTGGTAAATTCAATTGATTGGAAATGATTTGGAAAGGCACACACCTGTCTATATAAGGTCCCACAGTTGCATGTCAGAGCAAAAACCAAGCCATGAGGTCGAAGGAATTGTCCGTAGAGCTCCAACACAGGATTGTGTCGATGCACAGATCTGGGGAAGGGTAACAAAACATGTCTGCAGCATTGAAGGTCCCCAAGAACACAGTGGCCTCCATCATTCTTAAATGAAAGAAGTTTGGAACCACCAAGACTCTTCCTAGAGCTGGCCGCGCGACCAAACTGAGCAATCGGGGGAAAAGGGCCTTGGTCAGAGAGGTGACCATGAATCCGATGGTCACTCTGACAGAGCTCCAGAGTTCCACTGTGGAGATGGGAGAACCATCCAGAAGGACAACCATCTCTGCAGCACTCCACCAATCAGGCCTTTATGGTAGAGTGGCCAGATGGAAGCCACTCCTCAGTAAAAGTGTGACACTCTGGCTCTATGGACTTTGATTTTGAGCCAGGGTTGTTATTTTTCACTTGGGTGTATTTCTATGTTGGGTGTCTAGGTTGTTGTTTTCTATGTTTGGTCAATGACTCCCAATCGGAGGTAACGAGTAGTGTCAGCTGCCGCCTCATTTCTGATTGGGAGCCATATTTACACTGTGTTTTCACCTTGGGGTTGTGGGTTTTTGTTCCAGTGTTCCGTGTTTTGGTCACTGAGGACGTTACGATCGTGTTTTGTTTCATTTTCGTGTGTGCGCTTTAATATAATAAAGTATGACGCTCTTATCACGCTGCGCCTTGGTCCGCCCATTTTGAAGACGATCGTGACAGGAAAAACCCACCATCAAAGGACCGCGGCGTGTCAAGCGGCAACAGTATCCACCTGTAAAGGATTCATGGACATGGGAGGAGATACTGGCTGGAGAGGGTCCTTGGGCACAACCGGAGAATATCGCCGCCCTCGTGAAGAGCTGGAGGCAGCCAAAGCCAGAGGAGGTGGTATGGAGAGGCAGCACGGAGGCGAGGCTGGAAGCCCGTGGGACGGCAACCCCAAGAAATTTTTGGGGCACATGACTTGGGCGGCTGGCTCGCAGGAGGCTTGCTAAGAGAAGCCTACCGAGAATGAGCATTGGCGTGGAGGAAAGTTGTTGTGGCACGGCGTGAGAGACTGAGGTTGTTATAGTCCAGTCCGTCCGGCCCGTTCCTGAGCCCGGTTAAGGCCAGTGGTGTGTGTTCCCAGTACGGACCGGCCTGTTGTTACTCCACGCATCAAGCCCACGGTGTGCGTCGCCAGCCCAGCCCGGCCTGTTCCTGCGCCACGTAGGAAACCTACGGTGTCCGTGTCGCCAGCCCAGCCCGGCCGGTTCCTGTGCCACGTTACGAAGCCTACGGTATGCGTCGCCAGCCCGGCCCGGCCTGTTCCTGCCACTCGCACCAAACCAGGGGTGCGAGTCGCCAGCCTGGTCCAGCCCGTTCCTGCTATTCGCACCAAGCCTCCTGTGTGTCCCCAGAGTCCTGTGCATCCTGTTGCTGCCCCCGCACTAGCCCTGAGATGCGTGTCCTCAGCCAGGGACCACCAGTTCCGGCACCACGTACTAGGCCGGGCGTGCGTCCCCAGGGTCCAGCATGCCCTGTTGCTTCTCCCGCACTAGCCCTGAGATGCGTATCCTCAGCCAGGGACCACCAGTTCCGGCACCACGATTAGCCGTATGTGCGTCCCTCAGGGTCCAGCATGCCCTGTTGCTACTCCCCGCACTAGCCCTGAGATGCGTGTCCTCAGCCCGGGACCACCAGTTCCGGCACCACGCACTAGGCCGTATGGGCGTCCCCAGGGTCCAGCACGCCCCTGTTGCTTCTCCCCGCACTAGCCCTGAGATGCGTGTCCTCAGCCCGGTACCTCCAGTTCCGGCACCACGCACCAGGCCTACGGTGCGCCTCAGACGGCCAGAGTCCGCCGTCTGCCCAACGGGCCTGAACTGCCCGTCTGCCCAAAGCCTGCAAAGCCGCCCCGTCTGCCATGAGCCATCAGAGCCGTCCGCCAGACCGGAGCCGCTAGAGCCTTCCGCCAGACAGGATCAGCCAGAGCCTTCCGCCAGACAGGATCAGCCAGAGCCTTCCGCCAGACAGGATCAGCCAGAGCCTTCTGCCAGACAGGATCAGCCAGAGCCTTCTGCCAGACAGGATCAGCCAGAGCCTTCCGCCAGACAGGATCAGCCAGAGCCTTCCGCCAGCCATGAGCAGCCAGATCCGTCAGTCGGCCATGAGCAGCCAGATCCGTCAGCCAGCCATGAGCAGCCAGATCCGTCAGCCAGCCATGAGCAGCCAGATCCGTCAGCCAGCCATGAGCAGCCAGATCCGCCCAGCCGCAGCCAGATCCGTCAGCCAGCCATGAGCAGCCAGATCCGTCAGCCAGCCACGAGCAGCCAGATCCGTCAGCCAGCCATGAGCAGCCAGATCCGTCCAGCCAGCCATGAGCAGCCAGATCCGTCAGCCAGCCATGAGCAGCCAGATCCGTCAGCCAGCCATGAGCCGTCCCAGCCAGGATCCGCCAGAGCAGTCCAGCCGGGATCCGCCAGAGCCGTCCAGCCGGGATCCGCCAGAGCCGTCCAGCCGGGATCCGCCAGACGTCGCCCAGCCGGGATCCGCCAGAGCCGTCCAGCCGGGATCGCCAGAGCCGCTCCAGCCGGGATCCGCCAGAGCCGTCCAGCCGGGATCCGCCAGAGCCGCCCAGCCGGGATCCGCCAGAGCCGTCCAGCCGGGATCCGCCAGAGCCCCCAGCCAGGATCCGCCAGCCAGCCAGGATCCGCCAGAGCCAGCCAGCCAGGATCCGCCATTTAGTCCGGTGCTGCCCCTTAGCTCGGTGTTGCTCCTTATCCTGGTGCTGTCCCTTATCCTGGTGCTGTCCCTTATCCTGGTGCTGCCCCTTAGTCCGGTGCTGCCCCTTAGCTCGGTGCTGCTTCTTATCCTGGTGCTGTCCCTTAGTCCGGTGCTGCCCCTTAGTCCGGTGCTGCCTCTTAGTCCGGTGCTGCCCCTTAATCCAGGTGGGTTAGGATGTAGGGTGGTCAATTGGAGGAGGCTACTTAAGTGGGTAGTGACTATGGTGGGGTGGGGACCACGACCAGTGCCAGAGCCGCCTCCGTGGAGCAACACCCACCCAGCCCTCCCCATTTTTTGGGTTAGGCGCGGTCGGAGTCCGCGCCTTTGGGGGGGGGTACTGTCACACTCTGGCTCCCGGGACTGTGTATGGAGTCAGGTGTATTTCATTTGGTGGTGTTGGGTAGGGGTGTGTTTCATTTGTTTGTGTTTTGGTAATTGGTCTGGTGACTCCCAATCGGAGGTAACGAGTGTCAGCTGTCGGCTCGTTATCTCTGATTGGGAGCCATATATAATCTGTGTGTTTTTCACCTTGTGTTTTGTGGGTTTTTGTTCCTGTTTGTTCCTGTGTTCCAGGTTCAGTCATAGTCACTGTAGGACTTCACTATCGTCATTTGTTTGTTGTTTTCGTGGTTGCTTTTAATAATAAAGTCATCATGTCCCACTCCACGCTGCGTTATTTGCTTCTCAGACGATCGTGACAAAAAGGCACATGACAGCCCACTTGGAGTTTGCCAAAAGGCACCTAAAGGACTCTTAGACCATGAGAAACAAGATTCTCTGGTCTGATGAAACCAAGATTGAACTCTTTGGCCTGAATGCCAAGCATCACGTCTGGAGGAAACATGGCAACATCCCTACGGTGAAGCATGATGGCGGCAGCATCATGCTGTGGGGATATTTTTCAGCGGCAGGGACTGGGAGACTAGTCAGGATTGAGTGAAAGATTAACGGAGCAAAGTACAGAGAGATCCTTGATGAAAACCTGCTCCAGAGTGCTCAGGACCTCAGACTGGGGTGAAGGTTCACCTTCCAACAGGACAACGACCCTAAGCACACTGCCAAATTAACGCAGGAGTGACTTTGGGACAAGTCTCTGGCCCAGCCAGAGCCCAGAGTGGCCCAGCCAGAGCCCAGACTTGAACCCGATCAAATATCTCTGGAGAGACCTGAAAATAGCTGTGCACCGACGCCCCCCATCCAACCTGACAGCGCTTGAGAGGATCTGCAGGGAAGAATGGGAGAAACTCCCCAAATACAGGTGTGACAAGCTTGTAGTGTCATACCCAAGAAGACTTGAGGCTGTAATCGCTGCCAAAGGTGCTTCAACAAAGTACTGAGTAAAGGGTCTAAATACTTATGTAAATGGCATATTTCCATTTTTTATTTGTAATAAATTTGCACAAATTTATAAAAACCTGTTTTTGCTTTGTCATTATGGGGTATTGTGTGTAGAATGATGAGGGGAAAAAACGATTTAATCCGTTTTAGAATAAGGCTGCAACGTAACAAAATGTGAAAAACGTCAAGGGGTCTGAATACTTTCCGAATGCACTGTATGTCAGGGCTGATGCCAGTGTAATTGCCTTGTATTTTCAGTGGAGACCATTTTAATTTTTTTATTTTTTGGGGTCATTTTAACAGATGCTTTTATCCAGAGCGACTTACAGTTAGTGAGTGCATAAATTTTTCATACTGGCCCCACGTGGGAATCTAACCCACAACCCTGGCGTTGCAAGCGCCATGCTCTACCAACTGAGCTACAGTTAGCTGGGCCTATTGTTGAGAATCCTCCCTTACATCCTAGACATCCTCCGTTGCCATCTCAAGAACAGAGAAAGAGAACATAATCTCAAATAATTATCCTGTAATTGCTAGGATGAAAAGACAAAGGCTTGAACTTCTGCCTGTTCTTTTTCCTGAGCTATATGAACCCATTATCATCGCAATCATCCAATCGGATCTGAAATGGCAAGACAGCAAGGTAATGTTCTGAGACCATGCTATGGTGAACCATCAAACGTCTGAAAAAAGTACTGAAAATCTCCTGAAAGATTTGTGTTATTTTTCTCCTTTTCTCTATTCTAGGATAACTCTTTTTCAATTATATTTTCCATATTCTTAAATGATGCAGTATTTTTCAAACTGTTTTTAGAGGTACAGTTGAACATTATTGTGATGTTGAATGGCATTTTACAGGATAGTCATTGTTAGATGTAAATTGTTAAATGCAGTTTCTCATGTTGCTCTTGTATGTGGCAGCCTGTGTTGCTCATGGAATTGTTCTGATTAGTGGTTTTGAGTTGTACAGTTTTGAATTGCATAATCACCTTTTTTCAACCTTTTTCCAAACAGGTTGTTATAGTAAAAATAAAATGTGTTCTCAATGATTTACCTGGCTAAATAAATAAATAGATGTCTGACTGATGCATGATCATGAAACTTCTGCAAGGTATTGCGGTTGTGTTAAAGAAAAAACAGTAAATAAGCAAAATATTAAAACTTATTTTTTTTTGCCTCCAAAATAAATTATACACTAATTGTTATTGCAGTCTGGTTGTCTGATGTAGGCATATGTATCATCACCTGTGACAAATGTGAGGTTTGTACGGATAATTAAGCAACGTGTCTGTCTTAGATACTTGTTATAAAATATATGTAATGTAACAAGTTACAAGCCAACACAAAATAAGCAATTTCTGTCAGGTAATATAACCAATGCATGCATTAAAAAGGGCTTGGTAAAAATGAAACAACTAAGACAAATTATAGCCTACTTCATGTTAGTTTAACTAACCTGAAATACAAACTCTCAGATTGTCACTTAAATTACTATAATTCAAAGTGAAATGAATGGATGACTAATATTGCAAAACTGACTTTAGACAGTATGGTTGAAGGGCGTAGCTGTGGCAGGGAGTGGGATGGAAGCTCTGGAACAGTCAATCCTAAAGCCTCATCAAACATGCTTCACAACCAGTGATCTTACACTCACACATCTGTTTCATCTAAAATCAGTTGCACACAATACAAAGAGAGTCATGTCTAAATCATGGTTTTCCAAGATATTTGAATCTGCAAACATAACAGTGCTGATCTATCAGCTGAAGCTTTTACACTCGCTCGGAAAAATTAAGTTAGTAGCAACTCCTTGTCTAAAAGTACAGTAAATAGACTATAGTGGGGAAATTACTGGTCACGGTCGTTTGAATCTCAAAACAAAATGAATGTGGTGAAGTTCAGCTGCATTGTGAAAGACATTAGGAGTTAAGAGGGAAGAGTGAGGATGAATGGAAATGTAAAGATTGCATGCAATGCTCCAGCATGAACTGTGAATGAACTCCTGAACCCCAATCTCCACCTGACAAAATCTGTTCTTCACCCTGATATATAGCCATAAAGAGCTTGTAGCAAGCACACAGGAATGCAATCTACAGATTAGAGATGCCTCTCAACGGGCTTCACAAATACATTTTGCTTTCCCGAGAGGAGGTAGTATAGAAATATTATACAACCCCCGGTCTGAGGATTATTCACTATCCAACTTTATGTCTTTATGTTTTTAAAGAATATCAATAGACATGATACTGGAGACTCAGGCTCTCATGAGAGAAATCAGGGACAATTCAAGAGTATCTTCGTTACAGTGCAAAGAACAGAATAGTACCATCAAAACCAGTTCTCTGTGATACATTGAACCAGACCCTATAAAAGGATGTGTACTACCTTGCCAACCAGATACTAGATATTTTAAACTTCCATTGCCTACATCACAAGTCCAAAAGCTAAAACACAACGTTCTGACAACCTACCTCAACACATCTGTAACAACTACTACACGACTCTCACTCTGATCCCTTCGATGCTTTCATCAGTGACAGACACAGGGTTAAAAATTAGATTAATCAATATAATTAAGATAACCACAGTAGCACAGTGAGAGTGGTATTTAACACCCATAATGCTTTGTTTGTTTTTCTGCGTAATCCCCTGTGGTGCTCTCAGCACGGTGAGAGGCTGATGAGTGGCAGGATTAGGCCTTTTAGGGGGGTTGTTTTGAGACACTCCCTCCCTGAGATGGGCAGGTCTCTCCCTCTCTTTCTGCCTTGCTCCCTCTTCCTCCCCTCTCACTCTCCTTCTCTCGCTATACTTCTCTTCCTCCCTCTCACCCCCCTCCTCCTTCCTCCCCTCTCACTCTCTCTCTTGCTCTCCCTCCCACAGCAGACTGTGTTGCATTCCTTCCAGGAGGGGCAGAGGTGTCCGTGGCAGAGCCATACCCAGTCTCCCATACCCCCTCCCTGGGAAGACTCAGTGCGCTCTCCTCCCTGGCAAAGCTCTGGAGCTCCTTTGAGCTCAACATGATTTGTTTGTCTGCTGCTGCATGTTTGCACCGATCACAGCCCAGCCCATAACTCCTCCTGCTCCCATCCAGGGGCTGCTTGGAGAGTGGCTGCAGGGCTGGGGAGTGGGGGTTAAAGAAAGTTTGGAGTATGATCCACGGTATGGAAACATTAAACATCTCAAATATGTAAGCCTCGCTCGCATCCATACCCAGTTTGTACGAGTGAGTAAAAACTTGACCTTACTGTTCAAATATCCTCTGTACAACGTGTGAGGGTTTTCCCATCTTTTTTTATTGGCTTGTTTCCTGGTGCAGTGGTGCACTGGAGGGTGTAGAGGCTGCCCAGTCCGCTCATTGATCTTTCATCAGTCCATAGAGAGGGCTGAAGGCGAGGAGCAGCCCTCTTTTTATGGCAGCCCGCTGGAGCCTGCCTATGATTGTTCCCGGTTTCCTCAGATTGGTTTTCATTTAGTCAGGGTGCAGTGCCTCGCACATTCAGAAGGTGAGGTGAAGTGCTGCAGACATTTAGGGGAGCACCTAACAGCTGCGGTCTGGGTAGGTGGACACAATGGTATTCGGGTGGTTTGCTGATACGATGTGTGTGTGTGTGTTGTTTGTATGAGAGTGGTGTGTGTGTACTCTATATTTCTATGCGTTTTAAAGCCTTAGTGAATAAGCTCTAGGCCTTTGATTAGAGGTGAGGTGTTGCCAGAACTTTAGGATTTATAGCAGTGATGATTGTGTTTGTGAGTGTGTGTGTGTGCGTGTGCGTGCGTGTGTGCGCTTGCGTGTGTGTGTGTGTGTGTGTGTGTGTGTGTGTGTGTGTGTATACTTGCATGACGGCCTGTGGCTCTGAGCCTTTGCGTCAGATAATGTGTTGTGTATCGTATCAGAACTGGACAAGAAGGAAAATATAAAATATAACAATAATATACAGTAACTTTAAATAAAAAATTTATCTGAAACAAATTACACCTAAGAAGTTTCCAAACGTTTTACAAAAGAGAGGTATAAAGATTACAAAATTGAGGTATAAAGAACTTATCAAAGTAAATATGTGTAAGCCATATGTTGCTAGAAATTCTAAATAGTTGATCAGCACATATCAAACACTTGATATTATTATCAACAATCATCACCAAAAGGTATATAGGATGTGGCAAATTTCCCTATGGTCTCTATTATTACTTGTATTTATTTAGAGTGGCTTGCGAAAGTATTCACCCCCCTTGGCATTTTTCCAATTTTGTTGCCTTACAACCTGGAATTAAAATGGATTTGGGGGGTTTGTATCATTTGATTTACACAACATGCCTACCACTTTGAAGATGCAAAATATATTTTATTGTGAAACAAACAAGAAATAAGACAAAAAAAAACAGAAAACTTGAGCTTGCATAACTATTCACCCCCACAAAGTCAATACTTTGTAGAGCAACCTTTTGCAACAATTACAGCTGCAAGTCTCTTGGGGTATGTCTCTATAAGCTTGGCACATCCATCCACTGGGATTCTTGCACATCCTTCAAGGCAAAACTGCTCCAGCTCCTTCAAGTTGGATGGGTTCCGCTGGTGTACAGCAACCACAGATCCTCAATTGGATTGAGGTCTGGGCTTTGACTAGGCCATTCCAAGACATTGAAATTTTTCCCCTTAAACCACTCGAGTGTTGCTTTAGCAGTATGCTTAGGGTCATTGTCCTGCTGGAAGGTGAACCTCCGTCCCAGTCTCAAATCTCTGGAAGACTGAAATAGGTTTCCCTGAAGAATTTCCCTGTATTCAGCGCCATCCATCATTCCTTCAATTCTGACCAGTTTCCCAGTCCCTATCGATGAAAAACATCCCCACAGCATGATGCTGCCCCCACCATGCTTCACTGTGGGGATGGTGTTCTCGGGGTGATGAGAGGTGTTGGGTTTCCAACAGACATAGCGTTTTCCTTGATGGCCAAAAAGCTAAATTGTAGTCTCATCTGACCAGAGTACCTTCTTCCATATGTTTGGGGAGTCTCCCACGTGCCTTTTGGCGAACACCAAACATGTTTGCTTATTTTGTTCTTTAAGCAATGGCTTTTTTCTGGCAACTCTTCCATAAAGCCCAGCTCTGTGGAGTGTACGGCTTAAAGTGGTCCTATGGACAGATACTCCAATCTCCGCTGTGGAGCTTTGCAGCTCCTTCAGGGTTATCTTTGGTCAATTTGTTGCTTCTCTGATTAATGCCCTCCTTGCCTGGTCCGTGAGTTTTGGTGGGTGGCCCACTCTTAGCAGGTTTGTTGTGGTGCCATATTCTTTTCATTTTTTTATAATGGATTTAATGGTGCTCCATGGGATGTTCAATGTTTCTGATATTTTTTTATAACCCAACACTGATCTGTACTTCTCCACAACTTTGTCCCTGACCTGTTTGGAGAGCTCCTTGGTCTTCATGGTGCCGTTTGCTTGGTGATGCCCCTTGCTTAGGGGTGTTGCAGACTCTGGGGCCTTTCAGAACAGGTGTATGTATACTGAGATCATGTGACACTTAGATTGCACACAGGTGGACTTTATTTAACTAATTATGTAACTTCTGAAGGTAATTGGTTGCACCAGATCTTATTTAGGAGCTTCATAGCAAAGGGGGTGAATACATATGCACATACCACTTTCCGTTATAGATTTTTTTGAATTTTTTGAAACAAGTTATTTTTTTCATTTCACTTCACCAATTTGGACTATTTTGTGTATGTCCATTACATGAAATCCAAATAAAAATCAATTTAAATTACAGGTTATAATGCAACAAAATAGGAAAAATGCCAAGGGGGATGAATACTTTTGCAAGGCACTGTACATGTTTCACTCAAGAGAAAAGAGGCTAGGATGCTCTGGGTTGGTGGTCAGAATGTCTACGCCATATCCAATCAGAGAGTGGCTTTAATGTGTGGCTGTGGGCCTTGATATCCCATTGCTCACAACCACAGCAGAGATCAGTTCTACTGGCGGTTCTGCAGCGGGCCCTGAACTTGGTCATCCTATGATATCTTTAGCTTCTACTGGCAGCTTCTGGAAGGCTCCGGGGGGAGATGGCTGGGGAGAGAGAGAGAGAGAGAGGGGGGGGGAGGGGGGGGGGAGAGAGAGAGAGAGAGAGAGAGAGAGAGAGAGAGAGAGAGAGAGAGAGAGAGAGAGAAAAAAACCTGACTCAATTTTCACTGGACCTTGAATATTTCATGTAGCAAGTCTTGCAGCAGACACACAGATGGGATAAATAAATGGCAAACGACCATGTCCGTAACCCCCAATCATCCACACAGACAGCACACACCCACCCAGCCACTTCACCCCAAGTGCCACGCCAGAAGAATCATGTCTGGATCAGATTTCTGGTCACACCAACCATGTGGTTTTGTAACGCTCTAATACTGAGACAACCCTGTATCTGTTAAGATGCACCAGACCAGAAAATCCACATAGCCACTCATTTCCCATATATTAAACACTAACTAATGTCTTAAATTTACCAGAAATTATGGTTTCTATACAGTGGTACAGGCTTAAGGCTACTAACCACAAGGTTTAAGATATAACTGTAAATATTAGAATGAAACAAATTGAAGATCCTTTAGTTCAGTTCAAACGTTCTTCTTTCTGATAGATGTGAGCATAAAATATTGCCCAAAATGACAGCAGATAAAAGGGGAATTTCGGTTGCCAAATGTTCTTCTTTCTAATATTTGCAATATGACACCCTGTTCCTTACATACACAAAACTGTGTCCCACATATTTGACAATGTAACATAATTTGCCAGCTAAATGCTATAAAATGAAAAAACAATTAGGTTCAGAAAAGCCAGGTTATAACCAGACAAACCAAGGTAACTATTGAAATTACGCAAAGATGGTATGGGAAAGACCATCCACCCACATACAATGCTACATTCAAATATGAATCACTGCAAGAAGTGAATAACTTACTCCCATGAGCAGACTGGCCATCTGGCATTTTGGTCAAATGCGATATGGGCTGGTTAATTTTTAGCCTAGTGGGCCTATCTAACTTAATCATTATCTGACTAATGATGGGGGCCTCTTACCTGGCTACCCATCCACATCGCTCCGGCCAACTGACATTGTGGATTCTGGAATTTCCTCCCTTACTGACGATTTCTAGAACGCAAACACATTCTGACCATTCTGATTGGTCCCAGAATCCCATGGGTTGGGCCAGAGCCGACATACATGATGACGTTATCAACTTTGATACTCTGATTGGTTATATTTGTTAGAGACGATCCAATCGCTGATGAATTTGTTTTGTACAACACCCCTCATTTCGAAGTCACACAAACAATTTAGAAGGTAGCAGTTTCAGACTGAATGTATGTAGCAATCGATAGAGCAGCGGAATTAAATTCAGGGTGAGTCGTCAGGCAAGGGGGAAAATGGGCCAGTGTGTTAGAAATGCCAGGGCCGATTTCTGGTCCCAGTCCGCCCTGCCTACCCCTGACCTCAAGACTATAGCCCAACCTACTATAAGGATGTCGTTTCACTGGCTGCTTCCAAATACTTTCCTCTCCGAAAGACATCAGTGAAACCGGACCCAGTCAAACCCTGTATTTGTTTATTAAGTAAGTATGCTCTTGGTCTGGCTTGCTCCCAAGACGGCTGTAACCGAGAGATTTGTTAGTGTAGGCATTAGTGCTGGCTATCAGTGGTGAATTATTTATAGAAAAAATCCTCCCATACAAGATAGATGAGGGGAAAGTATAGGGTAGGGTACATTTTGGCAGGATGTCGTGAACATCGACGTGAAGAACAGCTTTGACATCAATGAATTATAGAAAATGTCAATGTTAGACGCTTAGATTACGGTCATCTCATTGCAAACCTCTTCTATTATATTGGTGTAATGTAGGCCTATGAGGGCAGATCACTCAGCAAGCTTAATAAATAGGCGATACACATCATGAAAAAGGCCTGTCAAGCTGACCATGTCTGTGTTGTTGGGAGAAAATACAAATGTCAAGGGGAAGCACAAAACAAAAACATTCAACTGATCAAATCTATTGCATTAATTTGCCAATAAGTCTCAGCATATAAATAACATAATGTAGGCCTATCATCCATTATGAGGAGCACTGAAGATTATTATTATTTACATAACAAATACACACACACACACAATCATGTCTTATTTAGGAAGTGGGTGTAAGTGACTCTTATGGATAAAAAGGACTCCAAATGTTTCTGTTTTAGTTCATATAGAATTTATAACTGCTTTCTCTGTTCTCTAACTTCAAACGTGTCACAATTAGTAAACTCTCCCACTTGTTAAAGCACAATATATTCTGTCAGTACCTCCTTAAAAAAAAATTGAAATACGTCTTCTGTATGAAACAAATATGATAAGCTACAGTGCATATATTCACAGTGTCAGGGACCTAAGATTCCATAGTGGAGCTCCAGTGATTGCAGGACACTCTTGATAAGATGTCCTTCTCTCTCTCTTTCTCTATCTCTGCCTTCGGCCATAATAGAATTCACGAAGGCCTCGAAATCTGACAAGCCAAAATGTATTTAGCATTGATGTCCTTCCCTGCCAGATTCAACAACAAATCACATTTGCTGATTTCTCCCCTTTTTTCCTAATGTTTTTATCTGCAGCAGAGGGGCCTGGCCATTGTCATTCAACAGCAGAACCATTTTGGAAATCACTGCTCTCTTTGTGCTCCCTCAGTCTCCTTGTCTGTATTCCCTGATGGGCTGCCCTAGATGGAATACTTCCTTTTATAATTTCCAAGTTATGCATACAAATCCCCCCATGGCAGAGAGAGGAAAATGGGAAATGAATGAATGAATGAATGAATGAATGAATGAATGAATGAATGAATGAATGAATGAATGAATTAACAAATGACCGAATGAACGAATGAATGAATGAATGATTGTAAGAAAACCTCTCAGAGTGAATCAAATGATGGCTTACTTTTTTAGATCATTTTAGTCATTCTCTCAGCATTTCAAAATAGAATACGTTGTATTATCCAGACTTTACATGACCTAACTTTACATGAACTAGCTATGCCACAAAATACCTGTTCAACTAAAAACTCTTCCATTATCAATAATGACTGATAATTGTGATGGATCTACTAAATCAGCAACCCTATCAATAACTTTCTAAGCATGTCAAAACATGGGATGCTCTTCAGGGTTTCACACAGCACTTAAGAGTGTAAAAAATAAGAATGAAATAGCAGGACCAATGCGAATAGTCTGCATAGAAAAAATATTATGTTTAACTTTTAAAAAACATGAAACAAACCACATAAACCACTGTGATGCGTATATAAAAAAAAGTGTGATTTTATACAAAATAAAAATACAAATGTCCATGACTGACATATGGATATGACTTCAACTAATACAGGTTTGGACTGGAATTTTAACAGCATAAGCAAACTATGATACTATCACACATGCAGGGAACATCTATGAGTCAACAACATCAGTAAAGAACATCAATAAAAGAGTCAGATAAAAACACTAATCCATTCAAGGTCATAAAACATAGTGAAAACCAAAGAGGTCATAACAAAAGCTAAACATTGATTTTCCTATTTCCTAGAGCCTACAGTGCATTCGGAAAGTATTCAGACCCTCCCTGACCAAGGCCCTTCTCCCCAGATTGCTCAGTTTGGCCGAGCGGCCAGCTCTCGGAAGAATCTTGGTGGTTCCAAATTTCTCCCATTTAAGAATGATGTAGGCCACTGTGTTCTTGGTGACCTTCAATGCTGCATAACTTTTTTGGTACCCTTCCCCAGATCTGTGCCTCGACACAATCCTGTCTCGGAGCACTACGGACAATTCCTTCGACCTCATGGCTTGGTTTTTGCAATGTAAACTGTGGGACCTTATATAGACAAATCATGTCCAATCAATTGAATTTACCACAGGTGGACTCCAATCAAGTTGTAGAAACAACCTCAAGGATGATCAACGGAAACAGGATGCACCTGAGCTCAATTTCGAGTCTCATAGCAAAGGGTCTGAATACTTCTGTAAATAGAATATTTCTGTTTTTTATTTTTTATTTTTTTTGCTAACATTTCTAAAAACCTGTTTTCACTTTGTCATTATGGGGTATTGTGTGTAGATTGATGAGGAAAAAATAATGTAATCCATTTTTGAATAAGGATGTAACGTAACAAAATGTGGAAAAAGGGAAGGGGTCTGAATACTTTCCGAATGCCCAGTATATCACTCCACTCTGCCTTTGATAAGATATTCATAGATGTGTTGATGACTAAACACAAAAAGCAAAAGACTGTACAGTAATCTTCCTCCTTATTTTTAGACCAACCTGTTGGTAGGCTCTAATTGCTGTCAGATATCAGGAGCTTTCACACTGCCAATTACACGTCATGGAAGATTATCTTCATCTGGGGCATGAAATGTACTGCCTCTCCCTCTCCAGCTCCCTCTCCCCAGAGCTGCCTTGCCTGGGTGGAGAGCAATGAGGCTGTGAACCAACCGCCAGTGTCAGAACTCTGACGGGCATCACAGACCTCTCAGGTCAACCTACTGTAATACTGAGTTAGCACACGCTAGAGGGTTAATACACTCTAAGAAGGGCTTTTCTTTGGCTTTTCTACAGTGAAACTCGTTAGGGTTTTGGTACAAAGCAAAAAGCTTGTTGTTGCCTGCATACAGCATGCTCCCCACTCACAATGTTTCATTTGGCATAATGTTGTGTTACTTGAACTGCATTGGAATTGCTTCACACTCTCCAACATGTCAAGGAAAGAAAACTATAGTATTTTCCCAATGAATCATCTTTCGACATTTCAATGTGTTATTGGTAAAATAATTTCTGTAGAATATTCATATTCAAGGTCAATTAAATTGTCATGATCAGAATTCTGTTAACTCAAGTGATCCAAAACCTTTTTTTTTAACCCAACAATATTAATGAATAGCATATATTTTAAAAAATATTCAATGATTATTGTGACATACTGTTTGGAAACCTGAAAGTCATATCCAGTCATGATGTAGGCCTACAGACAAAAGTAAGATGGGCCCAAAAATGTTGATCTTTAAAATAACATCCATTATAGCTTCATTGTAACAACAGTGTTGATTAATAACTATTTCAATTTAAATTAATTATAACCATGTATTGTTATGAATTAATGATGGTGATTATGTAATTTACATATTAGGTTATTTGTGAAACATTATACTCAAAGAAAAGCCAGAACACTTGAGCCTTGGGGTGCTTGTGTGTGGGGGTATGGGGGTTGTGACTAAATGTGTAGTGTTAGCAAATAGTGATCTCCCTAAGGATTAACATTAGAGCAGAGTAATGACCTAATGATCAGACCATGTCCTCTCTAATCCCGCTAATTGTTTTCACCAGGTTGAAGGATTTGGGAGCCGACCCTGCACCCAGCATTTACCTCCCGAAAAAGAAAAGCGAGAGGGAGGCGGTACACCCATTTTGTAGTGATGGCAGGATGCTCCAACATGCTGTAACATCCCTAACATCATTAGTCCAGAGCCTAGACCTATGTGCACGGATCCATCATTTATGTCAGTGAGAACATGAAGTAGGCTAAATAGATAAAACTGTGGACAAATGTAAATGAAATGCTGACTGGACTAGATAACCTTGAGTTGTAAATTATAACGCTACCTATAGGCCTACGACATATATTTATAAAAAATTATTTATATGTATTTTCTACGTTTTTGAGAGAGAAAAAGTGTAACCTCAAGTAGCTTAATAGTTAGTCATCCTGCAGTGATAGCCTATATTGTCGATTCCACCAAAATACCGTGATAAATTTTTTTCTCCTGTTAGGCAACTGAGGCTATAACCTATTCCCGGAGGTATTAGTCAGGATACATTTCATGACAATGCAAAATTATTTTTTTTGCTAAAAACGTGTCACCCAATAACTGTTGCTGTGTGTAGGCCTATGTCTGATTAACCTAAATTATTCTAAATTAAATGGCATTGATTGCTCTCAGTTAGGTACCTACCCAGTTATAATCAGAGTTAAGATTTATGTTAATGTCTATATGAGTTTAGTTATTAGATTATTAGTGATTTTTATTCAACTGCTGAAAACGAGGTTACAGCTAGGCCTACACATAGGCTATTACTTTTCAGATCAGAAAGTTGCTTTGCGAGGTTAAAAGCCCAGAAATAACAGGTTTGACGAGAAATTACGTTGTCTCGCAGAGATTTCTCTTGAAACAAGTGACCCGCAAAAGACTGGAGACTCCTAAACCCATGGCCATGACATCAAACACTCTCTACTATTTACACCGCAGCAGGGCGAGCCGGCCACTGCCCAGCGAAGTGAGAGTAGGCTAGTGCACACATGTCAGCGGTGGGGTGGACCAACAAGTACAAGGAAGAGAGAAACCTGGTCGCCGGCGCTCTGCGATTTGTGCTGCTACATGGTTGTTTGCCTCCATTTAAATTACTTGCCTTTAAACATGGTAGTGGTGCGCCAGGCGCCAAGCAGAATCATTTGTTTACAGTGCGCGCGTTGATAGTCATTTTTTATGATGATGTTTAATCCAGACTCGAGGGGAGGTGTCTCGCAGAGCCCAGACAACCTGGCTCCACCGGCCATCTCTCTGGCAATCTTTACTTTACACTCCCTGCGAAACTCACCTGAAGGTAACAAAATGGTTTATGGCCAAGCAAATGAACCACATTTCTTTCCCTGTACCAAGGACAACATGATACTGCATACTTGGAAGATCATAATTTTTCAGACGTGTTGGGGGTTATTGATTTTTAAAGGTGGAGTATTCACTGCATAGCTGCTTCAAAATAATATTTATGGTTGTTATCTTGATAATAATGGACATTAGCAAGCCAATGGATATTTTATTAGCAATGTATTGTCCATGAGCAAAGTTTATTACAGTTCATATAAGCCTAAGCAAGCACAATCAGTTTCACAGGTATGTATTATGGACCAACAGCTATTCGTTTGGAAATTTGGAGAGAGGTGGTAACTTTTAAGAGAGTTTTCTATTATTAAAACCACAATCTACAATATTAATCTCCCCATTCAAGTGTGATTAGACCAATCTCCATAGTAATATAATAAGTGAATATGTAAATAAATAAACTAAGAGCTAAATAAATATCTGAAAATGCCTCCACTTTAGGGCATAACATTGTTGTTGCTACATTATATCTCACCCTTGATGATGGCTCTCGCACTCAAACACACACCTAACATGAATAAAGTCAACCTGGACTCAGGGGTAGACGTAACATAGTAAAGGTAAATCCGGGCCTCAAATCAGTATGATATGTTATGTTTCGTATGGTATGTATTAATTTGTGGATGTCCATCATCCATTTCGATGATATGTTAGGAATTACAAATGTACCGAATTGCAATTTGTGCAATATGTTACGAATTTGCAAAACGTATGATATGTTATGAATTTCAATTTGTTGTGGCTAACGTTAGCTAGGTGGCTAACTCTAACATTAGCTAGGTGGCTAACGTTAGCTAGGCTAGGGGTTAGGGTTAGGGGTTAAGGTTAGGGTTAAGGTTAGGGTAAGGAGTTAGGTTGTTAGTGTTATGGTTATGGGAAGGGTTAGCTAACATGCAAAGTAGTTGCAAATTAGCTAAAAAGTAGTAAGTAGTTACAAAGTGGTAGTTAGCTAAAATGCTAAAGTTGTCTGTGTTGAGATTTGAACACGCAACCTTTGGGTTGCTGGACATTCACGTTATACGCCCACCCACCCATCCATCCACATGCACCCACCCTACTTGCCTTAAGGAACCTTCTGTCTTATGTAACCCTACCAAATGTAAAATATCTTATTAATTCAGTGTCCCGGATTTACATTTACTATGTTACGTCTATGAGACAAGGCTGATAAAACATGATCATTCAATTAGGTTACTTTTAATGCTTGGCTCAAAAGTGTTGATCTCCTAACTCCTCCTAACTCCACCCCTCTTTATATTGTTGCACCATGGGTGTGTGTGTGTGTGTGGGTGTGTGTGTGTGTGTGTGCGTATGTGTGTGTGTGTGTGTGCGTGTGTGCGTGTGTGTGTGTGTGTGTGTGAGCGAGAGAGAGAGGGAGACAGAGAGAGAGAGAGAGGAACTTGTGTGAGTGTAATATTTAAGGTTCACTTTCTATTGATTATTTCACTTTTGTTTATCCATTTCACTTGCTTTGGCAATGCTTTCCCATGCCAGTAAAGCCCCTTGAATTGAATAGAGAGCTAGAGGGGGGGGCATTTTTCCTGATAATGCGGGTCTCCTTTAAGTTTTTCCCATGAATCTGAGCTGTCGCCAGTTCACAAAACCACACTGTACATCGGCACCACGCTACTCACTTCTAATTTGTTGCGCACAAAAGCTGATCCACCCCAAATCCCCACTAACAAACGAGGGGCAGGGAACAAATCATATAGGCCTAATGTTCAATCTTACTCATTTCTCGACTAATTAACTGGAATCCCACCTTATTCTTAATACAGTGACCAATTAATTTGCGATGTATGTCAAAGGTCCAAGGGCCCCAGTAGGTCGCCAGGAACATTTGTGAAGACCTGTGGCTTCACTATGGGCTATGGATCTTATTAGGTGGATGACCCTGGTGCGTAAAGGTTACAGGCTTTTTACTGCCTCGGTTTGAAAACTAATATTTTCCCTAATCGGATTTTAATTGGTTGGTTGAATGGTTTGTGTGCGTGTGTCTTGTATGCATCAGATCCATCCGAATACACACTGACATTTTAACACAGAACTGAATGTTTGCGTTATCTGCACAACAGCACACAACTACAAAGGCCTGGGAATGAGGTGGTGTGTGACAAACCACAAGTCGGGAACATGGCATTTTACCAAAAACTATAAGTTACAGGTTTCACTATCAAATAGGAACAGGACAGGAGACCTACAACAGGTGTTAACATAGGCCCAGAGTTGTATTTCCAATACATTTCTGTAATTGTTTTAAATAGCCTATAGTGGCTTAAACTTATCTGACAATGGCAATTGCTTAAATTGTTAAGGAATGCGCATGCTTGTAAGCACCACATGATGTTAACGCATGCTTGCTATTGTGTCCAGTATAACTTTCTAATGTGTATTTTGAAATGAAATTGTTATTAACTATTTAGGTGTGCATGACAACCAATGAACTCACCATAACAGTCAACTTAAAGGGCAGTCAAATATTTTCCTAAGCAAATATTTTTTTCAACCTTTGCAACAGTTGTTGGAGACCCTGCCCCTCCTATTCTATTTGATGTTACAGTAGATGCTAGTCCAACCAGGTTCAGTTTACGTTCAAACACTCCCCCTCATTACACCAAAAATGTCTTTATGCAAAACATCTGTGGGAACTTCAATAAAGGAAAGCACAACTCCTGACCGCATCCTACTTATGGTTCGGTTGTATGCTCTGACTTTGTAAATATGGCCAGCAGCATGTTTCAAATGTCACAAGACTCAGACAACTTTAAATTTGTAAACGCCAAGTAAAAATAGCCTATAATATGCAGGGAGCCAATGGAAAATCCGGCTGCAATGTGACTTTTACCCAAGTAATGTTCTAAAACTTGAAACAAACAAATCATTAGGCCATTTTAGGATACAAACTACAAACAACCATTTTGTTTATAAAATAACGTGTTATTTATGCAAGAATGTAAGTGTTTAAGCATGAGTAGGCCTCACATTTACAGTTATGTTTGTGGGGGGTGGATTGTTAGCATGAGGCATGCATGGACATATGGTTAATAAAGTGGTGTATGGCTCTGAATTTTAGGATCATGCCTCTGAAATCCCAAAATGAGTCATGACAGTGTTTAAGCAAACATAGACCGAATTTTAAATGCAATGTAAACACATTCAATAGGCCTAGATATATATATTATTAAAATATAACTTGTGAGTTGCTGTTTGTAAATGTCAAAAAAGATTCTCATCTCAAGTGGAAGTAACTGTCGCTTAAATTACTGAAGATTTGGCATAACATATAAACGAAAGCATGTAAAGACTGCTAGATGGTTTACGTTTTCAAAAGTTTTATAAACACAGGAATGAACCCTGCATGCCAGCAGCGCTTCCCAAAGTTGAATCTCTTTGTGGCATAAGGTTCTGAGTTCCTTATGCCACATAGAGTTATGACTATGGGTGTGTATCATCTGCTTTCTTTTATTAGGCTTCTTCGTTATTAAAATGAGCATAACGTTTTTATTAAAACCCATCATATATAGCATTTTTCATTATTGATAACCACTGTTAGCCAATTTAGGCTATACAAATTCATAGATTTTGCTAGAATAGGAAGAATGAGAATATAAACGGTGAGAATATAAACGGTATGTTTCTTCTTGGATGTATAAACCTAAGGCTGGATGCCCAGAGGAATTACCAAAAACATCCAGAAGACATTATGGCTGAAAAGTTTGGAGAGGAATCTATCCAAATCACAGAGGAGCATGTGATGGATTCAATTGACCGCACTCAACCGTTTGAGTTCGCCGCCTACAGTTTAGATTGTTGTTCCCGCTGCTGACAAAACTGTTAATCACCTAGTAACAGAGGGTTTCAGCAAGGGAAGACAAACTGGCAGGCAACGTCCAAAACATTTGGGTTAAACTGCAAACTCTCTACTCAAAATCACGTCTAGCCAACCATGTCCCTAAAACAATTATTGAATGATAAATATCCTAAATGAATCAAGTGTGTTGTAGCCTATATCCTTTACCGTTGGTGGGTGTTGGGGAGAGAGAGCCCCACTGCAAACGGTTGAATGCGCAATGAACACTAAAACGCACACTAAAAACACGAGATGTAGGCCTACAGGTTTTCACCCTTTTTTCTGATGAAGCTTTGAAAGGTTAAAAACATAAATAACTTTTCCAACAGGTCATTTAGTTATTTACAATTAGCCTACTACACCCTAAATAAAAACTTTACTAAAACTTTGTGAAAGAATGAACTGTTTTCCTCCAAAATGTGTTTTGGCTATTTGATCAAAATATGGTGTTATTAAATTTTCTATAGGCTCTCTAGTTCAACCTTTCATTTAGTGAGGACTTCGTCAATTTTTCCCTTTTATCGATTTTGAAGCGCCACGATGTAGGTAAGCCTATGTTGGGCTATATCAGAAAAATAAACATCGTGGTGATTCAAATGAAATAAAATAGACAGTTGAATTGTATAAAAAACACGACTGTATTTAGTTTGGGACACATTTTATGTAGGATTGCATCTATTTCTCTAGTAAAAAACATATTAGTCCTAAAATTACTCTATAGCTCACCATTACTCATATTGTGTCATAACATAGTTAATCAACCATTTCAGCTTATAATAAAGTTGAAAATATCTTACACTTGATCCTGTCACCAAATAATTTATGACATACACATAAATCAGGAAGTTAAACGACAGTATTAATTCTAGAATACAATATTATTCTATCCACTTAGTTTCTCATCAATTCAAAAAAAGTGTATCCTTCATATTGTCATCCATTTGGCCTTGCTTGATTGATATCCAACGGCACATATTCCAAAGAACTCTGCTCTACTGTACACCTAAAATAAATCACAATTTCCAGACCAAAAAACAACAGCTATTGTAGCCATTGGAGTTTATCCAGTTGCCCCTGAAGCCCATGTTGAATGGGCTGGATTAAGGGGCTCAGCACAACAGCCTGGGGAGCTACAGGAGAATCCTCCTTATAATGAACCAGAAAAACCCTCTGAGCAGGTATGCATAGTGCACCAGAGACAGGGGCGGCTAGACCCAACCCAAAGCTGGGAGATTTGGTAAGCCTGGGGGGGGCACTGATACAAAGTCCTCTCCACAACCTTTTAAGGCTGACAAGATATTGGGTTTTCTAGATAAAAACAATAATCATGTTAGTAAGTGATTACTGAATGTATGTGACAGTAAGAGAGCTGTCTGGAATATGCAGCTGAATACAGAATGGTATCTTTCAGACTGGGGTTTCAGGAGGGAAATTGTGACCACTAGGATGCATGTTTAAGACACTGGATTGGATTTAATGCTCAGCAATGTACTTGATATCTACCCAATGACTGGGAGTGAACTCAATACTCTAAGTAAATATTCACTATTCCGAATGGTTGATTCCAGAGCATAAAGACGTATTCTACTGTATTCAAGCCATCCATGGAAATCCGCTATGGTCCCCCTTAGCCGCTCAGACTACAAGGCAATTGCCTTTCTGCCTATGGTTTTTCATTTCAAAGGTCTCTGTCTCCATGTAAATACCAAAACACAGTAATACAATCTGACCCCATTGCACATTTTCCAGAACTATGGGGGGCCCGCGTTTTGACATGAGCCACACTCTTATCCCACTTAACCTGTAGAGAGTACCCACCCTAACCCAATCCTAAGATTTTTTTCTGTAGGAATGCAAGCTTTATGCTGCCCTCGACTTAAAGGCAGAGAGTCTTGGTTAAAGATTCAATGGAAGGGCCCTGTAGGGTCCAGAGGTACTATAAAGCCACACAATCAAGTACAAAGCCTATTGCCATGGCAGAGAACTAAATGGACAGAGGATATCCCCATTAGGCCTTCCTTGTCCCATGCAGCAGCAGGGAACCATACTCAAAAACAATGCACTCCCTCTCCACAAAAAAGCTTAGTCAGTGCAACTGTTCCTCTTGCTCCTCTTGTCTAGAAAAATAGTTGTATATTATTTATTTGCACCAAAGAAAACAAGTGATAGAAAACAATACAGATAAAAAATAAAATAAAAAATTAACGGTGTGCAGGTGTGGTTGGAAGCCCAAGGGCTTATATGAAAACCACACCACAAAAAAACAATATACAATACATAAGTACAAAAATAAAAAAGGTTTGTTAAAACAGATAACAAATCCTACTACTTATAAATGTATAAATGAATTGATCAGTAATAGAAACCTGTGGTGAAAAATATACATTATTATTCAAGCTGGCAAATGACCTGTGGATTGCTGTCTTTTATACACTCTCTATTTGTGTATTGTTTGTAATACTTAATGGGATTCTATCAACAAGTGCAACCTTTTCAGTAGAAAGATCTGAGTTTTGACCATCTGCTGATGAGTGGTGGCAAATAAGGCAAAATAAGGTGTTTCACATGAATGGCCCACATCTGAGGCATTTACCACTGGCATGTACTACACAGCTACAGGGAGTATAGCCTACTAACGTCTGTAGACACTGTACCCTTAATCCACTGCATTAAGTTCCATTGTACATGAAGTATAATTGGGGTATTCCTGCAGATATGACTGAGGTCTACTATTTTCACTGCTTATATTTCAATATGATGATGAAACCATTCAGTCAGAAACCAGCATGTATTGCTAATGTTTTGCAAACCTTCGCCAAGGATTCAAAGGGCATATGTAATGTTTTGTTGTAGTTATTACCTGAATATAAGCGGTTTAGTAAGCAGTTAGGGGGTTCATGCTCTTGTAATATTGCCTCAATATCAATAAATGCTGCCAGACATTTCAACAACAACCTCTCATACTTCAGTAGCAGTACTGAAAGATGTATTCTGTCATATTTGACTTGACTTACATTGACCATTTTACAACATTTAGTAAATATGAAGTTGTAAGTCAAAGTTAAGAGTAGAGCTCACTGCAGATGGACCTCGTCAGTCAGAAGACACAGGTATCCCCAGTGCCTTTTTCTATTGCTCTCTGAACTGAAGTAAATGCATTATTTTTCATTAAACACATCCCTAATTAACTAAAATAGTTATTTATCAAAACATGTAACAAGTTACTGCAAGAATAGATGAGAGAAAGGGTTGACTTGCATAAAAATGACTGACAGGCCAGAATCATCGACAGGTGAGAGTTTATCATGCTTCAAGCAGATTGACTTCGAGCATGGTGCTGATTTTGGAAAGGGCATTTCGCAATCTCTGTATTTGGACCAATAGTCCACATGAATCAATTTGAAAACAGTGATATTACTTACACCTATAGGGTAAATACTACATGTTTACTATGTTGTCATTGCAATACCTAAAGAACAGGTACGACAAATGTATATTGGACGCATATTAATTTCAAGCATTGCACAACCTAATTGACTAAACTTGTGATTTTTCCCCTCCCTATCATGTGTAGTTGTGTCTAAATACTCCCAAACAACAACAACAACAATGTTGCCATCACTAGCCGGCTACCACCCGGTTACTCAACCCTGCACCTTAGAGGCTGCTGCCCTATGTACATAGACGTGGAATCATTGGTCACTTTAATAATGGAACACTAGTCACTTTAATAATATTTACATACTGTTTTACTCATTTTATATGTATATACTGTATTCTACTGTATTTTAGTCAATGCCACTCCGACATTGCTCAACCTAATATTTATATATTTCTTAATTCCATTATTTTACTTTAGATTTGTGTGTATTGTTGTGAATTGTTAGATACTAGTGCACTGTTGGAGCTACGAACACAAGCATTTCACTACACCTGCAATAACATCTGCTAAATATGTGTATGTGACCAATACAATTTGATTTGATTTGATTTGATTCGACGTACTCCATTCTAAGGTGGTGCCATGAAGTCTGATCCCATTTATCATTTACAATCTGCAAATAAAGATGGAAGCAAAAATTCAACACGGGAACCCCATAATAAATTCTGAGAAAGTCTAAGAAGTTTGACTTAATAAACATACAAACAATATACATTACATTGATCCAGTGAGCTATAGCTTTAGTCTCTATAGGTATTATTAACTTATATCCAGTCTTTTGTTTTTCTGACTGTACAGATCACCTAGGGAAAGGACAGTGTGTATCGAGTGAGAGAAAACACTACTTGATAGTTTGTGGGCATTACTTATACCAACAAAATTGCTGGTTTTGTCCAACATAGATAACATTAATTATAAACATTGATAAATAGATAAACATGATTCATTGACTCATCTCTCGAAACAAAAACAGTTATTTTCTCAAAGATTATTACTTAAAACAACAATGTCTATGTCTATACTCTAGCAAACACACCATTAATCAACAGTAGAGCATTTGGACAATGGACCTTTGTATTTAACAGGCTCAAACTACTTAGTATCCCTACAGTCTACACTGACTGGAAACAAACAGAGAGAGACAGTATGGGATTTTGGAGCCTGTTTAGACAAATATATAACTTTTTGCTTGTGATATACATTACCACTGTAGATATGAAAACATTGACAACACCGCCTCATCAATCAGTTGTGCCAGGTATGCATTTTTATTGACACTTGTGAGTCCCTGAGAGCCCTAACCCTGTAAAACTTGATATAGTGTATTGACCGTTCTCTCAGGGTTGCTTAGCTAATTAAGCCTGGAGGCCACAAAGAATGAAAGGGTGCCGCTATGTCAACAATGCTTCCTATTTGGTGACACCTTACACTAAATTGAAATGTGCTGCTAATAGGGGTGAGTGTTTAAAGAAGAATAAGCATGTAATCGGCACAGGCCTGACCTCACACACACAAAGAAGACTATAGACCTATGTGTCCTTTTAAGTGAACAGCATGTTCAGGCTAAGATGACTGAAGGGAAGAGTTTGCCATAGCTTAGTAATCATAGGCCTATAGTTTGATCAATGCTAAATTGTAATTAGGCCTATTGTGTCAGCGGTTATCTCATTAGTTAGTCCAGCTAATATCAATAAATATTGACACCTTACAATACACAACCTATGCTGCCCTCCCCTAATTAGTCATAGAGATACACAGGATAGCTTGGGGACAGTTTCCCTGCTCTGCCATAGCAGCTGACAATAGACAGCACACAGGGTGTCACTCCATTGAGAATAACTAAGCTACACTCACACATAAAGTCTGGGGAACTGGACAGTGGAACTGCAAACTAGTTATCCCTAATAATTGCATTCAAATGTTAAAGATGAACTTCATAAATATAACACAAGGAAACTAGTTTACAAACTGAAAATGAGGATAACCCTACACTGTTACTGAAAACTGTAATTTGAGGTATTATCAACAGTAAAATTATTTGAAACGTTTTACTGCAGCATACTGTAGATGATGGTGCATTGTGGGAATATTGCTTGATTTCGAACCCCACAGAATACAATACCGTACCTTATGTTTAGAGCGTCAAAAACCTATTGACCACTAGTGGGTGCATGATATTGTTGTTTTTGGCTCATTAACATATTTTGAGGCATGCCTTGTAAGAGGCTATATTTGTTGCACCAATTTAACTCCTATGTGGTTATAGTGCAGCATCAATTAAAATGTATAGGGGACAGGATGTGGCAGCAAGTCTTTAAATGTTTTAACATTTTGCCATGTCCTTTTGGTCTGTTTTGCCCTATAGTTGTTGCCAGTTTGGAACCTTTGTTTAAGCCTCTAGAAGTGCAAGTGATATAAAACACAAAATATTCAATAATATGCTGTAATGTGTAAACACTTTACCTAGCAGCCAACCTGCTTGCACCAATCCCTTTCCAAACCGCATTCCGATTACAGCAGCATTTACTTTTTTACAGTATAATACAGTCAATTTTACGGTATTGTACTGTGTGTCATTGCACAGTACTTGCTTTGATACCGTATTTATATTACAGCAGGTGTACTGTAATATAAAATACAGAATTGTACATTCCACTGAGCTGCCTATAAGTTACTGTCAAATTCATGGAAATCCCTTTACAGTGTAGAAACATCAACTCTCCTGTCACCGGGATCTGGAAAGACTTGGGTATGGGGGGCAATCAGACATGCAGTACAGTATGCCTCATGCAACTAACTACCCATGCACTCATACCATCAAATAGTCTACTCAAAGGACCATGTCACCAGCCTCTAGTCATCTTAGATTGCCCAGTCAAATTGACAGTATAAATAGGTGTTTCCCACTAACAATCGTTTTGTTAAAGGATAAAGCACTTTCATGAAATAATGGGTAGCACTAGTTCAAAATCATAGCTCAAAAGATTGACAAGTCCCTATAGTTCAACCTTGTAGGCCTATGATTGGATGGGAAGTTACTTGGTCAATGTTTGGTCAATATGGCTGACCACTGCCACTCCCTGTGTAGTTTACTTGTAAATTAATCCTTAAATATGTGGCTGGTGCAGCTGTCCAGACTTGCGCGTAATGTGCATAATGTCCCTTGAATGACCAGATAAAACCAGCCCGTCTCGATATGTGATCCGATATCACCACCATATTATCACCACCAACAATGTTTTTAGTGGGTTGTATTTTCGAAATATCATTATATCAGACTACACATTGTTATACTAGGTAGTGTGCGTGTGTGCGTGTGAGAGAGAGCGAGAGCGAGAGAGAGAGAGAGAGATAGTATTATTCCCCGCTTTATTCATGTTAACCTGCCCTAAAGTGTGTAAAACAATATTATCCACAGACATAACCACACACTACATGCGCCATGCAATCAGCACACCGAATCACCCTGTCGCTTCACATTCAAGGTTAAATTAATACTGCAATTCGGAGAAAATGTCGACTGATGCTTAATGATGTCAAAATTGGCTATCAAACGCATCACTGTAGGCTAATGATTGTTACAAAGGCTGGTCGATGTGACAGATTAAATCAACAAGAACGATGATATGCAATAATAAAGTGTCAGCAAACATTAACATGATCATGTCTGTAACCTATTGTCATATTATTAACATTGTATAGCCTATATTAACTGGACATTGGGTCGTCGCGCGACAACCGGTCAAAATTCACTATAATTTTTCACGAATATGGTGCTGATAATGGTAGCTTGGCATGTTGCTCAAACATTCCTTTCCGGTGTTGTAGACCGCTACAACGAAGGACAGCGAACAACGGACGATTTCTGTTCATCAAATCAATTCCAAATTATCAAATCAGTGACGATAGATTGTGTATATTAATTCGTCCATATAGCCTACATAGAGTGTCCACGACTTCACACAAACATTTGTCAGTCAATATTTTGTTGACGCGGCCAGACCTGCGGCTCTGACTGCACACGAGACCGTAATTTCTTAAGGACAAAGCATCTGAGACTCTGGCTACTTTTCCTTCGCAGGGTCCCACAGACCGACCGATCGCACTAGTTCTAATGATGTTGACATATTCACATAATATTGACTGAGGCAGTGGTTTTTCACGGCAGCATTTGAGTTTCCAAACACCTTTTTATAAGTCTGAAGTCTGTCCCCTCCACCGACCTGTTAAAACCACGCCTACGAAGCCACACAATTGGTCCGAAAGCGTGAAAGAGCCAATCAACAGAGCCCAGCTTCTCGTAACATGCAACACATCCATACAGTTTGAAGCCTATGGGGCACAGAAGCGCTAGGAATATCTTGGTGCTGGGACCTTACCACTTCTCTGCCGTCAAACGACTCCTTTCTCCGCAAACGTCTTTACTGAAATGTGTGTGTGTGTGAAAGAGAGAGGAAGAAAGAGTGTGCGTGCGTGTGAGGGTGCATGTCTGGAACAAGTAAAGACAGAGGAATTATTCCGCGCTATCGAAATATTTCAACACATTGCTTTTGCAGGAGGACTGAAGCCAATGAAAGCGAATGCATTTTAACAGGAATGTCGATATTGTAGCCTAGACAACAGCAAGAAAAGAACGCAGCAGTCAATTAAAACTTAGTTACTCATCCTTTTTGGTTTAATTCCTAAATTGTTCGCAAGGCAACGCATAGAAAAGTGCTCAACGCCCGTCAATTTCGGAAGATTAATGGAGTGCATTTCTTCATTTCTCATTGCAGACACTCTGTTGGAACTCATAGAAAGACAGTAAAGAAAAGTAATACAAACCAGCAGAACAAAAGTGGATGCTTATTTCTGCAGTGGTGAGAGTGGACTTCTCAAGACTTCTCAACTTGAGACAGTTTTGCTCGTCAAGAAGGCTGCATAGACTGACTATAATATTCAACTAAATAAATCAATATATTTGGTACCTTCCTGGACTTGGATGAGCTTCCTGATGAGAGATCCAGTCATACAAGGAACGAGTATGGCATACCATCCGTTTTTACCTCACCGGGGTCCGGAATTTGCCATGAGTGCAATGTTGGGTCACCATCCTCCATTTTTCCCGGCCCTGGCGCTACCTCACAACGGCTCCCTCTCGCTCCCGAGCGCCCTGGGGAAGCCTATCATGGACCAGCTGATGGGCGCCGCGGACTCCGGCCTCCACTTCTCCTCGCTGGGGCACCAGGCAGCCGCAGCCCATCTGAGGCCTCTGAAGACTCTGGAGCCTGAAGAAGAGGTCGAAGATGACCCAAAAGTTCACCTGGAAGCGAAGGAACTTTGGGAAACTTTCCACAAGCGAGGCACTGAAATGGTTATCACGAAATCCGGAAGGTGAGCGCAACTTTTATGTATTCGAATATGGCATATTTGTGTTCTGCAGTCGAAATACATCAGTCTACATCTTGTTATTATGAAGATCATTCTGATCATCAATACGCTGGCATTCCTCTCGAGTGAATTGATTTATTGATGGGTGCTTGAAACTGGACCTCCGCGAATGGTGGCCAACATTTTGATTTCAAACTAGGGTCATTTCTCGTGGTTACAGGCTGGCTATGTGTGTAAATCAGCTGAATAGAATAGCCTAACTTTGTCCTATCGACAGAATCTGTATGGCCAGATTGCATGGTCATGTAATCTCAACACGAGATAAAATAAAACCCAACCCAAACTATAAAATATACAACACATAAGGCTGTAACACTTTAACTTCTAATGACACAATAAAACTGTGAGCAATTCTAAAATGTACGCTACAAAACAATTTATCGAAGTTTGTAGACGTAAAGTCAGCCCACAATATTAGGCTATAAAACGGAAACATGCAGGCCTAGGCCTAGATGTTATTATAAAAAAGTGTAATAACAAATGTTATTAACACAACAAACGAATAGAATGCGGTACAAATACAGTTACACATTGCATGCTGTACATATTATGCGTTTTTAAATTATTTGTAGGCGGCAGATATTTGTGGGTGTTTTATTTTCTCGCACAGGACTCTGTTAGATTAATAATTTCTGCATGGACTAAATCGTATGGCTGACGCATATACGTATAGGCCTACAACTAAATGTAAAATGTGTAATAATTTAGTATTCGCAGTGTTACATTTTCATTATCATAATCAGTATACTAGCAATGTAAAGATGGCTGCTCCATATGTGTGTATGAACATAGGCTAACAATATTCAGTCACTGTGTAAGGTAGGCCAGTCCACTGTTTTTAAGTGATTTTCTTATTCCATTTCACAGGCGAATGTTCCCTCCGTTCAAAGTGAGATGCACTGGCTTGGACAAGAAAGCAAAGTACATTCTGTTGATGGATATTGTTGCAGCCGATGACTGCAGGTATAAATTTCACAACTCGCGTTGGATGGTGGCAGGGAAGGCCGACCCCGAAATGCCAAAGAGGATGTACATTCACCCGGACAGTCCAGCTACTGGCGAGCAGTGGATGTCAAAAGTCGTCAATTTTCACAAACTCAAGCTGACGAATAACATATCCGACAAGCATGGATTTGTAAGTTCATCTAATGTATGTTTATTTTCTTATTTGCATGCTTATCGACATTTTTGGCATGTATTATAGTTATCATGATTGTTATTAGTATTATCAGAGGTATTATTAGTAGTTGCCTAATATTAATAAGCCCATTAACGTTGCATCTCTGTGGCCATATGGAGCCGAGGGCTGAAAAGGCTTCACCAAAATATGCAGGCCTAATTTCAATTGAATAGGTTTGTGTCCATAATGAATTAGGTTTTAATATTTTCACTGCAACATGTTTCCCAAACTTTTATATATAATGTCAAGCAATGTGGTAATCTACTGCTCAGGCCTATATACATGTATTGAACATTTTTGGTAAATGCATTGTTGGTGAGAGAAATTCAGGAGAATATTCTAATACAGCCATTGCGTCAAGTAGGCTAGGCCTGAACTACGATTGAGTAGGCTACATCAAATGGCTAATCTTCATCAAAAGACAGAAATCAGTGTGTGCTTATCTTTTTTTAAATCCAGAATTCTTTCCTGTTCCAGACCATCCTGAACTCCATGCACAAATATCAGCCCAGATTTCACATCGTGAGAGCCAACGACATTCTCAAACTCCCATATAGCACGTTCAGGACTTACGTTTTCCCTGAAACGGATTTCATTGCCGTAACTGCTTATCAAAATGACAAGGTAGGCAGAATCACATTTTATTCGTTTATTTTCATGAAATAGTTGTATATTTATTTTGCATCCATTTTTTATCAAATAGTTTATATAGCCAATGCTAGCACTGCGCCATTTGCCGTCATAAAATATGAAAGATGTCATATTTATTTAATCTTGTTTGAGTGTTGGGCCTACAAGCTATCGTGTTAGATACATGTAAACGTCATCTCATGCCGTGTTTCCTACTAAAGCAAATGGGTCAGAATTCTCAGGAATGTATGTAATACATAATACTTCATTATATTTAATCACATGGAAAGGATTTGGCAACGACCCAGACTGTGTGTGTGTGTGTGTGTGTGTGTTTGCGAGACAGTGAGAGAGGCAAGGGGGAGGGGGAGTGTGAGAAAGAGAAAGAGAGGGGGAACAGAATGTGCAGTTACTCAGAGAAAATAGCATTTTGATTTTAACAGGCTGCGCTGGTGGTAACATTTAATTCCACATGTGATACACCGCTAATCAAAATCATCTCTCATGTTGGCTCTTTGATATAAGGGAGAAATGTTAGCTAAGTGTTACCTCTGGGCACTTGGGTCAAGCAAAAATGCAGTTAATGTTTGGCAGCCACATGAGTTGAGGAATATTGTCAATCCTGCCAAAATGTGCACGTGGGAGGGGTAGAAGGCGAGAGGAAGTGAGTGGGGGGAAATAATGTCCTCTAAGAGGTTGCCATTCAGTATGCATTGCAGATGGGTGTGTGTGGGTGTGTGTGTGTGTGTGTGTGTGTGTGTGTGTGTGTGTGTGTGTGTGTGTGTGTGTGTATGGGTGGGTGGGTGGGTGGGTGTGTGTATGGATGGGTGTGTGTGTGTGTGTGTGTGTGTGTGTGTGTGTGTGTGTGTGTGTGTGTGTGTGTGTGTGTGTGTGTGTGTGTGTGTGTGTGTGTGTGTGTGTGTGTGTGTGTGTGTGTGTGTATGGGTGTGTGGGTGTGTGTGTGTAAATTAAAAATGGTCTCTTATAGCATCAGACCGTTAGCTCGTCACTAGTTTGAGAATCAATTATCAACGAATTTCCAACCATTCAGATGGTGGCTCAATTATGCAATTTTTACAAAAATATTGCACTAAGATGCGGCAACAATTAGGCTTTCTATGATTTGAAGGTTAACTGTTGAACTATGAGAATAGAAATCGAGGATAAATGTTACTCAATTTACTTCCCCGAAAACTTTCCCACCTCTACGAACATTTATATTTCTTTCAGATTACACAATTGAAAATTGACCATAATCCTTTTGCCAAAGGATTCCGTGACACTGGCAATGGCAGACGAGAGAAAAGGTAAGGAGAAGTAGTAAACTATTCCCTAACTGCACAACTAACATTTTACGATTTCTGTTGTCTGATTTTATAGACACGAAGGCTGACAGTGATCTTAGTGAATTCCAAAATGCGGTACGACTGTCCAGGGGAATAATTTTATGACAACCCCTTCAACCTAAAATGATACTATGTAGTTCACGTTTTATTAATGAGTTGGCTGGCAGAGGTAATAGACATAGCTTATCATGTTGTATTTACACTGTTATGGTTCTCCGAGTGCAGAGATCGAAAGAGCAAAATACAATTTTGAAACGCCCACTCTAGAAATAGTGTGGAGTTATTGATAGTTAACTCTTCAAAAGCTTTTCTTGACCTTTTTGACAACAGTATACAAGAAAATGGTTTGGGCTGTGGGTTATTAGTTGTGCAGTGGGTTTGAATAGATTGACTTCTTCGAACAGACATATGTTAGTTGATAAAATGTTTCTGGATAATCTGCACTCAAAATGAATTGCAGTCCTGTGAATTTGCCTAAACGCAAAGACTGTACATGGCAATCCATGTCCTATGCCTTGAATAAATGATCCGTTGTCTTATAGATCGTTTTTTACAAAATAATAGTAGTTATGACCAATAACCTGTGTGCCTAATGTAGGAAACAGCTGGCCCTGCAGTCAATTCGCTCATACGAGGAGCAGCAGAAAAAGGAGAACGGGACGTCGGACGACTCCTCCGGCGAGCAGGCCTCATTAAAGTGTTTCGGCCAGGCCTCGTCTCCCGCAGTGTCTACCGTGGGGCCTCCCAACCTGAAAGGTAATGGAGCCCACCGCCTCTGCTTGGGTTAAGATTCAGAACTAGGCCTACACTTTCCGCACCTCACAGACCCACGTAAAATAGACACCTACAGTAGCCTATGCTTGTAAAAAAAAAATAGTGGGAGGTGAAATATTTTCCAATGAGTAGGCCTATGCAACATTTTGGATTTAGTTTGAATTCAGTTGAATGTCTTTGGATATCAGTAGGCTTACTGTGTTGAATAATTGCACGACAAATTATATAATTTTATCCAACACCAACAATAACATACAAACTATGTAGCCTAACTTTTATGTAGGCTCATTCTTGTAATTCACATTCACACGATGGGTCTCTCGTGCTAAGAATTTAGCAATGAAATTAATCATACATCTGCCAGAATTATATACTGGATATAGTTTTATTTTTATAAAATAAAATAAACTTTCGAGATGTAGGCCTAGTCACGAATGTCAGTTATCTGAATGACAAAAATCGTTAGAATTGTGAAAACACACCATAGGTTAAAATGAGGCCAATTTGAAGGACATGATCATATGCTAAAGGTTAATTTAAAAATGAAAATAAATCAGTATCCTATGGATTTCAATGTAGCCCAATACATTATGGAATAAGTATTAGGCACTAGCCTACGTAGCCTATAGCATTAGGCCTACTTAGCACGATAGTGTCCTACAGATAATCACATTTACATTTTAGTCATTTAGCAGACGATTTACAGTCAGTGAGTGCATACATTTTCATACTGGCCCCCCGTGGGAAACGAACCCACAACCCTGGCGTTGCAAGCGCCATGCTCTACCAACTGAGCTACAATTACAGCTCATTACAGCTCATTACAGCGCAAACTATGATCCTCCAAAAGAACATGGATTAAAAACGAGGCATATTTGTTTATATGAGATATCATTTTGACCTATACTGATTATATATCTTGTTGTAAATTATTTTTATTTTATTTTATTAATATGGCATCGAAAGTCATGAAGAAATTAAATAAAGTAGGCTATATGAGAATGTAGGCTATCTGAAGAATAAAACTCAAAACTAAATTAATCCTGATTAACTTTGATCATCATGTATCATGTATCACTAACTTTTGACTCATTCCTGATAGATTTCTGCGAGAGTGATGAAGACAGCGACGATGAAAGCAATGGCAACCTAAAGGATGGGCCGGACTCCAGTAAGATCTCAACCACCACGGAGGATGGGAAGGATCATGAGGCAAGCCTGACTAAAGGCCATCAATTTAGTGGCAGTGATTCTACCGGCCGGTCTCGGGAAAGCGCCCCGAGGACTGAGAAGAGCCAAGCGGACTCACGACAGAGCCCCATCACCGTGATCTCCAGCACCACTCGGTCTGGAGAAGACTTCAAGAGTCCAAGCCGGGACCAGCCCAAAGCGGACGAGTGCAGGTCTATAAGCAAGGAGAGCTACATGCCTTTGACTGTTCAAACTGACAGCAGTCCGCACTTAAGCCAGAGTCACATGCATAATTTTGGATTTCAACCGGGTTTCGCGGGACAGCAGTTTTTCAATCACTTAGGGGGCGCGCATCCCTTTCTTTTGCACCCCAGTCAGTTCAACATGGGAGGCGCGTTCTCGAATATGGCTGCGGGCATGGGTCCCTTACTGGCAGCCGTGTCCTCCGGAGGGGTTAGTACCATGGACACGGCCAGTATGGCGTCACCTTCGCAAAGCCTGACGGGAGCTCATGGACTGCCTTTTCATCTGCAGCAACATGTCTTGGCATCACAGGTAAAACCTGTTTTATTACCACCAGCAGTACAGTAATGCCTGTGTAAAACACATGCTATGTGCTCCAGAGTTTTTCGTTAAATTTTGACGAATATACTGGACAATGTAGCCTATGTCATCTTAGGTGTCCTTGTCCCCATTACTTTATGTGTAAATGTCAACATGGTGTAGAAGAAAAATAGTATAATTTCCACTTCGTTTTAATAGCCTAGTTTATTCGTTATAGTGATAAACATCACAACAGGGGCGAGCATAGCCTATTGTAGAACATGGTGTTTTAGCCTAAATAATAACCAAATGTGTTTTATAGGGACTCAAGTTTATTTGGATTTTAGGAAGGTGTGGATATTATTTGTCTCAATTGTTTACAGCATATGTTGGGATTTAGGCAGAGACCACCTAAGCATTACAACAATAGTTTTAGGCTAGTGTTGATGTGAACTCATTAATTAAGTATGTGTTTTAGAGGAACATGGCGAATGAGATGTGCTTAGTGCTTCACTGGTTCGGGGAGGGAAAACAACTTCTCCTAAATACATAACAGATTTGCTGTTTCCATCTACTTTCAAAACACATGTGTTGCAGAAATAGTTCCTTTTAAATTGCTATTTTATGTAGGCCTAGTTAATGAGCAGCATCATATATAAAGAATGTTTATTTGCATTAACAATACATGAACTATTTGCAAAGCTACATAAAACACGATATCACATAGTGGTGGGTCTAGATATCACGTAACACACAAAAAAACTAAATATTTTGTCAATTTGATTCTCGGAAGGTTTTCATCGTTTTACGCGTCGATAGCTTTATATATTGCATATTTTCAGGCTAAATTCAAGAAAATGTATTGGTAATCGGTTTACACCCATCTATGTCAACACCACCGTTGTATAAAATCAGTATAAAGTCAGTACGCATGGCCACAGAAAAGCATAATCATGAAAATCGCTTTATGAGAAAAGTGAAAGTAGGCCTACACAGCCTTCAAAACATTTCCCGTGAAGCGCATGTGTCTGGATTCATTATTCACACTCACTCACTACATGACCTCATTTCAAGATATAGGCCTACATAGACAGTGGTCAAGTACATTGTGAACAATTTAAGTGTAGCCAATTTTCTCTGTTTTGCTGTGTTATTATGGTGAGTAAAAGCTAGCGTCTGTTAAATGACTATTGTGCATAGTTCTCTTCATATCCTTCCCCTCCTCTCTCCCCAGGGCCTGGCCATGTCTCCATTTGGGGGCCTGTTCCCTTACCCATACACGTACATGGCAGCAGCCGCGGCAGCCTCCTCCGCAGCCGCCTCCTCTGTCCACCGACACCCTTTCCTGAACGCAGTGCGCCCCCGTCTCAGGTACAGCCCTTACTCCATCCCTATGAGCGTTCCGGACAGCACTCTGCTCACCACAGCCATCCCCTCCATGGCGAGCAGCGCCGCCGAGATGAAAGGGGACGGCATTGCGACGAGCCCCGTCTCCGCCACCCTGGACTCCACCTCGGAGGTCACCAGCCGGTCGTCCACCATATCGTCCGGCTCGGTCTCCCTGTCCCCAAAAACTTGCTCTGGGAAAGATTCCATTAACGAGTTGCAGAGCATTCAGCGTTTAGTCAGCGGACTTGATTCCATACAGGACAGGTCACGAAGCGTGTCCCCATAGATTCTAATGTTGTTGTTTTTGTTGTTGTTGTGATGATCATAAAAGGACGATGAGGATGAGTACGACGATACCCTTCTAGCGAATGCGGGTTTAGAAAACTGACCTATTGAACAGTTTAGATTTTGAAATGCACTTTGGTTAAATACACATCTCATATGTATATTTCTCTTTTGTTAAATTAAACAACACTTTTGAATTTTTCCTGTTATTTGAATACCATACAAGTATTGAAACTGAAAGGTTGGCATGGATAATACTCACAGATCTATGATAAATTGCTGCTGTGTGATGTCCTACGTATACGTTTGTTTTATGTCTAGTTACTGAGGTAACGAAATTTGTTTGATTTAATGTGCACTCTGAATTGGTTATAATTATTTGAATTCACTTCCCTTTATCTTATAAAGACTGCTGTGTTTGATGTATTAACTGCATAACTATTTGAAGCATATCATTATGCTTATGGAGGTAGGTGACACTTTGCATGCCCTACAAAACGCTACATGTCTCTTTTATGACTGTCTGTTTGTTGTTATGATTTATTTTCACGACCAAATTCAAATGATACGAATAAGGATAAAGAAATGCTTCAGGCTGATCTTAAAACCAATCTGGAGGAAAAAACGTTTCAATCCCTCCCTTTTTTTCTAAGGAATCAATCAATTGGTCTTCGGTTATTGGTTTTACAAACGAATTTCTCTGTATGTCAATTTATAAACGCAGGATTATCCTACGGAAATCCATTTACTGGCACTTGTTTGAAGTAGGCCAAAACAGAACCGAGGTTATAAGCTTCATGTGCGAGTGGTTGAGACTGTCCTAAAATCGCATGCCGAATCCAACATAAGTATTCAACTGGCAAAGGGAATCTGAAATACAATTGAAAAGGTAATATTGATTATAAATGTAAATAGTGATATATACAAATATTTATGTAATTATTTCATATTGATATTGATATTGCGTGTAAATACAACGGAGTAGTTTGATTTTAGGGATCTGTCCTTAATTTATTGTCGATACCTGTATAAAGATAGTTCGTGGTCTTTTATCCTTGTTTTGCCATCTGCATTGTATATCGCCCTGAATACGGATTTACCTGTACCCCAAATATCCACAGAGCTAGTTATTTTAGCGGACACACTCATGTGCCATTGTACCTTTAGCCTACCTGTTGTCTCTGTGTGTTAAGTGTTACTGTCCCGACGAATGACAGCGAGAGCACACTGCACCAACAGCTTTCTGAAAAGAAATAAACATTCGTCTAGGTGTGTGTCAAAATGGACGAATTTTCTGTTTAAAAATACATTGCAGCCTGATAGTAAAAGTGCTGCATCTTATTGAAATATGAAGGTTCCTTTTGTGTTTATAAAGTTGTCATTGGGTTATGTTGTATTCGATTTTTGTCTAGTTTACAACATCAACGATGTGTTCTTGAAAGTGTCAATAAAATATTAAAATGCAGTCTCCATACGTTTCCATGTGTCAGTTTCTTTAGGCCTACATTAGATTATTTATACTATGATGTAAACTATATGGATAAATACTATGTGATGTAATTGCTCCAACCACATTTGTGTTGATACTTCTCTATCATGCAGTCTGGCATATCCAGTCTTTCTCTTTCCACACTTTGTCCACTTTAGCATTTGGGGATAGAGGCGTCGAGACAATGATCAAAGAGTTGAGAAATGTTATTAAGATAACCTGAGAGAAGGCAATGGGATCCTCTCAACCTCAGCTATGATACCTGGAATTCCTTCCTGGACGCAAGACCGCGCCAGAGTGAGTCATTGTGCGCGTGTGTTTTATGGGCCTGCTGAGAAGCCTATTGACTAATTGTTTATTTCGGCCAACGTGAACCCTATAGAATGTAAAATAACTTGATTGTGCTCTCCATTGCGACTAGAGTCATGAGTTTATTAACTTCATATCTTTATTTGTAAATTGTATGGTTAATAAGTAACGACTATGGCGCTAGGGAATAGGAGTAAACATGACACTAAGTATCTCAATTGCTCAGTCTATAGCTCACCTGGCGCCTTCGATATCTTACACGACTTTATTGCACGGAAGGCGGCATTGCGTCTGCAATAGGCTAATGTTGAACAGGATTCTCACGTTGATATGCCAGACGTAACGCCACCTAGTGAACACTACACAAACTACACAACTACATGACAAAGCACTGCAGAATTATTACTTTGAACAGGGTCAGTGCTATCGGGGATCCATGGGACGTCCAAAGTCTAAACCCTAAACCTAACCTCAACCCCTACCCTTCACCTAACGTTAACCCTTACCTAACCCTAACCTTGACCCTTACCTTAAACATTTTAAATGTTAACTTCAATGGGGGGTAGGGATGTCCCAAGGATCCCGGATAGCACGGACCTTTTGAATACTGTGGACTATGACCTGATGAAGCCTACCTTGGTGTGCGGTGACGATATTATTCAACCAGATTTGGAACATTGGAGTAGAGAATAGTTTACAGCAACATTTTTGCCAACTGAGATTAACCAAACCTTTGCTAGATGTGCGGTTTTCTTGAAATGGAGAGAGAGTTGGCACAGCCAAAACAACCAAAACAAATACAACACAATAGGCCTACAAGAATGGAGAATTAGCAGATGAATGTCATTACAGTGTGTTTATAGTAATCATATATAATATCAAATCTGTCACACTCAATGCTTTGTTTATGCCTTTTGACGGTAGAAAATTAGAGGTGAGAAAGAATGTAGGCCTACTGCGCTTTTTACGCATGGTTCATGTTTTATTTGCCATGAATTTAGAAGCCTCTAAACACCTAATGAATGATAAGCCTACCTCGACTCGTTTCATTGTCCAATATTGGTCATAAACTGAATCGATTGCAGTGTTAGGTTCTACATTTGGATTTTGGACCTATATTTCGAGTTATCGGACAAGGGTGAAAGCCTCTAGGAGGTGCATTTCATTATATAGGCCACAAAATTATATAGGCAACAACTGCAGTATCCACCCCGACTTAACCCTCTTTTTCTCATTCCCTCTCACGTTCTCTCTCTCTCTCTCTCTCTCTCTCTCTCTCTCTCTCTCTCTCTCTCTCTCTCTCTCTCTCTCTCTCTCTCTCTCACACACACAAACACACACACACACACACATACAAAGAGTAATAGGTATTTATATTATCAATATTAGGCGCATGCAGTGTAGTGCAAATAATAGCATAATCTTCCACAGCAAAACACAAGTGTGCCAAACATCTATCCATGTGGATCCATTGTATTTATTCGAGGCAATTGACCTGGGATATCACTTTCAATTCTCTGCGAATGGGGTCAGACCTTGGGAGAGTATCCTTTAGCCATCTCTGTTACATGCATTTAATATAATAACAGCTCCATTACTCATGCACCTGCCAGCTTGGGCGCAGTTCTCCCGTGTCCTTGTTAACACCATTTCCATCGCAGGGCTCATGCGACTTTGCTCCAATAAGCACCTGCTAGACGCGTTTAGCGCGCGGTACTGGTTGCTCACACTATAGCGCGTTTTAGAACAATGTCATTACAGTTAATTCATACATAGTACCCATATATTGTGTATGTTGTGCCTTGTCAGTATGTCTTATGATGTCTCTATTTCTTATTGTCATGTATGTTATGCCATATGGTGCAGGACAATAAAATATGAAATACTTTTCTATAGCTAGGCCTATGTGATATTGGTCAACGGGATTGAGATGTCCAGTGCCCCAGAGACCTACAAAATAACCAGGTGTTTCACAGGCCCACAGTCTGGTATTAGCTTCAGTCAGTGTAAACTAGGCTATAGTCCTCAGATTAGAGTTTGAGTGGGTAAAAAAGCATGCCACATTGTTATACCGCCACTCTGTGGCTATGCAATGAGACTTTGGTATTACAGAAAGTCAATGATTTACAAGTCAATTACGTGTTTTTATTCAAAAATGATTTATTCTCAATTAAAAAGTAATTAAAATCGAGTGAAAATATACAAATTACGTAAATTATTTATAGATGAACATATAGGCCTACATGTACTGATAGAAGTTGCTATACAAATGTCATGACAGAACCACACATTTTGCATGGTGTCTGTCTCCCTCATCAGGTAGAACTGGGATTTCCCATAATACTGTGGCTTTATTTTGGTTCTGACTTCAGCATGCGCCGCTGGATTGGCCTTTAGTAAACCACATACAACACGAACTAGTCATGGTCATCTTGTGCTCATGAGTAAATGTGTAACAGCTGGTATCACTGTCCCCAATGCATATCATTAAAGTTATTCAGCCTAACATTGATAGTTAGACCTACACAACTGCCATAAAAAGCCCTACAACATTAAACAATAAGAATCACACATTTTGTACTCAAAGATGACATTTGAGAACAGATTTTTACACTGTAATATATATTTTGAATGACACTTTTGTGTGTTTTTTTTGTGTTTATACGAATGATAACGGTATATTTTGCAATCTCAAGGAAGTTTATTTGAAGTTGTGAATGTTTCTCTGTACATTAAGTAAACCCAGCACAAACCACACTCGCACATATTATTGTTTCCAATGATTCCTTAAATGTTTACTGGTTGCCTGCCGTAAACGTAAACCATCTTTATGGCATTGCTGATTGATGATTCACACTTGCGCACAGAGACAAAAGCTTGCCATTCATTTTGTGTGATTCACCCACACGTCTGTCAACACACACATATGCGAGCACGCACAAGTACACACACTGGAGCTACAACACTACATTTGTGGCCAACATGAGAAACACAAACAGGTTCTCTCTCCCTCATGACAACAGCTGTTGAGGGATCATTTAGATACAATATATATCAATCATCACTAGTGACTCACCCAGCCCAGTCCACTCAGCTACATTTGGCAGCACATCAAAATAGAACTTTCACTGATATAAACCAAGATAAGGAGAATGGAATTAACCCCTTAAGGCCTAGGGTCTAGAGGAAGTTGTGTTGTGTTTTCACATGTCTGACTCTTTCCACATGTAACTCCTTGAACCTTTTATACAGTATAGTTCACCATGCTATTTTTGCTTTGGCTGACAAAAAGGAAACAGTCAGAAAACATTGACTAAATTAATGAGAACCCAATTTACATTGATGTAGGTCAAAAAAAATCGAGATTCATATTTGTTTAAGAACATACATTTTTGAACATTTTGAAGAAACATCATAAAACTGTTGTAAAGGAATCTTAATTTCAACTAATGTGTTCAACATTCACAAGAGAGGCCTTTTCCTGAAGCCTTAAGCCCTAAGGTGATAATTTGTGGGACACAGTCTTGACAAAGCAAACAAGGGTAAATAGTGATAAGCAATGTTCCCTCTAATTTATTTTGGGCACTGAGCAAATTTCAGGTCTGCTGAGCGCGAGTTTACTGTGAACACTGAGGCTGTTTGATCATAATGTAGGCCTACCAGAGTGGCCTACTATCAAAAACAATGGAGAAAATGCATCCCACAACATTTAAACATGGAAATAGCTGTCTATCATTCAGCCAACAGTAGCAGGCCTACATTCCATGAGACTTTTGGAGAGAAAAAAAACATGCAGGGCTTGACATTAACCTGTTTATCCACTTGTCCTTCAGACAAGGAGGTGACTGAAAATGTTGTTGTGTTGTTGGATGCAAAAAAATCCATTATTATTCCCATACCATTATTACAGAGAATCAGACAAATTATGCTACCCTCTACCTATTGGCTACTTAGCATATTCAAGCCTGTCTCAAAATACAACACTGTCCCTTTAAGACAAGAAAGAAAGCTCTTCACCTGACTGGCTTTTCATAGATGTCTAGAAATGTATACCTTTTGTGCTCTTGTAGGAAGCAATCACTCCAGTATTGTTGACTACAAATGATCTATAACTGGGCTAACAACTCACTAACTAGCAAAGGATATGAACAAAATGTGCACATGTGGCTACATACAGTTCTCGCTTTGATCTCAAAACAACCGCATCTACTCACGACCGCTCATGCTGTAAACATAGTCCAGTTCAAAGTAAATGGCACAGATCCATATAATATAATATTGGTCAACGGGATTGAGATGTCCAGTGCCCCATTATGGCAATGGTCTATTTAAGCAACAAGGCATGAGGGGTGTGGTATATGGCCAATATACCACGGCTAAGGGCTGTTCTTACGCACGTCGCAACGCAGAGTGCCTGGATACAGCCCTTAACCGTGGTATATTGGCCACATACCACAAACTCCCGGAGGTGCCTTATTGCTATTATAAACTGGCTACCAATGTAATTAGAGCAGTTAAAATAAATGGTTTGTCATACCTGTGGTCTACGGTCTGATATACCACGGCTGTCAGCCAATCAGCATTCAGGGCTCGAACCACCCAGTTTATAATTGCATATACTCTAGGCCTACTGCAGCTCTGATTGTTTATGTTGCACCAGTCTGTGTAGATTACAGTCTGAGTAGTGCGTGTCAATGCAATAGAATCCTACTCTGATGCGTTCTGCCTACAACAAAATCTCTTGCATAGTTCGTTTTGTTTCGGGATGTTGCATTGAAAGTGGCTAATATTGCGTTGATTCGACCACAGTAAAGGGAAACGTTGATAGTGTTAACAGGGTAAACTCTAGAACAGTGGTCACCAAACTTTTCTGAGTCAAGATCACTTTGAATCAAAATGCAAGCCGAGATCTACCGCTCAGATTTTTTTTTAACATGACTTAAAAAACGTAAGCCTATGCAACATTAACCAATGAAAAACAGTACTCTAGCAATGAGGTTTGTGCAGTAAGCTATTGGCCTAATACATTATCACCGCATATTGGCTTTGCTTGAATTGCCCTGCCAAATCATTTTTGTTCAGACCATTTTTACAAATTATATTTCAAAATTTGAGGTAGGCTATATGATCACCCAGGTAATAGATATGTTGTTGTATTACTTGTGAAGCACAGCTGAGTGAGCATACATTTAAATAATTCGCTTTTTATTTTTATTTTATTGGGCTGATGGTGCCTGCATCTGATGGTCAGTCTCAGCGGAGGGAGATAGCAGCAGACTGAGGGTCCGCCTCTCAACATCCCTCCGCTCTCCCTTTCCTCCGCTGACACTGACAAAAAAGGGACACCATCTTCCAGATGATGGCGAAACTCGAGTCGCACTGCATTAATTCACAAATTCATGTTGTTACTCCTATGAACAGAGAAAGTGAAATATTCCTCAATTTAAAAAAGACCCAAGCCGCTAATAATAACAACGCAAGCCTATACACTTTCCTACTCATTAATTACTGCTGCAGTGCTTGTTGTAGCGCTGAGTGGAAATAGGAAGAATGCGCATTTTATGGCTTATAAAAGTGTTGAATACAAAGTGTTGACAGTGCTGAGTAAAAACTTAAACATGAACTCACTCATAAAAACAACATATCTTTGCTGTATTCGTTGACAATCTCTCTCTAGTCATTGTTTTAAACGTTGCTGTAGCTATCTTTTATGCCTACGTTACTGCAGACACGGCCATCCGATTGGCCAGCGGTAGACCTATAGTGCACTTGATTTGCTCTCTGGGCCCGCCGGGAAGGAAGAGTTTGTACCTTCAGACACATGAAATTGTTCAAAATGGCAACAGTTCGCCTACCCGACGCGCAGGGCAGCTGAATCGGGTGCACCTACAGCCAACCGTGGGAGACGAATAACAAAAAAATTGTAATGCAAGGCTTTATCGTTGGGTTTTTTACAGAAATGTTTGGCGATCGACTAGGAATGCCTTGGAGATGGACCGGTTGGTGACCATGCACTGCTCTTGAGTTTAGTTTAGTTCAATCTCATTCTTCTCTCTGTGGGCTGATATTTCTGCGCAGCTGTCCCGGGGGAGCTGCGCGGCAGTCTCGGGCTACTGCACGCGCGCAGTTTATAGGGAAACTTGGTGATAAGTGGTAATGTAATATGGTGTTCTATATGTACAGAACACTGTTATGCAACTGATAGTACTCCTTGCCTTACAGAAAAAAACTGTGCTAATGGGCGAAGTACAAGAACATCAGAGAGAACATGACGTCAAAGCTCAAGAGTTTAAAGGAACAGAACTAGCGATATGTAAACGTAACCTCTAGATATCAGTATCACTGTCTATTGCACAAGTAGGCCTATTACCCCATGACGGACATGGCGGAGAAAGGCTTTGGCGATTTACACGATTTCCTGTGCATAACATTAGTTTCTGAATGTAAGGCCATAATTACAATCACAATAGAAAATATGAAGCGCCATTGTTCCTCATGATATCCTATGTACTCAGCAGCACGCTCATGATCCTTCTGACCTACCTTAATAAGCTGATGGCATGGCTGTTGGCACACCAGGAAGGAAAACGTCGCATCCATCTTTAAGTCATACCTGACATAAATCAATCAATGGAAAGAGTAAAAAATAATTGTCACAGATATGCCAAACAAAATAATTTAAAAGATCTCAGCAGAAGTGGCTCAGGCTAGAGTCAATCATAGGTAATTGTTACCAAAGAGACAGTTGTTCTATTTATAACGTTTTTTACATTGTGAATGAATTGTTTAGACTGACACAGTTCAACTAAATGTCACACCTGCTTGATTCGCCAGAGTAATAAAAAGTATATTGTGTTATGCTGATTATACGTATTTTCACTAACAAGTACAAAATGGCAAATTAATTTGTTATTGTGGGTAAGTGGTTTCTTGTTTTGGATTTTCTTTCCCTCCTAAATGCAACCAGGGAAGATAGCTGAATTGTTCTGGTTAAGTTGACATCTTGAATTCATAGTAATGTGATGTATAATGAACATCTGGTATCATGAATTCCTCAGGTAAGCAAAACCAAGAGAAAAAACATAACTTTTTCAGAGTTTAAATATAAACCAGAGAAAAAATATAAATTGGCACCTATAATTAGTGACTCATCTTCATTTTCCTCAATCTTACTGATGAGTGACGACACATGCAATCTTTTCCATCTGTGCCTGTCAGCCACCTCATAATTGCCAGCCAATTAATAGAGACATAGCAATATCAGACAACTAGAGGGATGGAATTGATTTAGTGCCTAGTATGGAACAATATTTTGAATGACAATGAAATGTTGAAAACAGGCTTTATCCAGATGCAACAATGATAAATTAACTGAATTAAAGCTGGAAACAAATGTGGTTATGGATGGTGTAAAGGAGAGGCCTTACACCAGGTCACTGAGTTACCAACTGCTTGGAGCTAAGCATGATTATTATGATAGATCACAGTTAGTTATTGGATAGAATAGGAGGCCACCATTGAAATTCAGACGCCTGCACTTGGTATTACTATGTCAGACAGTAGGGGGCAGCATTTGCCTTGCTTGGTCACAGTAAATATGACGTGGCCTATAGGTCACGTGTTCTAAGTCTAGAGCTGCAAACCAAAGTAGCAAAACCTTTGGTCAATATCCCACTTCAAGAAATACTTTAATTCAATCAATTAAATCCTGGAGTCCTGACATTATTATTGTCTCCATGCTTCAAATATACTACATAAACACCTAATATAATTACACTAAGTGGCTGGATGAGATTACTTACATGAAAACAATGTAAACCCATTTATGATACAATTAAACAAAAACATGAAGTAGTAAAAGGGTTTAGAATTAAAATAATTGGAATCAGTAACGCTTGTGACTCATTAGTAATACCACCTTAAACCACATGGTGGAGACATCAGATTGAATTCAGGGTCCCAAAAAGTAATTCAAACATTTACTATTTTAACGCAACAGTCTCAGTCTTAATATCGTGTGGATTGTCCATGAATCGGTGTATACATATTTTCCAGATATCTGTTTAAAAACACAAAGTCGGCTCATGTTTGGAATCTAATCCACTGGTTCTCAAATCCATTATGGGGACCCTCATTTTTGTTCTAACCCACTAACTCAATAAATCAAGGGTTTGGTGATTGGTTGAGTAGTCGAATCATGTGTGTTAGTGCTGGGCTATAATAAAAATGTGTACACCCTGAGGGTCCCCCAGGAATTCATTCAGAAACACTTATCTAATCTACCCATCCAAATATATATTTTTTAAATTCAAGAATTACTAAGAATTTTTATCTTGTTAAGCCTTATATGTCATCTCTATTATTTTTGGAGGATTTATTTTACTCAACATAATATTTTTTTACAAACAGGAAGTTTGGGGTAGCCTACACACCATTTCCTCATTGCAACATCAAGAAATAAGTGACATTTCAGATTACACGCATGTAACTGCATCATTGCATTCAACATTTATGTGCATTGCATGATGTAGGCCTACAGTGAATGTACATTTCACATTCAACCAGTTAAATGTAACTAAATGTAATCGAAAAGGTAATCTAAAATAATCTCCGAAAGTAACTAGTAATGCTGCATACTCAAAGAAAGGTTAAAATCTCACCTTTCTGGTGTAGTCAATTTTGAGGACACAAGGTCAAGTACACAGTCCAAATATGATAAAAATATAAAAATATTTTATATTTCCTATTCAACAAAGCAGTATGAATAAGGCTTGAAATGACTTGTATGCTTTCTAAATATAGCATAATCAAATTATAAAACTACTAACTAAGATTTCACCTTCAAAATAACTGTAAAATACATATTTGTAGGTTTAGTGTTAGAGAAAATGTGCATCTTTTCTAAAGGTCTCTCTTGATCAAAAGGTCTGCCCCCATCACTGTGGAAATACAGTATCACAGAGCTCTAGGTTCCTGAACTCGTTAGGAACTTGCCTTTAGTCTCATATTAATCTTGTCCGTGTATTTTAATTTTTTTAAATGTTCAGTCATTTAGCAGACGCTCTTATCCAGAGCGACATACCGTTCGTGAGTGCATTATTATTATTTTTTTGACAAACATAAATTGTTTTTGTTTAAAATCTATGAATTCTTTCAGATTAATGTCTATAAATCGATCTCTGAGTGTGCTACCTTGAGGGAACCACTCTCTCCTGCTGCTCTACAATATAACGATTGCAGGCATGTGCTTCGTCCGTGGCTGTGATGTAGGGTTCAGCCAGGAGTTGATGAACAGTCAGAAGAGCGAATTATATGGTGGGAGGGACATCCTTGCTTCAAGAGGTTTCAGATTTCACATCCTACGTCACACAGGCTCAGGAAAAATACTACTGTGTCCGTGGGAACCAGGGCTAATGCTCAATGCAAGCCATTTCGATCTACGGGATCCACAGATCGATTTATAAGCGAACATGTCGGTCGGCATTTGTAGATGAGCTGCTGGCAATGATAGAAGGCAAATCTCCATCTCCTGAGAGGTCTAATAGTCTCCAGCATCAGCAGCACTTCATACACAACCACTGTTTGCAGTTTAGAGGGAGTCATACCACACACACTGACACACGCACACACCCACACACACACCCACACACACACACACACACACACACACACACACACACACACACACACACACACACACACACACAGCTCTTTACCATGAAAGTAATGTGAAGTGTGTGGCACAACAACAACCTTGGCCTTTCATCTTCCACCTTCAATCGATGACAGATTCACTGGACTTCCTTCTTTTCAAGGAGTAATGAGCATGTACTTTTGGAATAAATATAATTCACAGACTCTTAGTGTATTTCAATTGTCTGAAATGCTTTGAGGGATGCTTATGTTCAACAGAGATCCCTCCAGAGTTAGGGTATGGGTTTACTGCAATAATATACACTGAACAAAAATATAAACAGAACATGTAAAGTGCTGGTCCCATGTTTAATGAGTTGAAATAAAAGATCCCAGAAATGTTCCATACTCACAAAAAGCTTATTTCTCTCAAATTTTGTGCACAAATTTGTTTACATCCCTGTTACTGAGCATATTATCCTATGTCAAGATAATCCATCCACCTAACAGGTGTGGCATATCAAGAAGCTGATTAAACAGCATGATATTCACACAGGTGCACCTTGTGCTGGGGACAGTAAAAGGTCACTCTAAAATGTGCAGTTTTGTCACACAACACAATGCCACAGATGTCTCAAGTTTTGAGGGAGGGTGCAATTGGCATGCTGACTGCAGGAATGTCCACCAGAGCTATTGCCAGATAATTTAATGTTAATTTCTCTACCATAAGCCGCCTCCAACGTTGTTTTAGAGAATTTGGCAGTACGTCCAACCGGCTTCACAACCGCAGACCACGTGTAACCACACCAGCCCAGGACCTCCACATCCGGCTTCTTCACCTGCGGGATCTTCAGGGGTGCGGAGGAGTATTTCTGTCTGTAATAAAGCCCTTTTTGTGGGGAAAAACTCATTCTGATTGGCTGGGCCTGGCTCCCAAGTGGGTGGACCTATGCCCTCCCAGGCCCACCCATGGCTGCGCCCCTGCCCAGTCATGTGAAATCCATAGATTAGGGCATTTATTTCAATTGACTAATTTCCCTATATGAACTGTAACTCAGCAAAATCTTTGAAATTGTTGCATGTTGCGTTTATATTTTTGTTCAGTATAAGTGAAACACTACAGAAAGTACAGGAACAGTTAGGGACGAAATGTGGCGATGCCGTCAAATTATGTAAGCAACACCACCCACATTTATCCCCCCCAAAAATCCAAGCAGTCCCTTTACAAGTCAGAATGTTGAAAAAACTTCATTTTTACTCTGCCGATTGTCCGTGGTGTTGGTCTTTCAGTTGGTCAAAATGTAAGACAAAATATCCACAGGAAAGTGTTATTAACCTGACTTTAAAAAAGCGGGTCTCTGTGTGTTTGCTTATGATCAAATGCACATGCACAAGATGGAAGTCATGTGCACAAGATTTAAGTCTGCATGTGTTTACATGGTTTTGTGCATGTGCCAGGTGATATAACTGTCAACCAGTACTGGCTCTCTAAAAAGTCGGGTAAACATACTTTCCTTTTGTCTCAAATTTCGACCAACCACACAGACAACCCGTAGAACAATTAGGCTAACAATTCAGTTCAGGCTAGCCTAGTGCAACTATTTTCATCAAACATTGTTTTGTGCTTGGTTTATGTGGGTAGCCTAGCCTGCTTTACATGTGAACTCATGGATGTTCACTGCACCACAGGAGGTTAGTGGCACCTTAATTGGGGAGGACAGGCTCGTGGTAATGGCTGGAGTGGAATTGGTGGAATGGTTTCAAATACATCAAACACATGGAAACCATGTGTTTGATTCCATTCTATTTGTCCGTTCCAGCCATTATTATGAGCCGTCCTCCCCTCAGCAGCCTCCACTGCACTACACTTACAGGCAAAGGTGTTCCTGGATTTCAACGTTTACGTTTTCTTCATTGTTAGGGTTAATCCCCGCCAAAATCCGAAGTTCAGTGCCAAAATGACAAGCACTATTGGTTATCTATAGTGTTGTTTCTAGTGGTTTTTAGAGGTTTTTGGCGCCTATGTGGCATGTTGATTATTTTTTCTTCATATTGGAATTTGGCTCTAGAGTTTGAACAGTTTCAGGTACAAAATATTATGACCCCATTCCAAAAAAGCTATGACTCGAAGGAACACGTATGTGCCTTCTGGTTGGTACTCACAAGGACTCCTTAGAAGGAAGTGTGACAGAAATGCACCTAATGACTGGCAGCTGAAATGACATGGAACGACCCACTAACCACGTTCTAAACTGATGATGAAGATTTCCTGGAGCACTATGTCACTTGCCCCATCTTTATTCAGGGAAGGAGTTGATTAAATAAGCATGACCACGCTCGTAAGATGAAGATGAAGTCCCCCTCAACTACCCTATTGGCCTATTGATTGTGGGGTTCAAGTTTGTCCTAAATCAGTTGTTCAAAGCTAAATCTACCTGGAGTTTTGGGGTAGTGAGGGTTGATTTGGGTTCTGGAAATGTGAAAGGTTGTGCAGTGAGGTCCAAACAGCCCTGACCCCTAGGGGGACGTGAGCGACAATGTCCCCCAGACCCTGAATCCCTGTAAGGACTGCCTAAGCTGGACCAGACCAGACAGACCAAACCAGAAGTTTCCCATCCCATACCACACCAGAAGGTTCCCACGCAACTCACCTTACTCAGTTACTGTGTTCTGTTCTGCTGAAATCTCTTCACAGTGTCTTCAAACAGGACAAATGGGTAGGCACCATCCAATGTAGCGTCCAAAGCAACATTCAGGTCAGGGCTACATCCAACTCATATCTCAGTTGTTCATAGTTTTCAAGTAGGCACCATATGCACGTGGTATTTAACTATTGACTGATTGATAACTGAATACTTTTTGTGATGTATGCAGTGCAATGTCTGCTTTCTCGCTTGATTCTATTGACATCGATTTTGGTGCTGTCTGTCTTTTCTCTTTTTCACAAGCCAATGAACTAAGAGTGAAAGGCCAATAGATGGCAGCAGAGTACATTATATGTAAAATGATGTCCCATAATTAAGGGGGAAATTATGTCAGAAGATCAAATCAAATGAATTTAAATGATGATAGGGAAACAAGGAATTTAAAATATGCTTGTAATTAATAAAATTGTAATTACCGGTAATATTGTTATGATTAATAATGTTATTATTAATGTAGGGATCCCCATGTTTGATTTGAGCATATCTGACCCACAGCTGCAGAGTTCCACTGAGAGCCAGATGAGGGAAGAGGAGGGCTGTGAAGGAGAGGTTGGGGGTAGAGAAAGGGATCAGGAAGTTGGAATGTGTTCCCTGTGTGTGATGTGATTGTTAGCAGAAATGTGTCAGCTCAGCCCCCCCACTCCTCAGCGCAGGGCTCCGTGCGGCCTGCACAACTCAGAGCCAGGCTAGAAGTGTGGGGGACTCTGAATGCTGTAGTGCCGTGCAGTCCCAGATTACTTATCATCCCTGTCTCTAGTGGAACAAGCAGAAACCCACAGGGAAGAGGAAGAAGGGGTCTTAGTGGAAGGCTAAGCATAGAGCCATGTGTGGCCATGGAGGGTCCACCCATTCTGGGGAGGGTTCGGTGGGTCACCCCCTCTCTTGGAGAGGCCTGGAGCTGGAAGAACCGTGGTGGCAGGAGAAGGAGACTCTGTGATGGGATCTAATCAGGAAGGAGGACACAAGGCACACAGACAAATGAGGCATCAATCAGGACACATCACATCACTTTCTAGTTATTATGCAAGACTGAAAGAGACTGGAGCTACAGGATGTCCATTAAACTTTGGTTCTGAAATTCTTTGAAGGTGCATTTCATAACATATCCTAACGCTATTTACTCATTTTACTTTCTTGGAATGTTAGAGGAAAGATGGATGTTTACATTTCAAAAACGGGTTAACACAAAAAAACATAATCTATATAATTATGAATGCTGTTCTATTGTGTATGTTTTGGATTGGACCTAGGTGAACAGCAAATGGTTTTGCCTAATAAGAAGATAATCACATTTGTGCATATTCAATCACAGAAGGCTCACACAGTCCTGAGGTGGACTAGGTTGATTGAACCCAGGCTGCTTTCTGACATGTCCTGTATCTCTGTCCCAGACTGACTCTTCTGGCCCTATCAATAACAAACTCCATTTCACAGTCACACATGGAAAAGTCAGCCTGAAAAATGCAATCTCAACAACTTCTGTCCTTCTTCTTTCTACTATTCTCCCCAAGTCTTGTGACCCAAACCATGGCTGGGTTTTCACCCACAAACCACAGCTGGCCTCTGGTTGGGAGCAGCTATCCTCACCTCCGAGTCAGACCGAAAGTTAACCACCAGCACTTTCACCTGCCTGTCTGTGGAATTCCAGCCAGATTCCAGACGCTTCCAAGGCCATCCAGCACCCATGGGTGCGCCACATGGAGCGGGAATATCAGACCACACAATCACCAAACATACTGGATGACCTTGAGGTATAGAACACGGAAAATGTGTGTGCGTGCGTGTGTGTGTCCATTTTCTCCCCAGGGCGAATAATATGTAGCCAATCCACTTGCATATTTCATTCGGTCTAGGCTTTCCATGTACCTATTATTTGTGCCTCTCTCCGCTGGGAAATCAGATGCAAGACTCAACCAATATGAGATTTTGGGCAACCTGTGATCATTGCATGGGTGAATGGGATTTGTAGTTTTGTCTTTGGAGGAAACTTGCATTATCGTAATTCGTTATCATTAAAGGGGCTACAATTACCAATCCCAAAACCAGCGCATTAAAAGTCAGTCATTCATGCATTATAATTAGCCTTTTAAAGGGAATTGATATAACATACACTCAGTGTACAAAACATTAGGATCACCTTCCTAATATTGAGTTCACCCCCTTTTGCCCTCAGAACAGCCTCAATTCGTCGGGGCATGGACTCTACAAGGTGTCGAAAAGCGTTCCATAGGGATGCTGGCCCATGTTGACTCCAATGCTTCCCACACTTGTGGAAAGTTGGCTGGGTGTCCTTTGGCTGGTGGACCATCCTTGATACACACACAAACTGTTGAACGTGAAAAACCAGCAGCGTTGCAGTTCTTGACACACTCAAACCGGTGTGCCTGGCACCTACTACCATGCTTCCGGTGGCGCTGCACCGCCATTTTTCGTGGTTTCAGTGCACTTGTTCTTGTTCTATATGATACCCTAATGTGGATTATTCCCCTATCCCTTTGTGGATTATAAATTGTTTGGACGTGATACGAACTGTATCCACCACATGTGTTGTCTTCTGTAGTTATTGCTAGTGATTTATGTATGTATTTATGTATTTATGGACCTATTGGTGATGCTGTGCTGTTGTTTGTGGAGATGCAAGACACATTTCCCAAAAGGGACATCCAATAAATAATTATTATTACCCCGTTCAAAGGAACCTAAACCGTGTGTCTTGTCTTCTCCGCTTCATCTACACTGATTGAAGTGGATTTGACAAGTGACACCAATAAGGGGATCATAGCTATCACCTGGATTCACCTGGTCAGTCTATGTCATGGAAAGAGCAGGTGTTCCTAATAATGTTTTGTACATTCAGTGTATAATACAACATTCAGAACATACCTAGACACAGTGCTTTTGATTAAGTTGCGCTCTCGGCTCCCCATGGTCTCTTCTGTAGGTAATAACATGGTAAATATACTTGCATTATGTACGGCCCTAATTGGTGCAAGTGTTCTATGGTCTTAATTTAAACAGTATTGTAAATGCTATGTATATTCTCTCAACACGTGAAGATTAGTTCATTATTTCAACATTAATAAAATATAGCCAAATGTTTTACCTTTTTGAAAAAAACATTTTTGAAAACTTTTGGTGCAAATGTTCACAAGCGTGATTTTTTGGAGGAGTTGCAGTGTGCGTTTGTAAAATATCTGGTGTTAATAACATTCAAATGTTTTCCGAGTAATTAGGCTTAAACTTTCAATATGAACATAACCACAATTGTTCGGCAAAAGTGCAAATTAGGGACAGTGCCTTTATTCACTAAATTAATACAAATACGTAAATCTTTGAGATTTTATTATGCAAAAAAAGCGTTTGATTTATAGGTCTAAAATTCACTTCTTGCATACATTTTGCACTTTTCCATTGAGCATTGCCACAAGGCCCATTTTATTCTAAACACACCTCTGGCAGTGACCTACACCTTCATCTGGCGATGAATTCATTTGTCAGCTTTGTTCACGTGCAATGAGATGCCAATTAGTAAGAACAGACTTCGATGAATGCATCGGAATTACAGTGTATTGAAACAAATACAAGTCATGCACAAATGTGTCACGATTGTCATAGTTTAGGCTACTGTATTAAAACAGTTTTTTGGATACTTGCATTCGTAATTAGGCTTGATGCTCACAACCAAGCATACACATTTGTTGTTCTTTTTTTATTGTGGAATTGTGTGGCTCTCATATGCCTAATTCAATCCATTTTTTTTCCCGATTAGACTTAACATTAAATTCCAAAAATAAGATGCAGTGCCATGTTGCTTAATTATTTTTTTTACAATCTCGATGGAATTACATGTAGGCCTAATTACACAGTATAATAAGTTTTTTTTTTTTTTCCAGTTTCATTTCATTACAATCAATCATTATTTATTGTAGGCTGACTCCAAAAGGCCTAGCCTGAGTAATACCGTTATTGTTGTAAACGTAGTTAGGCTATAGAGTAACTAACTACATGGCAAAAAGGCAACCTAATAAAGAGTTGACACTTTATCCTTGGTTTTGAACTACCCGACCTTTCTGCGTTTTTGGATTTGGCAGTTTGATCGTTAAATATTTTCACACTGGTGTTGTTTATGCCTTATAGCAATCAAGAGGAATTGGCATGTTGTTGAACTTTCTTTATCATTAATTGCAATAAAATATGCAGTTAATTAATAACAGTTTGACTTTTTAGTATTAAGTTAATGTCCAACAGTTATTTTGAAACGAATTAGAGGCAGTCCTTTTACACAGCTAAGTTGATTGTTGTTGTTATTGGTGTTTTTCGTTATTACTTCATTAAATGGAAGGAATCAAAAGGTATGCGTCCATGTTGAAAGTTAATTTGTTTATATATAGTATAATCTCTGTTAATTTGATATCTTCCGAACTGACAGTCATTAGCCATTAACATTCAACGAAAATGTTTGGTTCATAAAACTACTTCCAGACTAATTTGTCAAATTAAGGTTTGAGTCCCATTACGCACGTTTACCTGTTGTTGACTAATATGATTATGATGATAATGCCATGATGATGATATTGAGGATGATGATAAGGATAGTGTTGGTGAGGATTATGATGATGAAGACTATGATAATTATATTAGATTGTGGTTGCACTTTTGGGCATCAGATGTCCTCATGGGAAGTGAATGTTCTGGTGAATCATCTGGAGGAGCAAAAAAACAATATCATGGACATGCTTGTGTATTTCGTCAAATTGGAACCAAGCTGGAATCACCCAATCTGATCACCTCCATGCTAAACAATGCATTATGAGAGTATACATTTCAGTGGCGCGTCGGGTGTAATGTTGACACAGAATGCAGTGAGCTGTGCATCACTCCTATAAAGTTGTGTTGCCTATACACAATTCAAAAGCTACCGCATTTTTCCCTTAGGGAGTTGGTAATAATGATTATTTATTTTGTCTCACGCACATGCACTTCTGTGTAAGATCTTGAATGGAAATAGTGTCTTTGACAACAACAAAAAAGTGCAGCGCTTTGTGTGATATTTGCGCAATTGTTCTATAAGGACAGTCTCACTTTAACCCTAATTTTCCTAAATGCATTACTCCTGTCACCTCCTGCAACGTCCATATTTATTTGACAGAATGCATTGAGTGGCCTAGCCGTTATATGCCCTCGGGTAATGTAGGGTATTTATTATTGAATAGTTATTCCTCACTTGGTTTTAATTTCACGAAGGTCTTACAGTATGAATTATTAGCGGAAGGCTAATTTTGATTTGATTGACCTGCAGTCGCAGAAGTAGTAGTAATTGGAATATTGAAAGTAGGTCTACAACGACTGACCTCAATATAGTCTTTTGACTATTGGTGCACCTCTTTCTCTTTCGAGGCATGCATGCACTCGCAAGGTCAGCCTATCTCACTCAATTAGATTTGCTACTATATTTTCCTTCTCAGAATTATCAAAAGAGGAATGCCATGGGGCGGCCTATTGTGGTTTAGGCCTACAGTTCAGGGCATATCTTAAGGAAAGCGCTTGCTTTGCCCCCGGCGGCCAAGAATTGCGCTACATTATCATGAGTTTGCTGGATTTGCATTTTACCATTGCAAACAACCCGTTCCGATACTCTCCTGTGTGAAGCAACGGGTTAGGGCCTCCTGTAGCTCAGTTGGTAGAGCATGGCGCTTGCAACGCCAGGGTTGTGGGTTCAATTCCCATGGGGGGCCAGTATGAAAAATGTATGCACTCACTAACTGTAAGTCGCTCTGGATAAGAGCGTCTGCTAAATGACTAAAATGTAAATGTTATCATTTGCTATTTATAGATAGCGCAGTCCGGTTTGTCATGGTGGTGTGTGTGATATAGGCCTACAATGTCAAGCATTGAGGAGCAAAATTTCACTAGATGCACAGTCCGCACGACCTTTAGACATTACACTATAAACGGATATTTGTATATCCAATTTGGCACGGGCTTGTGTCCATATAGGCCTAAAGCTGATGAGTTCATTTAAAGGACGTTCATTTAATGCCAAACGTCTTTTTGGGGTAGGCCGATTTTCTACTTTTGGTGATGTGTAATATTTTGACACGTGTGAATAGAAATGCTGTTTATGATGAGTCCTAGCCTAACTGTAGCGGTCAGTCATCACATTTGTGGTGTGCGTGGGGCCAGGGTGTGGGCTACAGGGTTATGGTAATTGGCATAAGAACCACTGACATCTTAGAAATCTAAATATTGACATCGTGCCACTTAACTGACCCAGAACAGCCTATGGGGTCATACTACGCAGTGTGAGGTGGCTTTCCTCCTATATTATTTTTGTCACACGGTTCTTCCCATTCGACGTGTGTCACACCTCACTGAATTAAGTCAGGGAAATTGCCTGTAAACCAAATGTGGTTTTATCAGAGGCAAGGCGCCTGAATACTAGAATAATAGCCACGGGGAAATCAAACCTAATGTAGCGTGCACAGTGCTCATCTTAACAAAAAAGCAGGAAGCTCACCATTTAAAAAAAGCAATGTAAAACAGAGTTCTCGGTGCTGTCCACATAAGAGTAATGTCCCGTTAAATACTAGAATTTCGGACTACTTCGTCATTTTGTGATCCCTGAGGCTGCCTGAGAGATCAACGACAAAGCTCAGTATATTTTATGTCAATCTCCCTGCGCGCAATGGATAATCTTCCGAGTGATTTTGTATTCAATATAGATTTGTACGATATCTGGCCTCCAATTTACATTGTAGGCCTACTCATCCTTATGGAAGTGAAGGAATAGCCTATACAATTGTGATGTGCTATATTGTAAAGGTTATTCACTCAATAGAATGTTCCTCTTTGAATGTAAAGCTGTGCGGCCGTGGCCCACTCCATGTTCACCTAATGCTACACATTCACACATTGCATGGATATTTTCTGTACAATCCACATTTACTTCTTGTTTCCTGTTATCCACACGCACTCCCATTTGCCTATGATTTTGTTGGCCATTGTTTTTAGGTCTGCCCAAATTATCCCATCAAAAAGTGTACTTTCCAGTTATCTGATGCAGGACGCATCACAAAGCCTAGGCCAAATTTATAAACACATGCATTTTTTAAATATGATGGATGTGCTCTCACACATGACTTTATCTGTGTTTGTCTCTTAATTGACGGTGATTAGTTATTTATGTAAACAAAAGCACAATGGCGAACGTTACTGAGTCTGCTCAATAGCAAAATATCTCCGGCAGACTTAGCAGTAAAGGAGAGGTTTTGGAGAGAGGACGGAGGGGGTTGAGGGACGCGGGAGGTGGGACCTGAAGAAGACTATTCTTGGGGTAGACCATTCTTGGGGTAGACCATTGCTGTTCATGCACTGGATAGGCAGAGAGGATAACCCAAACTAGCCTACGCTGCTCGTCACAGACTCAGCGCTTCCGCGTCGTAACGCGTACTACCGTGGGCCATTGGTGCGTAGAGAGAGAGGGAGTGAGAGGAGGGAGGGAAGAAGGTGGTGACGGACCTGCTCCTCTGGAACCCTGCTATACTGCTATGTGCTATCACCAGGGAAGGATTCCCGAACAATGGTCATCAACTCTAAAATGTACAATAAAGTAACACCGCGCGCTTATTTTAGCCATCTTTGCTAGACTCCTGAATCTGTACGTTTTCGCTTGGTCGCGGTAAATTTGGACTTGCACTGAAGATAGAGAAAATCCATGGAGATATTGGATAGGCTTTTCGGGCTACACATTGGGATTATACATTGAATTAGGTGGAAATTCTTCGCAAACACTTCGCATTTTTGAAGAAACGACCTCTGCTGTGCCATATCTTAACGACATTGAAAGTGAAAATCAGGTAAATCCGTGTTTACTGTACGGAGTATTCGGGGTTCCCGTGGTCAGTGGTTCATTATTGTCATTGTTATCGCAGTTCATGTCAGTGTAGGCCCTCGTAGTGGAAGAAAATCGTATTTTTTGCATGGATCTACGTCGTGTTCTCTGTTTTTTATACCTACAAATAAAAATATATGTTTTTTGTTACCAACACCATCTATGGTAGGCTATTGTTTTTTGTTACCATTAGCATTTTAGGAATACACAACCTGTAGGATCTTTCCCGAACTTATGGGTTTGTGACCATTTGTCTAGATTCCCTACAAATACTAGCAATGTCAGGATAATCGAATTTAGAAACCTTCAATGAGTGGTGTCCTTGCTATGAATATATCACAATTGTTATGTTCATTATAGCCTAGCCTACATATTACAAGTAGCCTTCATCATTATTTGTTATTGTAATCATTTGTGCTGTTATTGAAGTCTTTATTTTCTTCTTTATTGTAGGCTATCAGTTATCATGAAAGCCATAGGCCTCATAGTTGTGAATCACTGCGACTCACGCACGACATTTGTTCCTTGAAAGAGTCCAAAGCTGAAAAGTATAAGAAGAATGAAGACAGTGCAAAAACGTCTTATGTCTATATCCGTATTAGTAGTTCTCTGCTCTGGCAATTAAGTTATATTTTAAAGAAAAATATTGACTGATATAGGCACAAAATTAACCTAAATAAATTGTGCGCGTGTGTGTGTGTGTGTGTGTTGGCCATGTTAACAGCAGGCCATGTTGTCTAATCATGGCTACATTTTATTTTGGCCTACAACTCATTTCAGACGGGTAATGTCACATCAAAAACGTATTGAATAAAAGTTATGCGCATATTCAGGACTGAGAATCGGAGGTTGAAATGCGCTTTTGTTTCGATCTGACTCCAGACATGGCAGACCAGAAGGAAACATTTGGACTGCAAAGTTCGCCCAGCGGGTCAGAGTCAAAGGAATTACACACTGAGAGTAAAGCAGAGAAACAAAATGGAACTTCGAGCAAATCTCCATCCTCCCAGACGACCTATATTCAACAGGTCAGCTTTACATGCTATTTTGAGCCTATGCACTTCAGGTCTCAAGTCACTGGCTAGGGGTTGCTCTGGACCTATATCTAGGCCTATTTATTAAATCTGGATATCTGTAAACGACTCATGAGATAAGTACATGCACTGCCAACCTTTCAGACCTTAGTGTGCATAAAAGCGTAGAATTCCCATTGTTTTGAACTATGGCCTATAGGCTACAAAGTTTCGTGAATTGATCATGTCAATCAACTCGAGGAATCGCTTGGTAGTTGGTTACCGTAGACCAGTGCTGCAGTTACTGCAGTTTCGTGTACTTTCTTTGAGAGATTTTATTATCTGCCTATTTATAGTCAAAGCACTGAATGTATAGGCTAGTTATACTATAGGCTTAATGGAAAATGATGGTATACTATTTCAGAATAGTAGCCTACTGTTTCACAAGGTAGCCCAATGTGAATAGTAGGCTTATATGAAATTCTATTATGTCTAGGTTTTTGTTAAACTATTATGGAATTTATACCACAGTGCAACATTTACCCTGTATGAATGACATGACATAGGCCTAGTGACATAAATATTATTTGTATAATAATTGGGCTAAATAAGCTTACCAAATGGTCTCAACTGCAAGAAAAGTAATATTGATATTCCTTTTACTTGTCTAATTTTGAAGGGAATGGAGGGGATAAAAGTGTACCTGCATGAGAGGGAACTGTGGGCGAAGTTTCACGAGGTGGGGACGGAGATGATCATCACCAAAGCGGGAAGGTAAGAGAGCAACAACTGCTTATACTGGCATTAACGGGTTATGCAAATACATTTGAGAAACATAAAATGCATTTGAGGTTATGTTTTAATCATTATTTGTAAATGAAAATTGTCAGCATTTAGTGGTTTTAGTTTTGACAGCGCTGTCTGAAAAAGTTATTTCGTCCATACGTAGGCTTATTTCCACGGAGAAAATAGATTTTTATAAATATTTTTGTGTTGCAATAGTGATAGTTATATTGATGTTGTATTCGTTTTCTGGAGGGAGGCCTACTGTATTTACACTTCATTCTGTATCAATGTACCAATGCATAGTTCCCTGAATAAATCTATAGGCCTATAGTCGGTTTGAGACTGGCCCTTGGTTAGATAAAAGTCAAAGAAACATGCTTTATAGCCTATATATCCTCAATTATTTTAATCCTGTCATTTTTTTCCAACCGTTTATTGTCTTTTTCCAAATATGAAAAAAATTTTTTTAATTATTTCCTTATGTTCTTCACGTTTTCAAGACAAAAAGGCCTACACGATTTTGCATTTAAGGAATTTAGGACGAGATGAGCCCGGTGTAAATCTGCTCAGCAATTAGGCTTACACCTACCTGTGGTGCTCAGAGACTCTCACGGAATATGGTTGAGATAATCTTCTACCTCAGTTTAGTGTGAACTTGAATATGCATGATGGTCGGTGGTCTCTGCTCATGTTAACAAATCGTCTTGTGGCTCTTAGGTAGCCTATGTATTATTCATTTTAGCTATGTCTCAATATCCTTACAGTCTGCACTAGGTTTATATTTTTTTCTCAACTGCATAAAGCTGTCTTTATATTCTGTCCATTCATTCCCCCCTTATTGGCTTGAGACGTTATTATCCCTCCCTCCCTCGTTATTAACCAGCCCTTACCCCTTCCCATCACCTCACCGCTGCCTCTTTATTCAGGCAGGTCACACGTTTGAGAAACAGCTTGTAGGCCTAGAGGCCTGGATCTCAATCGGCGTGCGACTTCTTTTCCTTAGCAATTTCAATACTCTCAGCCACTCACTGACTACTGACGTTTTTCCAACCTGGTAGACCCTATTTCATCAGGTTACTTGTGTAAAAGTTCTGAACATATGCACGTGTGAAAATATATGTGCAGGCTACCATGCATCTGGTTTTAGTGAGGCATTTGATGCAAAAGCAGCTAACGTTTATTTCACCGTGAAACTTTAGGCTCTTCCTTCATAAATGTTTTATTTTGTTGAAGTATGCATTCGTTTCAGTTGTTGCATGCGTAAAAGTATGCAGTCGCTTCCAAACGAACAATATATATATATTAGGTTACCTAATTCCCTTTCATTTTATTATGTTTGATTGATTGTTGTTCTAAATTTAATTTGGTTTTACATAGGCTATCTGGCGTTGATAGCATATACATTCATTGTGAACCAGTGGGTTTACACCCTGATCCACCAAAAGACGTGCAGTGTATGCATAGTTGGTCATATGTTGGTCTTTTAAGCTTGCTGAGTTTGGAACAAGTTGTGGGCTTCTATGCAACACCTGTGCGTCAAGGTCGCAGAATTTCATTGAATTTGACAGTGTGATTTCGGAAGTAATCAATTGATATGGCAGAGTTGAATATCGACTCTTGTCCATAAATGTCATAGCATAGACTGTAAATAATCATACATTGCCTTAAGCAAATATCAGGTCACTTCAATCAACGATAGCCTATAACAGTCATAATGTATTAATGTATGCACTTGCATTGTGTAACTATCTTGCTTCATTTGCAGGCGAATGTTTCCCAGCTTCAAAGTGAAGGTCACTGGATTGAACCCTAAAACGAAATACATACTCCTGATGGATGTCGTGCCTGCGGACGACCATCGCTACAAATTCGCTGATAATAAATGGTGTGTAACACTTTTACAAATAAAGTGCCTCTGGGATCGCATCAGAGCCAATGTCCACAGCCTTATGACAATAAGTAGCATACCTGTATACAAGATATGAACACATTATCATATGTAGCCTATTTTTTATCCAGGATGTTTCACTGATCAATTAGGTGTTTTCTGTTTGCGGAGTACAACCCCTCTCCCCCTACTGAGTTTTAATAACTTTACAGTACATTTCAGTAGCATATGGGCCTATAGCTATCAGGCTATTGTATATAGATAGATGGAAACTGTAGTCAATGTGCAATAAAGTAGCCTAGTATTAGGCCGTATCCAGTTCATGTAAATAAAGCATTATACTTCACAAATCGGAATGAGATTTATAATCAGTCTTCGGACTAAAAACGTTTTTTATTGAAATAAGTTTGACCTACGGCTTATGGCTCAAATTATGTTTGAGTACATTTACTGGTTCTTTAGCAAACGATTCATGATTTCTCAAATGTCTCAAAATGTTGATGTTTTGAGACATGCAGCCTTAGCCTATGTTTCAAGTACTAAACGTTTACCAATTCTGAAGAAATAAATAGCTTTCGTGTGGAGTAGGGGGGGATCCTTTGCAAGTGCTGCGGAGTTCTGCTGACTACCAACTAGAGGTGGTTTATGCCAATTAATGAACTCATATTTGTGTTGATGTTTCCTTTGGTGAGGGTGTAGATCTCTTTGGACACCTCTGAAATACAATCTTTACCATCAGCGAAACATAGCCTAAACACTAGTTGTTAGTGTCATGTCCATCTGGTCAAGAATGCCTTGTTTGGATCAGTGGTTTTCAATGGAGAGTTTTTAAGGAGGATAATCACATGCCAATACCGCAGATAATGATCCGTTCAGCGCATTGGTTATGCTAATTAGGCTGACCCAACCAAACTGTCCACGTAGCACGACATACCTAATGTAGGCTATTATATTTGTAATTTTCTTTTACATTTTAATTATTGTCATGCAATAGCCATTTTTACAATAATTTGTCATTCTTATTCCAGCGGGGCGAGAGTACAGTATTACAAACTATAGGCTAGGTTACAACTAAAGGCATTCTCAAAACTTCAATTTAATTAACTGGATAACCTTGATAAAATCTCCTGTTTTGGAACAAACCCTAAGCCTACTTCCAAATAGCCTAACTGAATTTATTTCGAAGAAGCCTTGGCTACATATTAGGCTAAACCACTATTTCCGATGAAAAGGGAAAGGGAGCCTAAGCATTTTCATAAACAGCATATTTTAATGTGAGAAAGTATTTTTCACGAGTGGAACAACTTTGTAGGTTAAATGTCGCTTGTATCTGCTCACATAAGCATAGGCCCCTACCATTTATAGATGGGTTAATGTTGCTCTGGTTTTAGGGTAAAACGCTGACTTTGGTGCTGTGATTCAGGTCTGTGACCGGGAAGGCCGAACCTGCCATGCCCGGGAGGCTCTACGTTCACCCGGACTCTCCTGCGACGGGGGCGCATTGGATGAGGCAGCTTGTCTCTTTCCAGAAGCTGAAACTGACGAATAACCACCTGGATCCTTTTGGTCACGTATGTTTACGGTTACTTAACTCTTCATATGTTACGGGTTTGTCTGCAAGATGCTTGATGAATTTCGTAAAGGAATACTTACGGCTTATAATGATTAACACAGCATCTGCTTGCAGTAGTAAAGATTAGAAGTCAGTTGGCATCCGTTTCTTTCCCTTTAAATACCTATTATTATGAACTCCCAATACCCCAGATTTTGAGATCCATGTCGGAAACAAAATAGCAAACACAAACATCAATTACATCATCTATTTGTTTCGATGTTAAAAATGGTGCTCTTGGCTAGAGATTTCATGAGGTTGGAGGTGTGGGTGACATTTTGGCCAAATTACACATCAACAGAGAATGAAGGATTGGACAGATTACAATACAATACAATACAATACAATAGTCATATCCCTTATAGGACATAAAAACAGCCCTATGCTATTGTTGACAACCCAAAAAACAATAGTGGTTGTTATAGAAATTGAAATAAGGAAGTAGATTATGCACAAATGAACCAATAAGAAATTATAGAAAGCTAAGTGATAAACTTCCTCTATCCATCTCTTGAATTATGACAGGCAGGAAAGTGTCAATATTGGTCACTTCCTTGTTACTTCTATTTGTATGAAGCTGATAAGAATTGCAGTTGGTGGAACCTACTCTTTCTGCTCAGAGTGAAGCAAATATGTGATATTACTTCAGCATAACAGACTGGGTGCAAACCATAACACTATAAAGGTCAGCACAAAATCAGTCAAATTTAATAGCAACTTGTAGTCATTGATGATAGCTGTAGTAGGGAGTATGTTGATTGGAAATAATGTTTTATTGTTTGCATTCGTAAAATTATAGGCTCACTGCAAATCTATAGCACCATGCTTGTGATTCTGAAGTCAGTAATAGGACAGATTTTACTCTTTTTGACTATCACCTACAGCACTATCTATCTTCTGCCTGATCACATGACTCCATTGGCGGTGTGTGAGAATTTATAGCGATTGTTGCCTTGCCAAAACCAAGCTAGTAGAATGAAATTGGAGCTCAGTTCAGTTGGAATGTGAGAGGTGTTGTAAATTTCGCGTCGCAGAATGCATTTTTGATTGGTTGCAGTGGTTCCTGGCTTGCCCTCTTTCGTGCTCAGGGAGTACCATGGGATTCATAAATGAAACACTGCTGCCGGGCCAAAAACTTATTCCATCAGCTTGTTGGTCCAGCTGGCTGACATAACTTTGAGACGATTTATAATTACTAGCTTCGGACGTGGAGCTGAAACATGTCGGTGAGGTAGGTTGAGCCAGTTATAGGAGGGACCTGAAACTGTCTGGATATTAGACAGAGCAGAGCAGGACCTCCCCTCCTCAGTCAGAGAACATGCTGCGATAGAACAGTGGCTCCTATATGGTTTAGAAGCCATCTCCATTGGTTGAAATTAATGTGTTTTATTACTCTATGTTTGGAATTGACTATGAATGTGAGTTTATTGAAGGGATTTCTGATATTTCCTAGGATAGATTTCTACAGTTAATTATATATGGTCAATGTTAACATGCATCTTATTGACAACATCTATATATTTTATGTTTCTTATTCTCAATCATGTAGATGGTATAATCTCAGCTATTTGGGTTACATGTTGCTAACTGAGCCTTTCGTCTCTATCTGATACCAACAGTATGTATATAAACATACAGTATGATTATCCATTTTCAACTTAAGAACTACGGTTTATCCAACACAACACTTATCACAAGCCTCAGCTATGGCTTTGATCTTCCTCTTAACTTGCGAAACATTTTTCCACGTTATTCATCTTCTCCACAATTTGCTGGTGCTGGTGCACTCGTCCAGTCCTCCCCACACATGTTTTTGCCAGCAGGGTAGGTTGTGGATATCGCACTGTTTATGTTCGAATGGCAGTATGCGATGAGCAATAGATTCAGAAAGCCCTGTGATGTGGAGGAACTTGAAAGCGGAGGGCAGCCGCAGGGGACCCAGGGTGATCCCTCACTAATACTAAATACTATCATACAGAGAATGGAGATGCAGAGAGCCAGGCAGCAGAGCAGGGAGACGAGGCGTGTGCTGGAGGCCTAGTGGGTGGTCTGCTCTACTCTGGTCGCCCCTTCAGACAGACATGCAGGGAACCAACCCACAGTATGTCTGTCTGTGCTTCATGTTGTTGTTTTGTAAGAAATTAAAACAATACTTTTGGTGTGTAGGTTACATGACAGACATGGGAGTTAGAAGACAAGGTTACAACCATCTGAATGGTGTAAATCAAACCATTCCAATGGTTTGTATCATTGTGAATCTGTTAGCCAGATAAAGGGAAAAGGGAAAGTGGGATACCTAGTCAGTTGTACAACTGAATGTATTCAACTGAAATGTGTCTTCCGCATTTAACCCAACCCCTCTGAATCAGAGAGGTGCGGGGGGGTGCCTTAATCGATATCCACGTCATCGGCTCCGGGGGAACAGTGGGTTAACTGCCTTACTCAGGGGCAGAACGAGAGATTTTTACCTTGTCAGTAACTTGTACATTTGCAGTGTCGGTGATATACGCTGATGTTCATAAATTATTTTAAAGTCCCCAACCAACCTTCATTGAAGGCTTTGTGGTGGGCAGTTGTGGAAAAAGTACCCAATTGTCATACTTGAGTAAAAGTAAAGATACCTTAATAGAAAATGACTCAAGTAAAAGTGAAAGTCAACCAGACAAATACTACTTCAGTAAAGTCTAAAAGTATTTGGTTTTAAATATACTTAAGTATCAAAAGCAAATGTAATTGCAAAAATATACCTAAGTATCAAAAGTAAAAGTATAAATAATTTCAAAGTGCTTATATTAAGCAAACCAGACAGCACCATTTTTATTTTATTTTACGGATAGCCAGGGACATACTAAAACACTCAGACATAATTTACAAATGAAGCATTTGTGTTTCATGAGTCTGCCAGATCAGAAGCAGTAGGGATGCCCAGGGATGTTCTCTTGATAAGTGCGTGAATTGGGACAGTTTCCTGTCCTGCTAAGCATTCAAAATGTAACGAGTACTTTTGGGTGTCAGGGAAAATGTATGGAGGAAAAACGACATTATTTTCTTTGTAAAAGTAAAAGTAGTCAAAAATAGATACTCCAAAAAACTACTTAAGTAGTACTTTAAAGTATTTTTACTTAAGTACTTTACACCACTGGTGGTGGGATTGGTGAATGTGAAAATATACAGTGCCTTCAGAAAGTATTCACACCCCTTGACATTTTCCACATTTTGTTGTGTTACAGCCTGAATTAAAAATTGATTAAATATAGATTTTTTGTCACTGGCCTACACACAATACCCAACAATGTCAAAGTGTACTTATGTTTTTCGAAATTTTTACACATTGATTTCAAATGAAAAGCTGAAATGTCTTGAGTCAATAAGTATTCAACCACTTTGTTATGGTAAGCCTAAATAAGTTCAGGAGTAAAAATGTGCTTAACAAGTCACATAATAAGTTACATGGACTCACTCTGTGTGCGATAATAGTGTTTAACATGATTTTTGAATGATTACCTCATCTCTGTACCCCACACAATCAATTATCTGTAAGGTCCCTCAATCGAGCTGTGAATTACAAACACAGATTCAACCACAAAGACCAAGGAGGTTTTCCAATGCCTCGCAAAGAAGGGCACCTATTGGTAGACGGGTAAATAACAACAAAAACAGACATTGAATATCCCTTTGAGCATGGTGAAGTTATTAATTACACTTTGGATGGTGCATCAATACACCCAGTCACTACAAAGATACAGGCGTCCTTCCTAACTTAGTTGCCGGAGAGGAAGGAAACTGCTCAGGGATTTCACCATGAGGCCAATGGCTACTTTAAAACAGTTACAGAGTTTAATGGCTGTGATAGGCGAAAACTGAGGATGGATTAACAACATTGGAGTTACTCCGCAATACTAACTTAATTGACAGAGTGAAAAGAAGGAAGCCTGTACATAATACAAATATTCCAAAACATGCATCTTGTTTGCAACAAGTCACTAACGTAGTACTGTAAATACAAAGTGTTATGTTTGGGGCAAATCCAATACAACACATTATGGAGTATCACTCTCCATACAGTGGCTTGCGAAAGTATTCACCCCCCTTGGCATATTTCCTATTTTGTTGCCTTACAACCTGGATTTAAAATGGATTTTTTTTTTGGGGGGGGGTTGTATCATTTGATTTACACAACATGCCTACCACTTTGAAAATGCAAAAAATCAAAAAAGTGAAACAAACAAGAAATAAGACAAAAAAAACAGAAAACATGAGCGTGCATTACTATTCACCCCCCCCTAAAAAAAACCAAAAAAACAATTACAGCTGCAAGTCTCTTGGGGTAAGTCTCTATAAGATTGGCACATCTAGCCACTGGGATTTTTGCCCATTCTTCAAGGCAAACCTGCTCCAGCTCCTTCAAGTTGGATGGGTTTCACTGGTGTACAGCAATCATGAAGTCATACCACAGATTCTATATTTACATTTTTACATTTTAGTCATTTAGCAGACGCTCTTATCCAGAGCGACTTACAGGAGCAATTAGGGTTAAGTGCCTTGCTTAAGGGCACATCGACAGATTTTTCACCTAGTCGGCTCAGGGATTAGAACCAGCGACCTTTCAGTTACTGGCACAACGCTCTTACCCACTAAGCTACCTGGATTGAGGTCTGGGCTTTGACTAGGCCATTCCAAGACATTTAAATGTTTCCCCTTAAACCACTCAAGTGTTGCTTTAGCAGTGTGCTTAGGGTCATTGTCCTGCTGGAAGGTGAACCTCCATCCCAGTCTCAAATCTCTGGAAGACTGAAACAGGTTTCCCTCAATAATTTCCTTGTATTTAGCGCCATCCATCATTCCTTCAATTCTGACCAGTTTCCCAGTCCCTGCCGATGAAAAACATCCCCACAGCATGATGCTGCCACCACCATGCTTCACTGTGGGAATGGTGTTCTCGGGGTGATGAGAGGTGTTGGGTTTGTGCCAGACATAGAGTTTTCCTTGATGGCCTAAAAGCTCAATTTTAGTCTCATCTGACCAGAGTACCTTTTTCCATATGTTTGGGGAGTCTCCCACATGCCTTTTGGCGAACACCAAACATGTTTGCTTATTTTTTTCTTTAAGCAATGGCTTTTTTCTGGCCACTCTTCCGTAAAGTCCAGCTCTGTGGAGTGTACAGCTTAATGTGGTCCTATGGACAGATACTCCAATCTCCGCTGTGGAGCTTTGCAGCTCCTTCAGGGTTATCTTTGGTCTCTTTGTTGCCTCTCTGATTAATGCACTCCTTGCCTGGTCCGTGAGTTTTGGTGGGCGGCCCTCTCTTGGCAGGTTTGTTGTGGTGCCAAATTCTTAGCTTAGTGGTGTTGCAGACTCTGGGGCCTTTCAGAACAGGTGTATATATACTGAGATCATGTGACAGATCATGTGACACTTAGATTGCACACAGGTGGACTTTATTTAACTAATTATGTGACTTCTGAAGGTAATTGGTTGCACCAGAACTTATTTAGGGGGTTCATAGCAAAAGGGGTGAATTCATATGCACGCACCACTTTTCCGTTATTTATTTTTTATACTTATTTGAAACAAGTTATTTTTTTCATTCCACTTCACCAATTTGGACTATTTTGTGTATGTCCATTACATAAAATCCCCCAAAAAATATATTTAAATTACAAGTTGTAATGCAACAAAATAGGAAAAACGGCAAGGGCGATGAATACTTTTGCAAGGCACTGTATTTTCAAGCATAGTGGTGGCTGCATCATGTTATGGGTATGCTTGTAAACATTCAGGACTGGCAAGTTTTTCAGGATAAAAAAAGAAACGGTATGGAGCTAAGCACAGGCAAAATCCTAGAGGAAAACTTGGTTCAGTCTGCTTTCCACAAGACACTGGGAGATTAATTCACCCTTCAGTAGGACGGAGCTAAGCACAGGCAACATCCTAGAGGAAAACTTGGTTCAGTCTGCTTTCCACAAGACACTGGGAGATTAATTCACCTTTCAGTTGGACAATAACCTAAAACACAAGGCCAAATCTACACTGGAGTTGCTTACCAAGAAGACAGTGAATGTTGCTGAGTGGCCAAGTTACAGTTTTGACTTAAATCTACTTGAAAATCTATGGCAAGACCTGAAATTGGTTGTCTAGCAATGATCAACAACCAATTTGACAGAGCTTGAAGAATTTTGACAATAATAAGTGGGCAAATGTTGCACAATCCAGGTGTGGAACGCTCTTAGTGACTTACCCAGAAAGACTCACAGCTGTAGTTGCTGCCAAAGGTGCTTCTACAATGTATTGACTCAGGGGTGTGAATACTTATCTAAATGAGATATTTCTGTATTTTATTTTCAATAAATTAGCAAACTTTTTCTTTTTAAATGCATTTTGAATTCAGGCTGTAACAACGAAATTTGGAATAAGTCAAGGGGTATGACTGAAGGCACTGTAGTTCGTTCTCCCACAGTATTTATCTGATTCTGTGTTTTATAAGACCTCAAAAATACTTCAGCTTTAACCAATTGTATTATAATGTGCAAAACCAACCTGAGTCATAATGCATTTCCAGTGTTGGCTGTTGAAAGACGTTGACCCATTTCTGTTTAGAAGACAATCAAATTAATTGTACACTGACCTACTATCAAAGTGCTTTTGGAAAATTCACAGTGGATCACAATTTACTCTCTATTTTGAGGTTAAATTGTTCCATCAGTTGTGAGAATCCACTGAGGTCATGTCTTTGTAATGCCCCACCAGTCTAGGAGGTCAGCGCATCCTCTCCCTTTTCTCTGCAGCGTGCTTGAAATGCACGAAAACAACCCTACAGATAACAGATAGGAGGAATACCCGAAGGGGCAGGGGTTCCTGAGGAGGTGAAGGAGAAAAAACACTGTTTTGTTATCTCTAAATGTAAGTGGATTTAATGAAATTAAAAACCATTAGAATGCTCACGGCTGATGCCCATGACTCCACAGTATGTCAGACCAATTAAGACTAAAGCCTGCGGATGAGAGGGCCCCATGAGAAGAGTTCAGGGCTCAAGTTCAACTGGGTGGACCGCCGTCTTAATGTCGCCAGCCTAGCCAGTGGTAGTAGTCATCACTTGGCACAAACTAGGTCAGGGGGAAAGCAGGGAAAGGGAAGATGTTCACGTGTTACAATGGGAACTCATCTCTTTTGACATACGTGCATTATCATGTAATGTAAATAGCATTATATTGTATGTATGTATTTATTACTGAATGTATTACTGTAATGCCCTTCAGTGATGGGGTTGTAGAGTTAGGCTACATATAAACTATGCACACATTTAGATTTTGACTGTAAATTCTATGGTCAAATATATTTACATTGCTATGATTAGGCATATTGGTATATTCATGGTTTTATTAAATATTTTGTATGTTTTATATTTGTATGTTTTTATTCAAAGCAATAGCAATAAAATGTTGTCTTTATCTTCATTGTCTGAATGGGTTTAGATTTATCTGAATGTGATTTTGATAATATCAGAATTTGGGTTTTGGTGGGATTATGCATCAGGGTATTTGTCAGGAGAAATTGTCCAAATACAAAAAGGCGTTTAATGGAATACATTTCTCTCTTCAGATTATCCTCAACTCCATGCATAAATACCAACCCAGGATTCACATCGTGAAAGCGGATGAAAATAATGGCTTTGGCTCCAAAAACACGGCGTTCTGTACCCACGTCTTCCCCGAGACTGCCTTCATTGCGGTTACATCTTACCAGAACCATAAGGTAGGCCTAAGTGTTCTATTTACGCCATGGTTTTATCTGTGTAAAAATAGCCTAAATAGGTGTGAATTTGCCAGTGTATTATAGATGTGTAGGCCTAATTACAATCAGTTTAGAACTAATGAAAACTTTTTGGCATATAGAGAAATCGAATTTTTGCATTGCCCTTGCCTTAATTTTATAGACATATAGTCTATAAAATCACTTCATGGATAAATCGAAATCAGTTCATGAACATCAGAAAGTTCTTCATGCTGTAGGCCAACATTGCTGCTAAAGACGTGACGGGAAGACTGAAAACTGATGAATGAGCTGATTATCAAAGATTGAACAATAAAGCGGATGGAGTGTGTCCTTTCCCCACAATGTCTAATGTAGGCCTATGTCACCATGAGCAGTGGCAGAACACGAGGTTCAAGTCTGATAATCACTGATATCATATTCAGGTCATTGACAGATGTGAGTATGGGGTCGGGGAAACCGCATGTCCGAAATATTGGACAAGGCAAGAACTCAAGAGACTTTTGGACATTTCAACTGGTGCAGTTTCATGAAACTTTTGTGAATGATACGGATTACAGATAAGGCTCAGGGCGTGAGTCTAACGTCCATAAATTGTGGACGTTTTATTATATGCTTATATGTGCTTTGTTATGTTTAGGCTTTATAAATAGTGTATTATTAACAGGCTACTACAGTTATTATTATAACTAGGCATATTATTAATACAATTAGAGAAAATGTAGGTGTTAGCCTAGCCTGTAAGAAATAGGCCTAAAGCAACTAGTTTTTTTAGCCTGAAGCTGCAATAAATCTCGAAATGGTACATATTGTGATGAATATTGATGACAAAAAATAAATGTATGCATGCATTTATTTTATTTGTATAATGTAAATGTAGGCTAATAATTCACAGGTTCGAACATGAACGAATTTGAGTTCGCATATGAACGAAAATATTAACTGTTTGGCGTCCTGCTTTCTTTAAAAAATAATAAAATTTAAAGTGCAATTTTGTCACTGAATTATGAGCTTTTCAGCATTTCACGTAGTAATATTTATTCGTCTTTATGCAATGAATGGTTATGGTTGGACACAATCCTCCCATGGAACGCTCAGGGTTGTTTATCAGAAAGCCAATTTCCTCATTTGAATTTATTATTCACAAAAATGTGGTGTAGGCCTATATAAAATGTTTTCAAAATATTTTCAGACTGAAATTAAACCATTAAGAAAAATATAGGCATAGTCTATTTACACACCTGACACTTAAATCCCTGGAAGATAAATGGTTAAAGTCAAGTGTTGTAATGTACTTATTAAGTAAGTTCTAATTCAAAAGTGGGTATATTTTCATTCATTTATGTAGTGTGATATTGTCATATATGAACTTTCAAACATTTACAACCACCTGTTGCATGTGCTTTATTTTGGATGCGCATTGGCACGTTTATTTACGAAGAGAAGACATAGAAATCATATCAAACGAATTCATTTTCCTCAAATCCGACTAGGCCTACTCAAAATCGTAGGAGTGCTGCCCAATCATTTCTGCGTCTGTTTAACATCCGTTTTTAACTATGTCTGAGTCTGATTTTAGTGTGGGACAGAGGGAATATGCGAGAGGGGGCAAGGACCCTTAACGTGTCCTGAGCCAATCCGAATTCCCAAAGACTCTGAGAAACAGGAAATCCAAATGACTGAAACTCTGAAGAAACCATTAATTATATTCAGGGAGTTTGAGGGCTCCTGAGAATGCAACGTAGGCTAATTATTATGAGGCTACCAGAGCCTGCCAGACTTCCAGACAAACACTCTATTCTGATTTAACCACGAATACCTAATCAAAGAATGTTACATCTGCCAATTAAGCTAAGAGAAAGTTATCATGCCATACCTTTTGGGGGAACGCGCACAAAGGCGAGCAGCCACCTGTTAACAGTTTATTCAGAACGGTCAAACTTGCCCATACCCATCTATGCTTGAATTGAAAACAAATGTTTCCTTCTGAATAAACTATTTCGAAAAAAAACTCGCCTTTTCAAATATCTTCTGTTCTCAAATGAGTTAGTTCTATATAGGCTACATGAAAAACTGGGCCTAGGCCTATGAATCTGAACGTCTTGGCTACCTCTTACAAATTATAGTTGCATTATGGTAAATAGGCCTACCATAGCCAAATAGCGTATCACATGCAATGCCTGATAAAGAAATGCAGTAGCCTATTATGAATGAATGTTTGTCATGATTGCTATCCTTGGTAGTCAAGGCAAGTAGGCTATCTAACGAACCAGCATTGGTAACAACTTGCTTTGTATTAAATGGGGTGTTTAGGCCTATAAATATTTCCAGAATTGTTAGGAAACTGTCACCCCAGGCGTGTAGTTTTTTCATACGAACAGGGTTAGTTCGTGCATGGCGCTTTCTTTCTTATAAGACCAACCGCACCCTATACAATATTTATAAAATCAGTTTGGAAAAAGTTCTACATTTGTATAGTCTGGTATGAATTCGTCCAAGTGAACATATGCTGTATGTAACCTGGTTGACGCGCAATAGCCTATAGAAAATATTAATCAAAGTTTTATTAGTGAATTAGGTTTCGTTCTATTAACATTTGCATTTACTATGCTATTCAAATTTGAAGATAGCCTTCGTTTTCATGCCCCCCTTTGTAATTTTATAGTCCTATTCACCTGAAACACCTTAGGTTATCCTGCATAGGCCTAATTGTCTTACAATTAAATGGGGATATTAAGCGATTAAAATATCAGTTAGGCTTTTAGGTAGGCCTATAGGCATATTTTGTTGAGCATGTGTAGGCTACAAGTTATTTTTGCAAACATTTTGTACCACCAACAGTTATTTTCAAAATTATTGCTTTTTTAATAGGCTAGATACCTTTTGAGAAATCATTTTGAGAATCGTGTTGTTGAAATATGGTAAGATTCAATATCCCCACACTTCTGTATTATCCACACTTTATTCTACATTTGCTTCCCAAAGAAAATCTAGACTTTTGCCAAACGCACAGTGCATTAACGAGAAGCTAAAAACGTGTATGTCTCAATGAGATATTTTACAGGGTTTTGTGGAAAGTGAGAGCCAGCGCGTAAACAAAAATCCAGTCTTGTTGTGAGGCGGGAAGCACAGCAGACCAGCCAACTAATTATGTCTCCCTGCCAGAAACCGCGTGCCCTGTTAGAGGGCTATCCCTGCATTCTGTTTAACCTCAAGTCGTTACTATTTAGTTGGCTGTTAGAACTTCATTCCATTATCCATTGTTGAATAAGAAAAATCTATGGCTTTGGTCCAATCTGGAAAATAATATAATTGTTTCCAAGATGGGCTACTTGCTCCCTACACTGTAAAAAGTAACTCATTAAAGACATTGAGTAGTGGCTACGCAAATTTAGCCAGTGGTCAATAGAACTCAAATCATAAAAGTGGTACTAACTCATATGTCAATACGATTTCTTATCACTTTATATTTTTGTGTACTGTTTATTATTGAGTAAATAACCTTGTGTTCTGCTAATCTAGTTAGAGTTTTTACAAGTTATGATTATTTAATGTTTTAAAGTCAATCTAAATAAGTTGTTCTTTCTTGATTTCATTATGTGTTACATCTTTACTTAATATAATAAAGTAGTAGTCAGACATTGATATTTGAGCAAAAAACACTGGATTTATCTGTGTTGTTCTGATATATAAATGTATATGTTCACTACAACAAATATTAATGTTCAAGTAACTTCAATAGTTATAGTAAAAAAATAAAAATAAAAAAAAAACAGCAAAGTATTTACAACTTAAAAAGATAAAGTAATAAAGTGACCACCTTATATGGTTAAGTATTGAACACTGAAATACTTTGTGTTGGGTTACTCAAATGGTTCTAGGCAACGGGTTTCCACAAAATAAATGTAGTTAGCAGAACTAAATACTTTTTACAGTATATAGCTCCATGGGAAATTACGTTTCTGGCATCAACTTTAGATCTGTAGCCTGATCCACTTTAATATTTATATAGTTGTGTGGTCCAGCAAGCTAATATTTGATGATAGACAGTTTTCATATTTAGATTAAATTAATGAAATGTGTTTTTCAGATTTGAATTGTGTGCTTAATGGTCTGAGCACATGGTCATTTAATCTAAACATTAATATCTAAACCAGGTGCACAACAACCAAGTAGTACAGTAGACCTATCATGCTAAATGCTTTTGTGAGGTTTCTTCCCTTTTGAGTGCTTATTTGAAAAGTTAAGATTGTCATGCGACTACTGACCAGTGTGCGTGTGGACGTATGGCCAGTGTTTCATCCTAAAACCATCTTGAGGCTTTATGATGTTCCACATGGGAGGGTGAAGACGCTGGTTTTAAGTGAAGATGTCCTGCTATAGGCATTGAAGGACACAACAAGTCCCATTCACAGAATATAGGAAAAAGGAAAAGTGTATGGCATTGTGATGCTAAGTTTTCTTTTTACATAATATTGTAGGCTAATTGACGGTTGAATTGTGTTGACGGTTGAATTGTGTATGACAAATGTGCTTTCTGTTTTGCAGATAACCCAACTTAAGATAGAGAACAACCCGTTTGCCAAAGGCTTCCGTGGGAGTGATGACATGGAGCTCCACCGGATGTCCAGAATGCAAAGGTAGGACCTATCCCAGTCACAAACAGACCCATGATAGCCAATGGCTAAGCTTTGATTCAGTGCATGACTTGTCTAACATTTCTAACTCTAATAATCCAATATTACCATCATTAGACGTTGTTTAGCACACTATATGGTAAACTGGAAACATGCATTAGACAATGTAACCACAATTAGATAAGGATTACTGACATTCTAATCACAGTGTCACTTTACAAGCACCATTGTAATCCCTCAATCAGTGAAATGCAAACCAGATGAGTGTTATTTTCAGTGAGCCCCGTCACCCCCTGCCCCCCTCTCCCCAGCTGTGTAAGTGTAGTTCTTGAGCAGGGGCCAGTCTGCATGTCCCAGGGCTTTTATGGCTGATCTGGCAGGGCCTTCTGAACTTGCGACATCTCCCTTTCACGCAACTCCCTCTTTACCGGGAGGGATATTCCTACCAGTCGTCTGTGCATTGATGATATGGCTGGTCCAGCAGCAGCAACGACCACATGGCTCTTTTCCCTATTCACTCCAGATGAGTACTTTCACATACGTCCACACAGTGTGGAAAACACATTTTCAAAGGAGAAAATCTGGTTTGAAACTTGCCCAGAATCTGTGAAAAAATGTTAACGGAGTTTGGTTTTCCATGTGGCAGTGACACTTTGCCTCCCATACATTTTATTTGGAATGGGAGAACATGGTCCTCTGTAGCTCAGCTGGTAGAGCACGGCGCTTGTAACGCAAAGGTAGTGGGTTCGATCCCCGGGACCACCCATACACAAAACATTTATGCACGCATGACTGTAAGTCGCTTTGGATAAAAGCGTCTGCTAAATGGCATATTATTATTAGAACATTCTCTCTAATTAGCCACTGCAGGTTAATCTAATTCTGGTAGTTTTGGTTGACTATGATTTTCCACATTAGGTGATAGTACACATTTTGCTAATCTTATAGTGGAATTAATGAGAGAAGACAGAACGGTTTGGATGTTTTTCCTTCCTTTTTCTCCAAAACTATTTCACCTGCACACAGTAATTTTTTATTCATCACTGGGGTGTTCACAAATTGATATTGTATATTTAATATTGGGTTATCTCAGTCAGATGTTGATTAAGTTGGTTTATGTCACAAGATAATACTTCTGTAAGTGGGATAGTTATTTTGTATAGACATTTGTAAATTGATTTCAATTGGCCAAAGGCCAAACCACACCATAACTCCTACATGCCACTGTCCTGTCTTGCCAAGTAAGTACAGTAAGCTCAGCACGTCTGGTCTTGGTTAGTATTTCCAAGGGAGAGCTTATTGCAAAATGAGGTCACTGGTTCAAAAGAAACAGTCAAAGAAATCAAAGAAACAGAAGTAGCAAAAACGGTCCATTCATGGATCCTCTAGATTAATGGGACTGGAATAAATTCCTTTCTTTTCACTGGAAACGGATCCTCCGGAACACTTTCTCAGTGGATCCTAAGTGGGTGTGACTCATTGATAGTCAGTGTGGTTTGTTAGTATTGAGAAGTGTATAGTGTCAGATCAATGGATGAAAGAGACTGTGTATACAAGTCAGCCATGGTTAATGACTGAGGTCAGGGGCAGCAACATATTTATCTAGAAGATAATTAGGTGATGATTAAAGGTCCAATGCAGCCATTTTTATCTCAATAGCAAATCATTTCTGGGTAACAATTAAGTACCTTACTCTGATTGTTCTCAATTAAAATGGTAATTTCTTAAAACTAAAATAGCTTCTTAGCAAGAATTTTGCTAGTACTGTCTTGGAGTGGTCTGAATGGGGAGGAAACAACGGAAAACTAGCTGTTATTGGCAGAGAGGTTTGGAGCTCTCTTTCCTATTGGTCTATTAACTAATTTACTGCCTGGAGATGTCACCAGGCAGGCCAAAACTCCATCCCACCAAAACAGGCTGAAATTTCAGGCCATCTTTTCAAACAGCTCTTACACAATTTTTTTTACAATTTCACAGTATTATTCCAACCTCAGTGTGGAAATATATATAAAACACAGGAAAATCACATTTTTGACTGCGCTGGGCCTTTTAATAATCACTACTATTAGTAATACTAATGGTAATTATAGTAGTAGTAGTAGTAGTAGTGGTGGTGATAAATACTGAGTGTACAAAACATTAGGAACACCTGCTCTTTCCATGACATAGACTGACCAGGTGAATCCAGGTGAAAGATATGATCCCTTATTGATGTCACTTGTTAAATCTACTTCAATCAGTGTAGATGAAGGGGAGGAGACAGGTTAAATGATTTTTTCAAGTCTTGAGACAATTGAGACGTGTGCAATTCAGAGGGTGAATGGGCAGGCAAGACAAAATATTTAAGTGCCTTTGAACAGGGTATGGTAGTAGGTGCCAGGTGCACCAGTTTGAGTGTGTCAAGAACTGCAACGCTGCTGGGTTTTTCACGCTCAACAGTTTCCCATGTGTATCAAGAATGGTCCACCACCCAAATGACATCCAGACAACTTGACACAAATGTGGGAAGCATTGGAGTCAACATGGGCCAGCATCCCTGTGGAATGCTTTCGACACCTTGTAAAGTCCATGCCCCGACGAATTGAGGCTGTTCTGAGGGAAAAGGGCGAGCGACTCAATATTAGGAAGGTGGTCCAAATGTTTTGTACACTCAGTGTAAATTGAAGAAGCATACAGTACGATAAGTGTTATGATAATTTCGTAACCCTGTCTGTGTGTGTGTGTGTGTGTGTATATGTTTGCAGTACTAAGGAATACCCGGTGGTCCCTCGCAGTACGGTGCGCCAGAGAGTGGGCACCAGCCAGAGCCCATTCAGTGGGGAGGTGCAGGGCATGGTCACTCCCAGTGGCCTGGCCTCCCAGTACACCCAGTGTGAGAACGGGGTCACCAGCACCTCACAGGACCTCCTGCCCCAGTCTGGCTGTTACCCCCTGCCCCACGAGCATAGCCAGGACTACCACTGCATCAAGAGGAAAGGTGGGCCAGGCTATCATGATATATAAGCCATGCATGCCAATGGGATGGGTTGTTAGGAAGCATAGAAATGGAAAACATAGTTGATTGCTAAAGTAAAAATATGTACTGTAACTGTTTCCTGTCTGTAGTGGATGATGACTGTCACTCAGGGGAGCACACCTACAAGAAGGCTTACCTGGAGAGCTCCTCCAGCGAGGACGACCATTACTATCGCCCCGTCACCTACCCTCAGAGCCTGGGCCTGCCCGGGGGGCCCTACAGGACCGAGTCTGGCCAGAGGCAGGCCTGTATGTACGCCAGCGCCTCCCAAGGGGCCGAGCCCGTCCCCAGCCTGGAGGACATCAGCTGCAACACCTGGGCCGGCGTTTCGCCCTATGGCAGCTGCTCCGTCACCTCCATGCAGCCAATGGAGCGGCTGCCCTACCAGCACTTCTCCGCCCACTTTACCTCGGGGCCCCTGGTGTCCAGACTGAGCGGGGTGGCAAGCCACGCCTCCCCGCAGCTGGGCGAAGCCCACCACGCCATATACCAGGGCCCCATGGCCCACCAAACTCTGGGCCGCCAGTGTAGCCCCGGGGCAGGTATCCAGTCGCCCACCACAGGTCTCCAAGGCAATGAGTACCTGTACTCACACGGGATCCCGCGCACGCTGTCGCCTCATCAGTACCACACAGTGCACAGCGTCAGCGTCATGCCTGAGTGGAATGAGAGCAGCTAAAATGACTTTCTTCATAGGAAAGGATGGAGAAGTTGGATTTTTTTTAAAGGGCCATGATAGGGTTGGGCTTTAGATAAATCTATATTTATATTTTTGAAGCTATACTGTACGGCAGTGCAGTCTTGTGAGATTAATGAGGAATGACCGCCTAGAGCATTGGACTTTGGTGCTCAGAGGAACTGCGTGACTGTCTTTGCAGTTGACTTCTTACTGTGCCTATAGGCAACCATCATGAGGATGGGCAAAACAAGGTGGAGAAAAGCATTGGCCATGAAGTTAAGGAGACTTATAAGGACAACTAAACAAGTTTAAAACCCTATACTTTTGCATGAGGAACAGAAGTGCAGAAGTGGCTTCATCGAGAGACCCCCTTTTTAAAACTGTTCTGTTTTGATAGTGTATTTTACATCTTGGTGTTTGCATTATGAATATGTTTTCTTTTTCTGCTGCCAATAGAAAGCTCTTTCACCTTTATCCTGTAGATTTGTATATTGTAGATCTCCCGGTTTTCATTTTATTTTTGGGTTTTGTAGTGAACCGCTTACCTTCTATATTGAACAAAAATAAACGCAACATGCAACAATTTAAAAGATTTTACTGAGTTACAGTTTATAGAAGGAAATCAGTCAATTGAAATAAATTCATTAGGCGCTAATCTATGGATTTCACAACTGGGCAGGGGCGCAGCCATTGGTGGGCCTGGGAGGGCATAGGCCCGCCCACCCACTGGGGAGCCAGGCCCAGCCAATCAGAATACGTTTTTCCCCACAAAAGGGATTTATTACAGACAGAAATACTCCTCAGTTTCACCAGCTGTCCGGGTGGCTGGTCTCAGACGATCTCGCAGGTGAAGAAGCCAGATGTGGAGGTCCTTTGCTGGCATGGTTACACGTTGTCTGTGGTTGTGAGGCCAGTTGGACATACTGCCAAATTCTCTATGAACGACTTTGGAGGCGGCTTATGGTAGAGAAATGAACATTCAATTCACTGGCATCAGCTCTGGTGGAAATTCCTGTAGTCAGCATGCCAATTGCACGCTCCCTCAACACCTGAGACATCTGTGGCATTGTGTTGTGTTTTAGAGTGGCCTTTTATTGTCCCCTCCACAAGGTGCACCTGTGTAATGATTATGCCGTTTAATCAGCTTCTTGATATGCAACACCTGTCAGGTGGATGGATTATCTTGGCAAAGGAGATATGCTCACTAACAGGGATGTAAACAAATGTGTGCACAAACTTAAAGCGAAATAAGCTTTTTGTGCATATGAAAAATGTCTGGGATCTTTTATTTCAGCTCATGAAACACTTTACATGTAGTGTTTATATTTTTGTTCAGTATAAAACCATTCTACAGAAATTCAGAGGATGTGATCATTTTTTGTGGCTCTTCTGAAAACAAGTACTTGTTGAATTAATGGGTTGATTTGTCAATCAACATTTCTAAGGGCAGAAAACATACTAGATACTGTATTGTCCATGGATACAAGTGTGTATAATGGTGAGGTCATATGCAAGTGACAGTATGTACTGTAGAGGAAGTGTGTATTGATATCCTCTCTAACCCTGGCATGTAGCAACACACACTTTGACATGGAAACAGTTTGATGTGATTTGCAGTAAGTCCAGGAACAGTGTGTGAAAAATGGACCAGCTATTCTCTTGCAACGACCCTATGAAAATAATACTATAGTATATTATGGCATAAATACTAAAAGTATTCACTAGTGTTTTTGCAGACTTTACTGTAGTATTCACGGTAGTATACTGTAGTAATTACAGTTAAATATAGTATAAATACTGTAGTAAAATAACTAGTGTATATACTATAGTAATTAATGTAGTGTTTTTGCAGATTGTAGTATACTGTCGTATTTACTATAGTGCTTTTGTTTTATTATCTTTGACATAGAAATGGAGGCTTTCTCCTTGAGGAAACCTACTGGAGAAATACTAAAAGAGCAAATTTTCCACAACCTGTAGGTACAGTAGGTAGGACTGGGGTCTGAACAGATAGTTCAGAGCTCCTGCTCTTTTCTATAACCTGTAGGGAACACATTACAGTGCATTCGGAAAGTATTCAGACCCCTTGACTTTTTCCACATTTTGTTACATTACAGCCTTATTCTAAAATTGATAAAATATGTTGTTCTTCATCAATCTACACACAATACCCCATAATGACAAAGCAAAAACAGGTTTTTTGAATATTTGCACATTTATAAAAAAAAAAAAAAGAGAATATGTTGCATTTACATAAGTATTCAGACACTTTAATCAGTACTTTGTTGAAGCAACTTTGGCAGCGATTACAGCCTCGAGTCTTCTTGGGTATGACGCTACAAGCTTGGCACACTTGTATTTGGGGAGTTTCTCCCATTCTTCTCTGCTGATCCTCTCAAGCTCTGTCAGGTTGGATGGGGATCATCGCTGCACAGCTATTTTCAGGTCTCTCTTTTCGGTCGGGTTCAAGTCCGGGCTCTGGCTGGGCCACTCAAGGACATTCGGAGACTTGTCCCGAAGCCACTCCTGCATTGTCTTGGCTGTGTGCTTAGGGTCGTTGTCCTGTTGGTAGGTGAACCTTCGCTCCAGTCTGAGGTCCTGAGCGCTCTGGAGCAGGTTTTCATCAAGGATCTCTCTGTACTTTTCTCCGTTCATCTTTCCCTCGATCCTGACTAGTCTCCCAGTCCCTGCTGCTGAAAAACATCCCTACAGCATGATGCTGCCATCACAATGCTTCACCGTAGGGATGGTGCCAGGTTTCCTCCAGATGTGAAGCTTGGCATTCAGGCCAAAGAGTTCAATCTTGGTTTCATCAGACCAGAGAATCTTGTTTCTCATGGTCTGAGAGTCCTTTAGGTGCCTTTTGGAAAACTCCAAGCGGGCTGTCATGTGCCTTTTACTGAGGAGTGGCTTCCGTCTCGCCACGCTAACATAAAGGCCTGATTGGTGGAGTGCTGCAGAGATGGTTGTCCTTCTGGAAGGTTCTCCCATCTCCACAGAGGAACTCTAGAGCTCTGTAATAATGACCAGTCGGGTTCTTGGTCACCTCCCTGACCAAGGCCCTTCTCCCCCGATTGTTCAGTTTGGCCGGGCGGCCAGCTCTAGGAAGAGTCTTGGTGTTCCAAACTTCTTCTATTTAAGAATGATGGAGGCCACTGTGTTCTTGGGGACCTTCAATGCTGCAGACATTTTTTGGTACCCTTCCCCAGATCTGTGCCTCGACACAATCCTGTCTCCGAGCTCTACGGTCAATTCCTTCGACCTCATGGCTTGGTTTTTGCTCTGACATGCACTGTCAACTGTGGGACCTTACATAGACAGGTGCGTGCCTTTCCAAATCATGTCCAGTCAATCGGATTTACCACAGGTGGACTCCAATCAAGTTGTAGAAACATCTCAAGGATGATCAATGGAAACGAGATGCACCTGAGCGACATTTCGAGTCTCATAGCAAAGGGTCTGAATACTTATGTAAATAAGGTATCTGTTTTTTAGTTTTTAATAAATCAGCAAAAATGTCTAAAAACCTGTTTTTGCTTTGTCATTATGTGGTATTATGAGTAGATTGATGATTAACATTTTTATTTAATTTTTTATAAGGCTGTAACGTAACAAAATGTGGAAAAAGTGAAGGCATCTGAATACTTTCCGAATGCACTGCATATGGTCTATACTTGGAATTTAGGTTTCTCACCTATGGGTAGCAGAAATTGGGATATGGGGGAGGGGAATGGGTAGTGTTTAAAGGATATTAGTGCAGTATTTACTACAGTGTTTTTTTTGCAGATAATACTGTAGTATTTACTATAGAATAATACAGTATACTACAAAATTCTACAGTAAGTCCTACACATGATCGAGGGATACTACAGTGTAGTATAGTATTCTACAGTATACTACAGTTTACTACATAATTCTATAGTAAGTACTGTAGTATTCTATAGTAAACTGTAGTATTTTGTAATGTGGGGAAAGCTAAGAAGCAAGAAACCTTCTCAAATAACAGGTATAGTTCTCATTCAGACACTGCCCTTATAAGAGATAGAAGCCAGCATTGGTGAAAAGGTGATTGCATATAAAAAATAAAATAAAATGTTATACTATTTTTATTAGTTGACTTCTTTTCCATGTTGTACCCAGTAAATGTGTGTTGTTTCTCAATATTTTCATTTATGTTCCAACAATTGGCACTTCTCCCATGACTACCGTCATAAAATCAAACTGAGCAAACAGCAAAGATATGTATGGTATATATGATGCATTTAACAATGTGGAATGTAAAGGATGAGAGGCACAGATTATTATTGACAAATAATGATAATATAAAAGCATGGTCCCTGCAAAGATTATACACGATCTAAACATGCACATCAATACATATATTCTGCCAATATATGGAAGTCATGGTATATGTTAAAGGTGAGTTTGACGAATGTACAAATACTTATTTTTAAATGACTTGTAGTCGATAGAATGCTACTTGTCAATAGTATTTATTTTTTTCCGTATTGTAAATGAACTTGCTCCTGTTGTATCAAAAATGAAACGTGTTAGTCGGTCCTGTTCTTTTTGTTACTTTGTTATTTAGGCTCAATTTATTTTGTTTTTTAATCATACTGCTTAAGAAACGAGGACATTAATTTAGTTGTCAAACATCTAAGAAAGAGCGAGAGAGATGGATTACTTTGTTGTAAATAAACACACATGTAAATAGAATAAAGAATACTTGCAATAAATATAAGAGCATTCTGTCTATTCTCATTTGACCTCTTTTTTTGATGATGCTTTTTGCTCCTTTGTTTACATACACATCATTTGTGTTAAAGCAACAAATTGAAAATCTTGTCATCACAGTGTAGGAAGCAGCAGTAACTAATTGTGCCTAATTGTCCCCAGCATCTCTTGATTCAACTGATAATCCTGAGGATTAAAGGTCTGCTGTCTGGCCAACCCCTCTGAAACCCCTCATAAATTGTGGGTGGTGCTGGTTCACACCCTCTAGTCAGCCGCTTGGGTGCAGTTGATCGGTTACCTTAGACTTCGAGGACACATTGACCAGAGTGGACCACTCCTTGACCACTGTTTCAAACCACAGCCTGATGCTCACATTGTGTTCTTTTACAGAACAGCTTGTTGTTGAGCAGTCTAAAATCAGGCTTGGAAGGTTCTCAATCACATATGAGTTCACTTCATGATCAGGACCATTTATGATTAAGTGTCCTCTCCTACATAGCACACCATTTTTAGAATTATCTAATGGGAAGTTATATCAATTCACTATGCTACAAACAATTTCTGTAAAAATGTGGATGAGTATGTGGACAAGTTTGATGTTGCAATGGGTAAGGAATGAGATGCAGGGCAGAGAGTGGCAAAGCTCCATCAATCAATGTTACATTATTTTCTTGGTAGGGTTAGTGGAGGTATACAGATGTAGGATCTTAATTTGATCAATCTTTTGTTGCCAATAGTTTTCCGGTGCTGCAGGAAATGCAGATGAGCTTCGAGATTTGCATAAATTCACTGAAAATCCACACTAAACACAGAGTTATATTAACAGTATTCCACTTTTCATGTAGCCTCATTTTGACCAGCTAATAGGCTAACCACCGATCAAGTAACATTATGGAGTAAACATTCAAATCCTGTTGCTGCAGGATTATTTTGCGGTGAAAATACAGGTCAAATTAAGATCCAACATCTGTAACAGTTCATTTCACATCCCAGCACACAGATGTGTCACTCGGTACAACAGGATATCACAAGATGATACACTACATGACCAAAAGCATGTGGACACCTGCTCGTCGAACATCTCATTCGAAAATCATGGGCATTAATATGGAGTTGGTCCCCCCTTTGCTGCTATAACAGCCGCCACTCTTCTGGGAAGGCTTTCCACTAGATGTTGGAACATTGCTGCAGGTCCTTGCTTCCATTCAGCCACAAGATAATTAGAGAGGTCGGGCACTGATGTTGGGCGATTAGGCCTGGCTCACAGTCGGCGTTCCAATTCATCCCAAAGGTGTTCGATGGGGTTGAGGTCAGGGCTCTGTGCAGGCCAGTCAAGTTCTTCCACACCGATCTCGACAAACCATTTCTGTATGGACCTCGCTTTGTGCATGGGGGCACTGTCATGTTGAAAAAGGGCCTTCCCCAAACTGTTGCTACAAAGTTGGAAGCACAGAATCGTCTAGAACGTAATTGTATGCTGTAGCATTAAGAATGTCCTTCACTAGAACTAAGGGGTCTAGCCTGAACCATGAAAAACAGCCCTAGACCATTATTCCTCAACCACCAAACTTTACAGTTGGCACTATGCAGTCGGGCAGGTAGCGTTTTACTGGGCATCCGAAAAAACCATATTTGTCAATCGACTGCCAGATGGTGAAGCATGATTTATCACTCCAGAGAACGCGTTTCCACTGCTCCAGAGTCCAAAGGCGGCGAGCTTTACACCACTCCAGCCGACGCTTGGCATTGCGCATGATGATCTTAGGCTTGTGTGCGTCTGCTCGGCCATGGAAACCCATTTCATGAAGGTCCCGACGAACAGGTCTTGTGCTGACGTTGCTTCCAGAGGCAGTTTGGAACTCGGTAGTGAATGTTGCAGGACAGACTATCTTTATGAGCCACGTGCTTCAGCACTCAGCAGTCCCGTTCTGTGAGCTTGTGTGGCCTACCACTTCGTGTATGTGCCGTTGTTGCTCCTAAACATTTCCACTTCACAATAACAGCACTTACAGTTGACCGGGGCAGCTCTAGCAGGGCAGAAATTTGATGAACTGACTTGTCCTATGACGGTGCCACGTTGAAAGCCACTGAGCTCTTCAGTAAGGCCATACTACTACCAGTGTTTGTCAATAGAGATAGCATGGCTGTGTGCTCGATTTTATACACCTGTCAGCAACAGCTTTGGCTGAAAATGCCAAATCCACTAATTTGAAGAGGTGTCCACATACTTTTGTATATATAGTGTATGTGCTCTTTTTAACTCGTGCACATGCAGGCAGACAGTGTGAGAACTGACATTTCAGTGACAAAAACAGCCTAGATCCATCTAGATCCATTCCTGTAATTCTATTGATTGGTGCCAGTGGTGGCTCGTCCATTAGGGCGTTAGGGGCGGTGTCCCACTTGTGATTGGTCAAAAAAAGTCACATTGAATAAATACAAATATTTATATTTTATATTTTAACAAAATATATATTAAATAATTCAAGGAATGTGTAAAATGTCCATAAAAGTGTGTTTCATTTGTGTACATTTTAATACATTGGAGGGAGAAGGAATTAATGTCTAATGAACCAAAAGACTGAATGTTTAATGAACACTGACACTGAAACTTTGCTGGATTACTTACACCACTCCAGCTGTATAGGTTTGGAGATAAGGGAGCAAAAGGATTAAGTAAAATAAAGAAAACACTGCATACTTATCTTCACTGATTTGTGCCATGAGTTGTGGCTTTGCTTCTCTTCAATTAACTCAGGTAGTTTGTTAATCTTATAATAGTTTTGTAGAATTACAGTTGCATATCAATGCAGTACAGTAGAGAACCCCACAACACTGTAGATCCAGTAGAGAGAAGATTTAAAAAGCAGAGTCAACGTAGAGTGAGTCATGGCCTTAGCCAACCTTAAATGTGAAACCAAAACAAATCACAGCCGGGGTGCCCCACATGACAAAGGAGAAGAGCACAAGAACATTCCTACCGGGAGAAAAACGAGGGAGGGGATCACTTTATTAAGCTTTACTGAAACGCTGCTCGCCAAAGATCGATGGAGCAGTTCAAAAAGCAGGGTTTTGGGGAGAAACAAATCCATCTCGTTCTGGAGACACACATCTGCTTTGAAAAGGCAGCCCGAGCCAAACTGTGCCAGCTTCAGAGGCATCATTCGAAACTGGGAGCTATTCCTAGTCCAACAGCCCCTGGACAGCAGTCTGAGACCACAGTGTCAAAGGGCTCTCCATGCCTGTAAAGAGAGAGAGAAGCTCCATCTCACCAAGGGGCTGTGCTTTTCATCACTCCCCAATCTGGAGGCTTGATTCTGGGCTTCCGTCCAGGGAGGCCTGGACTCCCGTCCACACGTGGAGGCCTGGGCTGCCATCCACACGCGGGGGTAGAGGGCTCGCTCTACTCTGTGCTGGCAGGTAAGAGAGGCGAGTTGAGAGCTCTCCTTGGCAGGATCCCAGGGCACATACTGGAGGCCAGGCCTGAAGGTGGGAGTGGGGTCTGGAATTAGGAGAGCCCTCCATCAGATAACACATTTTCTGGTTTATGTAAAGACATCGGGCGTATCAACAGAGACATGCATCACCCTGATGGGGCTTCAGCATCTGTACGAGGCCTTCGGCTCTGGCTCTGTGGCCAGCCAGTGTTGAGATGGGAGCAGAGCTCCTCCAGCTCCCACCATTCAGTCTTTCAGCACCAGCCCTTGTCAGAGCCCGAGGAGGGGGGCTCCTCTCTGGGGGAGGCAGGGAATGGAGGTGGGGTGTTGATAGGGTGAGAACCAGAGAGTGTCACAGCGCTAAGAAAGCGGGGTAAAGCTGTTAAGCCTGCCCGTACAGTAGCATAGAGCTTTCAACTCAACTCTTGCCAGGGTGTTTCCTCCAGCTCTGTTCTCTCGGATCCATACAAGTTCATGTCTCAGTTTGGGAGGTGGGGGAAACACACATGACGGCATACTACAGGCTATGAATTAATAAACTGCTGTAATTGGCAGCTATTTACCCAATTTCTTCACAACCAAATAGCATGTGATTTGTGTAATGCTCGGCTTTAACAAAAATATTGAAATGGTTGGTCAGTGTTTCCCCTGGATTTTTTAAATTATTTTTTTCATGGTGGCAAAGGTTGCAGAGGGTCCTACAAGTCTTTTGTAGAATGACTGAGAAAGTCAGTTCTGGTGAATCTGAACACGAACACATTACAATACAGTACTGACAGAACACAGAATGCAGTGGAGTACAGTAGGGGGAATGGGTAGCAAGGGGAATGGGTGTAGTGGAAATCTAAATCCTATTCTATTTTCATATCTATCTGGATGTGGGAAAATGTGTTGGTATCACAAAAAATAATTTTGATACAGAGCTCATACTATGGGCATCTGGACGTAGAATGTATTTGATGGACAAATCCTCCCTTTTTTGCTTTTTTACATTGCTATTCATACAATTTAGCTATTTATTATCCTAATCAGCTCCATCAGTGGAATGCCAAACTGTATTATTAGATTATATCTAACTGTAAAAGGTTTGGATTAAAAAAGAGAAAGGGATACACATTTATTTATCATTTACTCAGTGGAATCTTATTGATGATTTATTTTTCAACACTATAAATCATTCTTTAATTTTAACATGATGCTTTCATCATACAAAAATGATTTTCAAAGACTTGCCATGACAGGCCATTTTTAACAAACGGGCAGCGCTCGACTCCGACGGTGAAAGCTCTGTCTACGACAAAGAGATAACCAAGAATGAGTGAAATAATGGCATTTGTGCACAAAGGCATTCATATCAGATTTTAATGTATGGCTAATGTTGGAGTGGTCCCATCCGTCCTTGTCATGGGGAGTGTGGGTAGGACAGGCCATGGGGGTTTCAAAGCCTAATCTGGGCCAGGCTGGAAAATGGCTTCCAGCTGTCTCATCATTAGAGCTGATAAGGCACCCTGGCTCCCTCCACTCTCTGTCAGAGGTGGGAATTAAAAGTAGAATCCTGAGGTAAGGGGCAACACACAGCATAGTACAGTCCCATGTAAGTCTTTTGGGAATGAAAAGTAGGCCTAGAGTCCTGACGTTGCTGTTTACTTTTTATTTTACAGGTCAATTAAGAACAAGAGGCCTCCTGTGGGGCAGGGGGTAGGGATTAAGGGCTAACATTAAAATTAGAGTCTTTGCGTAATAATAATACATTACATTTCTATAGAGCTTTTCATAGAATCTCAAAGCGCTTCAAGAGCAAAAAACAAACAAGCAATATTTTATGACAGGTCAACAAATAGAGGCTAAGTCTTTGAAAGCTGCATCCTCCGAGGATGGAGACAGCTGGTCAGAGGATGGTAGATGATGGTGATGGTGTCTGCTGATGATCTTGTAGAGGGCAAGTCAGGGAACCAGCGTGACTCTTATAGCTACTGGGCTTCTCTTCCACTCTGTGTAGCACCCACTTGGGTAATGCCTCAGCAGCTCTGGGCGCCAGAAAGCTCACCACACAAAGTTCAGAATAGTAGCCAGTCATCCTCACTAGGAGCCCTCTGTCTCAGCACTGCTGTATTCCTCTATCTCCTCTCATGCTTCAGGGGACTCCTTAAATGATGTTCTCAGAAGATCAGGAATTTTCACTACTTCAAGTGGTGTTGTCACTATAAAAATAGCTTAATTTTAATTATTTTCTTCAAGCCTTTTGATACTGGGTCTGCTTTGTCTGGAAGTGACTGTTTAGTCTCACACCAAGTAAACAAACAGAGGTCAACTGGGGTCAAGTAATTGTCTGCTGTGTGAATAAGCCTTATCACTTGACAAGGATGCCTAAAATTTCCATTCAAATGTACTCATCCGTTTTTCTCGTTGGCTTGGATTCAGTTTGCATTCATTACAACAGCAGTCCATGAATCACTATTGACAAACATACAACATATGCACTTCCATTGTATTTTGATTAAAGGGCACTGATTTCATCTCATTCGAAGTGACAGAATTGATTCAAGTGGCCTGTATCGGAAAAGCTCTCAATAAACAGTACATAGTTGGGGCAGAATGATCAGGGCGCTGATCACATCTAATCTGATGCCAACAGGACACACTGGGTGGAAGTAATCTGGTCACGGAAAGCTGTCGATGGGGCAGGATTGTGACAGGCGTGGCCTGTGCCCTCTTGAAAAGGCCCTGTAAGACATGGTGCCCCAGCTATGGGATACCCTAGGCAGGGGCCACCAGGTTATTGGAAAAGCCCAGCTGAGGATAGGGGAGCTTTACAGGGAGCCCTGTAACCCCTGCCTGGGGATCAATCATGTACCAACAGAGTGGAGGTACCCAGGGGAAGCAGAGGTGTGATGGCAAAACCTCACCCAACCCTCTGAGCCCACAGAAACACAGACAACGCCCCAGGTCAATGAGTCAATGAGTCTGGGGGCAGCAGCATGGGGCCTGCATGTTTTGGCCTGGTATCCGTCACCAACAATACATTTCTTGAAAGAGCACATTGTGATGCCTCAAAACAAATCACAGATTTACCTTCAGTTGAAAGTACGTGTTTTCAAGACTTTAGTATTTTTTAAGTATATATCTTCAAGAAATGTGTTTCAGTGTGAAAATTATTAACATTTAACATTGAATCAAATGTGGTACAAAAGCTCTATTCTTACAAGTTGCTTTTATATTTAGAAGAAAACGTGTTTCAATTGTGTTTGAGGTATAAGAACCAAAATAACCAAATAACTTCCAGAGTGGACTATATCAGGTCATGCTCATTCTATTAACACCAGTGCTCAGTCAATACGGACCTTTCTCCTGGGAGGCCCTGAGCTGTTAGTTGAGGGTTATTGATCTCCCTTAATGCAGGGGCCTCCATGCTGATCTCTGAGGAGGAACAACGCCCTGCTATGGCTACCTCTGCCTCTCTCTTTCTCTTTTCCTCTCTCTCTCTCCCTCTGCCCCACCACACCAACAGGGCCAGCCAGAGCCTCCTTCACCTCCACAGAGGCTAACGTGTGACTTGATGCCATCGATAAAACTACCGCCTGAGATGGACCTTGGTCACGTCCCTGCACAGTGAGACAGGCTCTCTGTAGCGACTCACCTCAATGGAGGCCAGCCCTCTAGGAGACAAACACTCAATATCTCACCGGTAGGTCTGTTCACTCTGATCCATACAAGTTCATGTCTCAGTTTTTCCCCTCCCTGTGTTCTGGGACTTCAGGGTTTGGGTTAGTGGTTAGCGGCACTTACATAGGAGGAAAACTGGAACTATGCACATCCAAGGTGAGCTATGGAAGGTAGTAGTGGTTAAATTGGGATTTGGGAGGTGGGGGAAACAAACATGACGGCATACTACAGGCTATGAATTAATAAACTGCTGTAATTGGAAGCTTTTTACCCAATTTCTTCACAACCAAATAGCATGTGATTTGTGTAATGCTCAGATAATGACATTGCAGTGGAGTGACAATTCATACTCAAACAGGAAAAGTCCCTCCACGTTATGCTTCATTTGAAGTGTCCAGGCTTTAACAAAAATATGGAAATGGTTGGTCAGTGTTTCCCCTGGATTATTGTATTATTTGTTTCATGGTGGCAAAGGTTGCAGAGGGTCCTACAAGTCTTTTGTAGAATGACTGAGAAAGTCAGTTCTGGTGACTTTTTAAAATGACATTCTTCTCGAATTATTCTTTTTAATAAAACACCATCCAAAATATAATTTGCCCCTCCAGAAATGACCCCAATAACATATCAGTCCATATGATCATTTGTCAGAACACAAACTCTAAACATTATCTTGTTGCTAGTTACCAACTTATTGATGACTTAAATATCCCAAAAATATAATGTTACACCTGACCCATGTTAGATTTGGACCCCGTCTCCCCTATGCACTGAATGCAAACAGCAAACATTAAACGCCTAAACCATTCTTCTGCTACTCCAGTTTGAAAATTGTATAGTTTACTTATTTTTAGGAGTTATAAATGTGTAGTTGCCCTAGTAATGGAAAGCTGGGATTCTCTTTTAAGATTGGCCATCAACTGCTTTCAAATGTTTAAAAAACAGTGTTTTTCCCCCATGACTGTGCAGTTGCTGGGCATATGCATATCAATGATGCATATTTCTCTCCCTGTGGCACACACAATTTGAAAGCGCCTTAAGAGGAATATTCCTTTCCTGCATAGAATGCGACAAGACCATTGAACAAAAGGTAAACTATTCTACTATGGGGTTGTCTGGATTTGCTGTTCGTTACTCGTGTTGTTGGCATGGGAAAAGTAAATGTGGACAGCACCTTCTTCAAAGTGTGCCTGAGCAGAAATATATTTTCATATTTTGGAATGGCAGCATTAATTTATACAGTGGGGAGAACAAGTATTTGATACACTGCCGATTTTGCAGGTTTTCCTACTTACAAAGCATGTAGAGGACTATAATTTTTTATCATAGGTACACTTCAACTGTGAGAGACGGAATCTAAAACAAAAATCCAGAAAATCACATTGTATGATTTTTAAGTAATTAATTTGCATTTTATTGCATGACATAAGTATTTGATACATCAGAAAAGCAGAACTTAATATTTGGTACAGAAACCTTTGTTTGCAATTACAGAGATCATACGTTTCCTGTAGGTCTTGACCAGGTTTGCACACACTGCAGCAGGGATTTTGGCCCACACCTCCATACAGACCTTCTCCAGATCCTTCAGGTTTCGGGGCTGTCGCTGGGCAATACGGACTTTCAGCTCCCTCCAAAGATGTTCTATTGGGTTCAGGTCTGGAGACTGGCTAGGCCACTCCAGGACCTTGAGATGCTTCTTACGGAGCCACTCCTTAGTTGCCCTGGCTGTGTGTTTGGGACGACCCATCTTCAATGCTCTTACTGAGGGAAGGAGGTTGTTGGCCAAGATTTCGCGATACATGGCCCCATCCATCCTCCCCTCAATACGGTGCAGTCGTCCTGTCCCCTTTGCAGAAAGAATGATGTTTCCACCTCCATGCTTCACGGTTGGGATGGTGTTCTTGGGGTTGTACTCATCCTTCTTCTTCCTCCATACACGGCGAGTGGAGTTCAGACCAAAAAGCTCAATTTTTGTTTCATCAGACCACATGACCTTCTCCCATTCCTCCTCTGGATCATCCAGATGGTCATTGGCAAACTTCAGACGGGCCTGGACATGCGCTGGCTTGAGCAGGGGGACCTTGCGTGCGCTGCAGGATTTTAATCCATGACGGCGTAGTGTGTTACTAATGGTTTTCTTTGAGACTGTGGTCCTAGCTCTCTTCAGGTCATTGACCAGGTCCTGCCGTGTAGTTCTCGGCTGATCCCTCACCTTCCTCATGATCATTGATGCCCCACGAGGTGAGATCTTGCATGGAGCCCAAGACCGAGGATGATTGACCGTCATCTTGAACTTCTTCCATTTTCTAATAATTGCGCCAACAGTTGTTGCCTTCTCACCAAGCTGCTTGCCTATTGGCCTGTAGCCCATCCCAGCCTTGTGCAGGTCTACAATGTTATCCCTGATGTCCTTACACAGCTCTCTGGTCTTGGCCATTGTGGAGAGGTTGGAGTCTGTTTGATTGAGTGTGTGGACAGGTGTCTTTTATACAGGTAACGAGTTCAAACAGGTGCAGTTAATACAGGTAATGAGTGGAGAACATGAGGGCTTCTTAAAGAAAAACTAACAGGTCTGTGAGAGCCGGAATTCTTACTGGTTGGTAGGTGATCAAATACTTATGTCATGCAATAAAATGCAAATTAATTACTTAAAAATCATTACCTGTATAAAAGACACCTGTCCACACACTCAATCAAACAGACTCCAACCTCTCCACAATGGCCAAGAGAGCTGTGTAAGGACATCAGGGATAACATTGTAGACCTGCACAAGGCTGGGATGGGCTACAGGCCAATAGGCAAGCAGCTTGGTGAGAAGGCAACAACTGTTGGCGCAATTATTAGAAAATGGAAGAAGTTCAAGATGACGGTCAATCACCCTCGGTCTTGGGCTCCATGCAAGATCTCACCTCGTGGGGCATCAATGATCATGAGGAAGGTGAGGGATCAGCCGAGAACTACACGGCAGGACCTGGTCAATGACCTGAAGAGAGCTAGGACCACAGTCTCAAAGAAAACCATTAGTAACACACTACGCCGTCATGGATTAAAATCCTGCAGCGCACGCAAGGTCCCCCTGCTCAAGCCAGCGCATGTCCAGGCCCGTCTGAAGTTTGCCAATGACCATCTGGATGATCCAGAGGAGGAATGGGAGAAGGTCATGTGGTCTGATGAAACAAAAATTGAGCTTTTTGGTCTGAACTCCACTCGCCGTGTATGGAGGAAGAAGAAGGATGAGTACAACCCCAAGAACACCATCCCAACCGTGAAGCATGGAGGTGGAAACATCATTCTTTTTGCAAAGGGGACAGGACGACTGCACCGTATTGAGGGGAGGATGGATGGGGCCATGTATCGCGAGATCTTGGCCAACAACCTCCTTCCCTCAGTAAGAGCATTGAAGATGGGTCGTCCCAAACACACAGCCAGGGCAACTAAGGAGTGGCTCCGTAAGAAGCATCTCAAGGTCCTGGAGTGGCCTAGCCAGTCTCCAGACCTGAACCCAATAGAACATCTTTGGAGGGAGCTGAAAGTCCGTATTGCCCAGCGACAGCCCCGAAACCTGAAGGATCTGGAGAAGGTCTGTATGGAGGTGTGGGCCAAATCCCTGCTGCAGTGTGTGCAAACCTGGTCAAGACCTACAGGAAACGTATGATCTCTGTAATTGCAAACAAAGGTTTCTGTACCAAATATTAAGTTCTGCTTTTCTGATGTATCAAATACTTATGTCATGCAATAAAATGCAAATTAATTACTTAAAAATCATACAATGTGATTTTCTGGATTTTTGTTTTAGATTCCGTCTCTCACAGTTGAAGTGTACCTATGATGAAAATTACAGACCTCTACATGCTTTGTAAGTAGGAAAACCTGCAAAATCGGCAGTGTATAAAATACTGTAGCAGTGGCACGCACAGCCTGTGTGAGCAGTCAGTCTCTTATGCTTACACGACACGGGCAGGCGACACGGTGTACAATACCAATATTCTGATTCGATTTCATTAGACATTGTTGTAGGCAAAATTCACACAACCTAAGGTTTATTTTTATTTTTATTTAACCTTTATTTAACTAGGCAAGTCAGTTAAGAACAAATTATTATTTACAATGACGGCCTACACCAGCCAAGCCCGGACGACGCTGGGCCAATTGTGCGCCTCCCTATGCGACTCCCAATCACGGCCGGTACTGGGGCTCAGCCCCGCCTGGCTCTAATTTAAAATCAAATCATATTTGATTTGTCACATGCACTGAATACAACAGGTGTAGACCTTACCGTGAAATGCTTACTTACAAGCCCTTAACCAACAACGCAGTTTTAAGAAAATATACTTTAAAAATATTGACTAAATAAAAAAACAATAAAAAGAAAAGTAACAATAAAAAAACTATAATGAGGCTATATACAGGGGGTACCGGTACAGAGTCAATGTGCAGGGGTACAGGTTAGTCGAGGTAATTTGTACATGTAGGTAGGGGTAAAGTGACTATGCATAGATAATAAACAGCGAGTAGCAGCAGTCCTTGACAATTTTTGTGGGCTTCCTCTGACACCACCTAGTATATAGGTCCTGGATGGCAGGAAGCTTGGCCCCATTGATGTATTGGGCCATACGCACTACCCTCTGTAGTGCCTTACGGTCGGATGCCAAGCAATTGCCATACCAGGCGGTGATGCAACCGGTCAGGATGCTCTCGATGGTGCAGCTGTAGAACTTTTTGAGGAACTGGGAACCCATGCCAAATCTTTTCAGTCTCCTGAGGGGGAAAAGGCGTTGTCGTGCCCTCTTCATGAATTTCTTGGTGTGTTTGGACCATGATGGTTTGTTGGTGATGTGGACACCAAGGAACTTGAAACTCTCGACCCTCTCCACTACAGCCCCGTCAATGTGAATGGGGGCATGTTCGGCCCTCCTTTTGGAGTCATGCTTGGCCACGCAGTCGTGGGTGAACAGGGAGTACAGGAAGGGACTAAGCATGCACCCCTGACGGGCACCCGTGTTGAGGATCAGCATGGCAGATGTGTTGCTGCCTACCCTTACCTGGGGGTGGCCCGTCAAGAAGTCCAGGATCCAGTTGCAGATGGAGGTGTTTAGTCCCAGGGTCCTTAGCTTAGTGATGAGGTTTGTGGGCACTATGGGGTTGAACGCTGAGCTGTAGTCAATGAACAGCATTCTCACATAGGTGTTCCTTTTGTCCAGATGGGAAAGGGCAGTGTGGAGTGCGATTGAGATTGCGTCATCTGTGGATCTGTTGGGGTGGTATTCGAATTGGAGTGGGTCTAGGGTTTCCGGGATGATGGTGTTGATGTGAGCCATGACCAGCCTTTCAAAGCACTTCATGGCTACCGACGTGAGTGCTTCAGGGTGGTAGTCATTTAGGCAGGTTACCTTTGCTTTCTTGGGCACAGGGACTATTGTGGTCTGCTTGAAACATGTAGGTATTACAGACTCGGTCAGGGAGAGGTTGAAAATGTCAGTGAAGACACTTGCCAGTTGGTCCGTGCATGCTCTGAGTACACGTCCTGGTAAAGCATCTGGCCCCACGGCCTTGTGAATGTTGACCTGTTTAAAGGTCTTGCTCACATCAGCTACGGCGAGCGTAATCACACAGTCGTCCAGAACAGCTGGTGCTCTCATGCATGCTTTTATTGTTGCTTGCATCTAAGCGAGCATAAAAGGCATTTAGATCATAGGTGCCGGGTATCGGCCCCGGCCCAAATTAAACCCTGGGAGGTAGGAGTGACAGGGCAAAAGAGGTAAGGGATGGAGAGAAATAGCCAGAAATAAGGTCTGAAGAAAGGTACCAACATAGCTCTAAATCCAAAGATGAAGGTTATTGCTAAGGTGTGCTTTATAGTATCACAGAGATCATTAGTGGGATTCTCCAAGGCAGGGCAGTGAATCAGCTGCTCCTTTTATCTTATCCATGACAGGTTGTTTGGCTTTTCTAGCAGTTTAGCTATCGCCCGAACAGAATAGTCCCATTCTTCTTCTCAGCCTCAATGTGTATAGGCTACGTCCACGTTTGGACGTGCGTGTGTGTATAACATTCTCTGGAGAGGGGTTGAAGGGTCCATTTTATCTTGTTGGTGGTCTGATTCTCCCACGCACTTCAAAAACGCCCTGAGTCAATATAAATGATTGGTCTGTGTAAAACATTTTTTTCAAAGGCTATCAAAAGATCATCATTTTAACGATAGCTTTTCTAACCTATTCATTACTTTGACTGTTTTTTGTTTTCTATTTGTGTTTCTAATAAAAGAGAGTGGTTTAAGAGTCCCCATTTGTCTCACTGACAGTTAACTCACGTCTTGTTCTCTCACTTTACTGTAGTATGTCTAGATCGATCGTACTTCTATAATCCCATTAGTTAGCAGCATTGATTGATAGTTTGAATTGTTAAACTAACACTTGACAGGTGACAATAACAATGTGGAAGAGAGCCCACAGCCCCATAGCTTAACTGAGAGCCCTATCAAGATAGATTGGCTTGGCTGGACAGTGGATGGTTAGACAGTTATTGATAGGAAAACAAACAGACATACAGACAACAGCAATGACAGGCAGGACTCTGGATGCCACCCAGACACACAGCACTGTTATGCCAATCATATTGTCTTGATGTGTACATCTTCAACGTCATACCAAGAGTAGGTTCTGTTCCTCAATATGACAAAGGGGCCTTTTAGGGGAAACAGTAGGTTCACCTTCTTCCCTTCAAATCTCACTATCATTGAAGGGTCAAAAGAGAAACTTCCTACACCTTATCATTTAATTTATTTTAAATAAAGCTGTTAAAGTTATATTGTAACAAAATGTAAACTATGTGATCCCAAAGAAAAGGGTGTCTGTTCAAACATTTCCACTTACAGGTAGACAACACATCCACTTGCTGGAGTTTATACAGGCTTTCTAGCTTGGCTCCCAGTTATTCCAGCCCATAGACTCCAGGTAACCTACTTCTGCAGTGTTTGGGTCTGGGAGAAGGCCCAGAAAGCAGTGGAGATGGATGAGTGTGTGACAGCGCACTCCTCTCGCTCTCCCAGGGAGGCTCCGTCTGCGGCTGGGCCTGGCCGGCAGTGTGTGTGTGTTCACTGTGTAAACTCACCCAGAGGGACCCCAGGCCCAGGGGAGATAAAGACTTCTCCCAGAATGTAAACAATGTGTGAAGTGGCAAGGGGGCAGCTGTAGTCACACACAGACACGTTGGAGAAAAGACTCCCAGCCGGGTCAAGGTTAAGCAGCACTCTGTTTCAGGGCCCGCTTTCCCTCTTAACCCTTCTCTCCGCGGTGTATGCATCTGTGGGGAGTTATTGTGATGACGTGAGGGGTGCCGAGATCATGGAAAGAAAAGTGGAATGTTCAAGTATGGTTTGCCTTTTATGTCTATAGAAGAGCGGCGATGGGAGGGAGACTTCTTAAGAAACTTGTTATTGGGTAATAGTGGGGGGGGCGATGATCTTTG